>NC_073401.1:25853719-26156933 GCF_028641065.1 Leucoraja erinaceus
TTTCTGTATTCAATGATTGTGTAGTAACTCAAACATAATCTTGTATTCTGTTGTGCTGCTTACCTGTCAGTATGAATTTTCTTCCAAAGCGTTTGACATCCTGTTTCCATAAATAGATCAAAATGTTTTGTGACATTAGTTTTTAATATTGAAATACATCCACTTACTCATCAATTTCTTCTTCCAAAAGTAGCTATGTATTTATTTAACATCTTTATTGAATAAAAATATCTCCAAGGTACTTCATAGATGCATAACCAGATACAAATGAGCACCAAGCCAAAGGAGGAGATGCTAAAATTGCATAAATAAGATAAGGAAGCATTCTAAATTGTGGTACCAGAATGGCTTCCAGGGCTGGGTTGTAGGTTGGAAAGGGGTTGCAGGTTTGCGAGTGGTGTGTTCACGAAAGGTAATACACTGCATTTTGCAGCCAATTACTTACTCTTGACCTACAGTTGCATAGGAAAATATGTAAGGTTATTTACCTAGTTTAGATTAACAGAACGTGTGTGTGAATGATTAAGCCTGTTATTGGAATCTGCTGCGATTCTACCATATAATTCATTTGCTTGTGGAGGCAAAGCATGCCGTGCTTTGAACATTGATGGATGTGGTTTTTCCAGCTTGTATGTTGGAAATTGGTTAGCTGTGGGAGTTAGGTTCTTTCTAGCCAGCGGTCGGGGGATTAAGGTTGAACCCTTGACTGTACTGTTGATCTGTATGACTTATTTCTAACTGGGTAGAGCATTCATCCATTAAGCTAATGGAACATCACTATTGCTTGCCATAAGCATATCAATCACATAAAAGATATATCTCGGCCTTTAGCTGTATGTTTTTTTTAGTTCTTCTCATACTATATGATGCACATATGATTAGCAGCCAAATAACTTAATTAGCCGCTGAATGAAATAAGCAACAATTAGTCTTGTTCACTTCTTCCAAACTATTTTGTAGATTAAGCACTTTGACATTTTGTTAAATGCTGATGAATAAAGCATATTTTTCAGTGTTGAATCATTTGTTGGAATATGTTGATTGGCACTAATTGATTTGTGTGTTTTTTCAGTGAGTCATTATTTCAAAAACATTATATGATATCAGGACACTAAGCCTGTAGACATCAAGGCAACCTCCTGGCCTCTTCTTGTTTAATACTCGTATAATTAGGAACATGGTCTTCTTTCTAGCCTTGAAGTAAAAATCATATGTGCAACTATTTAAGAGTTTAAAAAAAAATTGAGCTATAATGGTTACTTATCACAAATAAAATCATTACCTATCACTATCGTTATTCAATTTTCAGATACTGACATTCGAAACTAAAAATCCGGAAGAGCTGGCTGAACGATTACGAGCTGTATGCGGGAACCAAAGTAATGCTTATGCTCGACTACTTGAATACCGTCTCAATGCACTTAGAGGGCTATGGAATGCACAACGACAATTAGCACTTGAAGAACAACATGAACGTGAAAACTCCAGTGATGAAGAGACCATATCCTTGCTTAAGCGGCAGGGTTTACTGCAACAACCGGAACAGGCACCATTTACCTCTCGCATGGGCCTCTTATTGGTATTCCCACTGATCCAGTCACAAAGTAAGACCGACCCTTCCCTCTGTAACATTACCGCTGAGGTGCTCCTCAACTGCCTTAGAGATTGCCAGCCTCTGAGTCTCACAAAAGAACCTGCCGACTGTCTAAACGGTTTGGAAACCCTGCTTTGCTCTTGGTTGGAAGAAACATCTGCCTCTGGTCATTCCATCACAGGGAAACAGAAAGAGAATGCTGCAGCTGCACTGGTGGCTCTTGCTTGTGCAAGGTAGGAACACTCTGGCATATTTTAAAGTTGTAATAACTAAAAATACATTTTGTATGATCATTTACGATGTGTCGGACAATGTCATCTTTAGAAAATTGTGAAAGACAGCTAGAAAGTAACATGCTGCAAATTACTAATTACACATGGGACAGAATATAGTCAGCAAAGATCTGATATCTTGAGAAACTAATTATGGACACATTATTCATGTCACTGCTTTCTGTGAAAGATTTGTCTCTACTGTCACTATCCAATCGCGCCTGTAAGTGTTTTGAGCAGAAGTTCGCAAAATGTTTATAAGCAAAGGAATATCTAATGTGTTCAAAATAAAATTGGAACATTTTGGAAATGGTGTCAATTGGCATGGAAAAGGAAAGGACAGAAAATACAAGATCTCACCTGCTCTGTTCATTTTTCCTTTAGTGAATATATATTTTTGTTTCAGTTTAAGCATTTGCAATTTTAAAAAAATCCCAACTGTATCTACTCTTGGAATTCTGTCCTGGTTGATGTTC
Organism: Leucoraja erinaceus; assembly: GCF_028641065.1. NCBI lineage: Eukaryota > Metazoa > Chordata > Chondrichthyes > Rajiformes > Rajidae > Leucoraja > Leucoraja erinaceus. The sequence goes on from NC_073401.1 coordinate 25,856,062, forward strand.
AGAATTTTTAGTTTATGTTACAATAATTCTCTTACCAATAGCTGAAGGAATGGCGGACTTTCTTTGTAATTCATGTCGCATTTCCACTCCCTTGCCGTTAACAGTTACTTGAGAACCCTTGGCACCGTTCAAATTGCAGTCCAAAAGTTGCTGTCACTTTCTGAAAATGGATTTTTCATGGAGGAGCCTGCAGTTGAGGCAATTCCTCAGTATGCATAGATCCATAGTCCTTCAGCATTGTAATGAGCCCTTCAGCTCATTGTGTCTATGCCAACCATCAAGCACCCATTTACACTAATTCTGCACTAATCCACTTTATTCCCCCATGCTTTTTTTCCAGCCACCCCCAACCCCCACAGATTCTATTTACCGATAAACTAAGGGTATTTTTAGGTGGTCAGTCAAGCCATCTGGAATGTGAGGGGATGCCAGGGGGGCACCCACACAATCACACAACAAATAGGCAAACTCCCCACAGTAGCACTAGAGCGCGGGATTGAACAGAATGACCGGAGCTGTGAGGCAACACCTCTACCATCTGTGCCATTGTGAAATATGTCCAAGCAACATACACCCAGATAGGCCATTCAGAATCATTCATAATTTTAACTGCCAGTAACCCAGGAATGTAGCTTGCTTCTGGTCCAACATTATGTCATTCATAAAGGTCCTGCCACTGGGCAGTGGTTCACCATTGAGAATTGGACTGGCATGGGAATGTGTTGACACTGCGGGATTTGCTTAAAGTAATGGAGACTTGGCACATAGGTCAGTGAGTATAAATGACATTCTGCTGTTAAGAAATTCTGGGCCAGTAACTTTGCTCTTTGGTAATTTACATTACCATTATATATGGTTAAATGGGAATAAGTAAAGTAGAATTTATGATTCCATGTGTTGTGTCGTGGTTTATTATAATTTATTAACAAATCTGTAAGAAATTGGGCCATATTGAGATAGGGAGATGCCATTTGACTATTGTGTTTTTGAGTATTTTGTCACATAATCTATATTCTTTGAACATGATGAACAGCTGTAAGTGTCCCAGAGACTAGATTTGTGCAATAAAGTTTCTGTTTTGTTATGGTAATCAAGGATTGGAAGCCTAACAAAATAAAAAGGAAATGTGGTAGAATTGGGTAGATATTGTATTCCTTCTTGCAGAATCTTGATGATAGATATCTGTGGAGTAATAACATCTTGTTTTGAGGCTCGTTAGTTTGATGAGCACATTGAATGATGCAGTCTGAAGATCTCAATGTACAGCTTTGATTCATATCGAACCTCCTCAGATTAAGAATGTCTGATTTATGTACATATGAATCAACACAAGACCGGTAGGATGGATATGCTGGCTGCTAGAGGCATCGTATGCCTTGTGAGAATGTATCTTGCAGGGAATCTAAATGATTAAGTTAAATGTTATGGTTTAACTACATGTTGCCCTTGGTTGGGTTACAAACAGTTCTCGCGAGCGGAACCATGTCATAATCCAGGGAGGACTTTTATTAGGTTTGTGTCGTATGTATATTTGTCTTGTGTATAAGGATTGAATATAAGCCAATACCCAAATATGGAGTAGTTGAAAATAATCTACAGAACTGCTGCCAAAATGATTACTATTCCCATAAACTGAGTTTTTAATGGGATGAATTAGAAGCTGATTTTATTCGTGCAGTTTTTCCGTTATAAAAATAAATAATCCGAACCAAAATAATAATGTAATATGATTGACATGAAGTATTTGTTTCACATCCTGCTTTGCTCCTTAATGCATACTTGAATTGAAAAGCATAAATTCTTAGCATTATTTTTTATTACAGCTAAGACTTTCTCCTTGGCCAATGTGTTATATGGCTACTGTTTTAAGGACAAAGGAAAATTTTGATATAGGTTTAAGAAAACCACTGGATTTCTTTCTCAAGATTCAAGATTCAAGATTCAATTTAATTGTCATTTGGACCCCTTGAGGTCCAAACGAAATGCCGTTTCTGCAGCCATACATTACAAACAAATAGACCCAAGACACAACATAATTTACATAAACATCCATCACATCGCTGTGATGGAAGGCCAAAAACACTTATCTCTCCACTGCACTCTCCCCCCCCACGATGTCAGAGTCAAAGTCAAAGCCCCCGGCTGGCGATGGCGATTGTCCCGCGGCCATTAAAGCCACGACGGGTAATGCAAGGTCACACACCGGGTCTTGGTGTTAGAGCCCCCGGCGTGCGCTCGCAGAGTCCCGCGGCCACTCCAAGCCGCGCGGGGCGGTGATGTCAGGCCCCGCTCCAGGAGCTCTTCGACCCCGCAACTCGGGCGGGAGAAGTCGCCGTTGCAGGAGCCCTGAAAAGCGGGCTCCCGGTGCCGCCGTCCGCCAGACCCGCAGTTGCAGCCTCCGAATCTCCGGAGGTCGGGCCGCAGCAGCTCCACCACCGCTCCACCCGCTCTGGACTCGGCCAGCTCCGCGACGGTGAGGTGAGTCGTCGGCACCAGAGTCCCCGGTCTTCTCCCGTTGGAGGCCGCTCCTCGTTGCAGCCCCAACGACAACGGAGACCCGACAGAAAAGGTCGGGTCTCCCGTGCAGGGAGAGATTTAAAAAGTTATCCCCTCCCTCCCACCCCACCCCCCCCACACACACACCCCAACAAAAAATAACAAAAACTACATAGAAACATAAACAGAAAATAATAAAAACGCGGACGGGCTGCAGAGGCCGCTGCTGACGAGAGTCGCGCCGCCTACCGGACCTGGGTGAAGTAAGTGACTGAAGTTATATTTGAGAGTCTTCAGCCACTCATAATTAAATGGGAAATGATTTAAAATGATCAGGGAAGGAGCACTAATTTAGCATTAAGGACAATCCCAAAAGATTTTATAAATACATAAGGGGGAAAGGGTAACTGGAGAGTGAGAGAGAGAGTGGGACCTCTCAGGAATCAAATCTCTGTGTGGAGCCACAGGAGATGGGCAAGATCCTAAATGAGTATTTCTCTTCTGTATTTACCGAGGAGAAAGACGGTAGGACGGAGGAAATTGGAGTAGTCACTGGAAATGACTTGAGAGCAGTCAGGGTTACTGTCGAAGAAATACTGAAGGTACTGTCATGTTTGAAAGTAGACAAATCTCCAGGGCCTGATCTGATATATCCGAGGACATTGTGGGACACAAAAGAGGAAATTGCGGGAGCCCAGGTTGAAATTTTCGAGTCGTCCTTAAATACAGGAGAGGTGCCGGAAGACTGGAGGGTGGCAAATACAAGAAGGGCTGCAGGGAAAATGTTTGGAACTATAGACCGGTGAGCTTAACATCTGTAATTGGTAAGTTACTGGAGAATATTCTGAGGGATAGGATATACAGGTATTTGGGTTCGTCAGCATGGTTTTGAACATGCGAGGTTATGTCTCACAAATCTGATTGATTTTTTATTTAAGACGTGACCAAAAAGGTTGATGAAGGCAGAGCTGTAGATGTTGGGTACATGGACTTCGACATGGCGTTCGACAAGGTTCCGCATGGTAGGCTGCTCTGGAAGGTTAGATCGCAGGAGATCCAAGGAGAGATCACTGAATGGATAATGAGGGTAATGGTGGAAGGTTGCTTCTCAGACTGGATGCCTGTGACTAGTGGTGTGCCTGTTACAGTTTGTCATCTACATCAATGATTTGGATGAGAACATACAGGGCAAGATTAGCAAGTTTGCTGATGATACATAAGTTAGTGGATAGTGAAGATGGTTGTGAACGATTGCAGCAGGATCTGGTTCGATTGGCCAGGTGTGAGGTGAGGCATTTTGGAATGTCAAACAAGGGCACAGTAAATGGTAGGCCTCTGGGTAGTGTTGTGGAGCAGATGGATCTAGGAGTGCAGGTGCATGGTTCTTTGAAGGTCGAGTCGCAGGTGGTCAAAAAGGGTTTTGGCACTTTGGCCTTCATCAGTCAGAGTATTGAGTATAGAAGTTGGGAGGTCATGTTGCAGTTGTATAAGATGTTGGTGAGACTGCATTTAGAATATTGAGTTTACTTCTGGGCACCATGTTATAGGAAAGATATTGTCAACCTTGAAAGGGTTAAGAAAAGATTTATGATGATGTTGCCAGGACTAGAGGATGTGAGCTATTTGGAGAGGATGAGTAGGCTGGGTCTCTATTCCATGGAGCGCAGGAGGATAAGGTGTGATCTTATAGAGGTGTATAAGATCATGAGAGGAATAGATCAGGTAGATGCACGAGTTTATTACCCAGCGTAGGGGAATCGAGGACCAGAGGACATAGGTTCAAGGTGAAGGGGAAAATATTTAATAGGAATCTGAGGGATAACTTTTTCACACAAATGTTGGTGGGTGTATAGAACAAGCTGCCAGAGGAGGTAGTTGAGGCTGGGACTATCCCATAGTTTAAGAAACAGTTAGACAGGTACATGGATAGGACGGGTTTGGAGGGATATGGACCAAGTGCAGGCAAGTGGGACTAGTATAGCTAGGACATTGTTGGCCTGTGTGTGTGAGTTGGACCGAATGGCCTGTTTCCACACTGTATCGTCTATGACTTTATGCTGGAAATCTGTAATAAAGACAGAAAAAACACCAGGCAGATCAGGCAGCATATGTGGAAAGAGAAATAGCTAATGTTTTAGGCCTGTGACACTTCATTAGAGCTGGGAAGGAGGAAAACAGTTCAATAGAACGTAGGGAAGGGCTGAGTATCTTTCTGATAGGTAGGACCAAAATATCCAAGGTTTGCTTTGTGCAAGTTATTGCAAAACCTGGTCCTCCCCAGATTATGAACGCCTGACTTCTGTACAGCGCTACATGTGAACGAGCATTTAGGAGACCAGATGGAAGGATTTGCCATCTGTTGCAGGGCTGCAGGCATCTGTTGCCTGGGAACTTGGTTTGCGGCAGCATTTCTGACTCGCGAACTGTTTTAGTCATGAATGGTTAACAGGAATGGAACCCTCCATAATCTGGGGAGAACCTGTTGTGAGGTTGCAGGATATGCCCAACAGGCAGACTATAATCAATAGGAAAAGAATGTACAGAAAAAGTCTTAAGAAGGAACTGCAGATGCTGGAAAATCGAAGGTAGACAAAAATGCTGGAGAAACTCAGCGGGTGAGGCGGCATCTATGGAGCGAAGGAAATAGGCAACGTTTCGGGTTGAGACCCTTCTGCCAGAAATGTATAAACGTAAATAGCATTGTTTCATGTGGATCAAAATATTGATAGTTTTTCCAGTTATTCTCAAAACATTGTAGTACTTTAAAATGTAATGTTATTGACTTTGCCACCCTAATCAGTCTTAATTCATCTTATTGGCTTTGTATCTATTCAGCATCTTCTCAACAAGGATTTCTGTTTAACATTACATGAAGATGCAAAGTTTAACATGGTTATTGTCATACTGTACATCAGATTGGTACTGACATTTGTTTTTGTAGTTTCGGAACAAATCTCTCAAGATTGAGACAAATCTCTCAAGCAAATGAAATTTGATATGTTGCCCCCTATTTTATTCGAAATTCAGAATGTTACCAAACTATTAACTATTATATTTGCATTATATACTGTCTTTCTAATAAACTATTATGAAGTAAAATTACACTTCATGCCGCAAGATTGTTTTCCTGGCTGTAATATGTTTTACAGCAGAAGGGTCTGAAGAAGGGTTTCGGCCCGAAACGTTGCCTATTTCCTTCTTTCCATAGATGCAGCTGCACCCGCTGAGTTTCTCCAGCATTTGTGTGTACCTGTAATATGTTTGACCTGGGATATCAATCCTGGAATGAAAAATGATCTTACATTTCTCAACACTGCTGTTCATTTTCTTGCTAATGAATGCAAAAATAATTTGCTGTAGACCCAGGAAATCTGAAATTAACAGAAAATGCCAAAAATACCTGGCATGTCACTGAACATTACAGAGAGAGTGAAAGAATGAATGTTTACCGAATGTTTTCCATTCATGGCATTTTAGCAGATGAAAGATTTGAAGGTCAATTTTTCGCTCTACAGATGCTGCCTTGACTCTCTTGAGTATTTCTGGAAGTTTCTGTTTTTATTTTTTTATGCTTAACACAGGGCTTGTTTTTCTAATTGCATATTATACATGAATGTAGACAAAAATGCTGGAGAAACTCAGCAGGTGAGGCAGTATCTATGGAACAAGGGAAATCGGACGGTCAGTCTGAAGAATGGTTTTGGCCCGAAACATTGCCTATTTCCTTCGCTCCATAGATGCTGCCTCGCCCGCTGAGTTTTTCCAGCATTTTTGTCTACCTTCCATTTTCCAGCATCTGCAGTTCCTTCTTATACATGAATGTTGACTTGTAATTAGTCTACAAGATATTGTGCATTTGTCTGAGTCTTATAACCTGTTATACTCTTCCTGAATGATATAGACATTTCTATAACCACCTTGACCATTGTCCATCTAAGTATGACTTTGAGTCATCCTTTCTATCTAAGATATATTGCCAGGAAATGTGTGAGCACGTGTCTTCAAATAAGTGATGTAGATTATAAATAGTTGAGACATGATGTTTTTGCACTCTGCTGTTAATAGGCTGCTAAGCCAATAAAGACTAGTTTACTCATAATATATAAATTGGTGATATCCTATTTTGTCACATTTCTCCCATTTTATTTTACTTTCCCTAATTTCTTCAACAATCCTTACTAGTTGCTAAAATTATACCAATCCTTGGATTGATTAACCATTCTTTTAGCAACAATGCATGCTTCTTTTAATCTTCTACCTATCTTCTCTGCTCAGCCATGCATGTACTACTTTTCCCCTTTGGTTTATTTTCCTCGAGGGAATATGTGTTCACAATTGTAAATTTTGGATTGAAATGTTTGACACTTTTCAATCAAATAGTCCAAACTCCCCTGTGCTATATTACCCATTATATATAACTTGGTTTAGAATGAAGACCCGAGTTTCAAACAATCATATGAGTCTCAGACTCTATTAAATTTACTTATCTTGTTCCTTTGCCATAAGGTTCTTAATTAGTCCTGTCTATTCAACAATATGTGATTTTAATTAGCTATATTCTCCTGGTATAATTCCTTCACAAATTATTCCAGAAACCCAGCTCTTTCTCCAAGGTGTTTTAGCCAGTTTGATTCTGTTTGATTACATTTCCCTGCCCCCTATCCTTATTATACATATTCCTATTTTATGATTTACACTTTACCTACTATTAAGTGGCTAATTAATTAATCTTGCTGTTATTTGTTGCTGCTCCTTTGTCTGATCAAGGTAACTTGTCCTGTCTAAGATCCTTTCATGCTACTGCCCTGGCTCATTGTTGGTAATGTGTCCTTAGCAGCTATTCAAATGTACATCAGAAGAGATTTCTATCATTTTTGACTGGGCGGAATAATTGTTCATTGGTCCATATCAACGTTCTTTGATCAAGGATGAAGGCCAGGCAATCAGAAACCAAATGTCTGTCTTTCATTTTGTATGTTCTCAATTGTGGGCCTGTGGACACATTCTTATGTGAAAGGTTTTGATTCCATTTGTTAGCTGCCGAGTCTATAAGGAAGACATTGAACACTCAAAATTCACTCCTCCTCCCTGTTTTTTTTCTTTCTCTTTCTTTTTATAACTGCATTGTCGTTACGAATCAATTTATGGTTGGTTAGTGAGTGCATTAGAAATTGACTGGCTTGCTTTTAATGGCAAATAAATAAGCACTTATTTTCAAAGATCAGTACTTCAGCCTTGTGGAAGCTGCAGATGTCAGCATTCATTGCCAGTGGGAATGTTGATCAATAATCTTGTATTTTCACTGGCCTTCTGGTTAATAGCTCTTTGGCTTCAGGTGAAGGCCTGTCTTTATTGGCATTATTAATATTTCATTTTTCCTTATTTTGTCATTGTTATTTTGGTAGGAAGTGAAAAGAAGATTGCCGAAAGAGCTATAAATAAGTGTACACCTGCAATCTGCTTGAAAAATGTTGCCTCTCTCCAATGCCATCTTTATGCTTTACATGCATGACTGTGTAATGAAGCACTGTCCAATGTCATCTATAAATTCACCAAGACACCACTGTAAAAAAGACATGGTGCTGGAGTAATTAGGCAGGTCAGGCAGCATCACATGGATAGGTGATGTTTTGGGAAATAGATACAAAATGCAAGAGTAACTCAGTGGGACAGGCAGCATCTCTGGAGAGAAGGAATCGGTGATGTTTCGGGTCGAGACCCTTCTTCAGACTGCAAGTCACAGGAAAAGTTATTTTTGGGTTTGGGGGTGGGTGTTGATCCAACCTACACAACACCAATCGTATACCGACAAACACTATGGCTCAACCCTTGCTCTACTATGTTCTTAATTTTTCTAATTATGTTTTAGCACTCATGCCTGTTTTGGCACAGTCTTTTAGAATCTTATGTATAATTTATACATAACTGATGTATAATTTGCTTTTACAAATTAAAACAAATTAAAATTGTGTTTTTCTGAATCTGCCCGTGATGCCACTGTAAACAAGATTATTAATTGTACCTGTGCCTTACTGTAGTCGTGCATCGGACAATGTAACAATACACTTAAGCTATGAATACCCTCTCCTAGGATGGCTATGGTAGACTGATGGGACTGAAGGTTGATAAATCCCCAGGGCCTGTTGGTCTGCATCCCAGGTACTTAAGGAGGTGGCTCGAAATCGTGGACGGATTGGTAATCATTTTCCAATGTTCTATAGATTCAGGATCAGTTCCTGTGGATTAGAGGGTAGCAAATGTTATCCAATTTTTCAAGAAAGGGGCGAGAGAGAAACGGGGAATTATAGACCAGTTAGCCTGATATCGGTGGTGGGGAAGATGCTGGAATCAATTATCAAAGAAGTAATAACGGCGCATTTGAATAGCAGTAAAAGGATCGGTCCAAGTCAGCATGGATTTATGAAGGGGAAATCCTGCTAGACTAATCTTCTGGAATTTTTTGAGGATGTGACAAGTAAAATGGATGAAGGAGAGCCAGTGGATGTAGTGCATCTGGACTTTCAGAAAGCCTTTGATAAGGTACCACACAGGAGATACGTGGGCAAAATTGGAGGTAGGGTATTGACATGGATAGAGAATTTGTTGGCAGACAGGAAACAAAGAGTAGGAATAAACTGTCAGAATGGCAGGCAGTGGCGAGTGGAGTGCTGCAAGGCTCAGTGCTATGGCTGTAACTATTTACAATATATATTCATGATTTAGATGATGAGATTAAATCTAACACTAGCAAATTTGCAGATGACACAAAGCTGGGTGGCAAGAGGATGCTAGGAGATAGGTTCACGAGGTTAATCCCCGGGATGGCGGACTGTCATATGAGGAAAGATTGGTAAGACTGGGCTTGTATTCACAGGGATTTAGAAGGATGAGAGGGGATCTTATAGAAACGTATACAATTATAAAAGGACTGGACAAGCTAGATGCAGGAAGAATGTTCCCAATGTTGGGGGAGTCCAGAACCAGGGGCCACAGTCGCAGAATAAAGGGGAGGCCATTTAAAACTGACGAGGAAAAAACTTTTTCACCCAGAGAGTTGTGAATTTGTGGAATTTTCTGCCATAGAAGGCAGTCGAGGCCAATTCACTGGATGAATTTAAAAGAGAGTTAGATAGAGTATGGGGTAGTGGAATCAAGGGATATGGGGAAAAGGCAGGCGTGGGTTACTGATTGTGGATAATCACAATGAATGGAGGTGCTGGTTTCGATCGTAACTATGGGTGTTGTCTGTGCAGAGTTTGTACGTTCTCCCGGTGTCCTGCGTGGGTTTTCTCCAAGATTTTTGATTTCCTCCCACACTCCAAAGTTATACAGGTTGGTATGTTAATTGACGGTATAAAAATGTAAATAGTTCCTAGTGTGTGAAGGATAGTGTCAATGTGTGGGGGAATGTCGGTTGGCGCAGACTCTGTGTTTCCATGCTGTATCTCTAAACTAAACTGAACCAGTAAACAGGACAGAGGTTTGGGCCATGAGTCACTGTTTCTTTCCTCAGGGTAGATGATTGAAAAACTAGTGGGAACATGCTTACGGTAAGATGGTAGAGATTTAAAGGGGACCTCGGGGGGCAACTTTTCCACATGGAGAACAGTCTATATCTGGAATGAGCTGCCAGAGGTTAGTGGTAAATTTACGTTGTAAAAGACATTTGGACAGGTAAATGGGTTGGAAGGAATTTGAGGACTTTAGACCAAATTGTATGTAAACGGAACTAGCCAAATATGCCAACCCAGTCAGCATGTACAACTAGACTGTTTCTGTGCTGTACAACTCTGTGAGAGAGGCTTCTGAGCTCAGAGATTATTTTATCCTAAAATGGAAGGGGTGGTTGTATTTAGATAATCAAAACAGGAATTTCAGGAGAGCAAATAGGTGAGAATTATTTTCTGTCAAGTTAAAGGGGAAATTAAATTTTCATCCGAATGTTGTTGAGATCTGGAACACCTCCAGAAGAGAATAGAAATTCAAGAAGCATTTTGAATTACTTGAGGTCATGAGGAAAAATAGAGGTATTTATGTGACTGCTCTTTCAAAAGCCCAAGCAGGCAAGTCGGGTCAAATGGTTTACTTTTGAGTTACATCGTTTGATAACTATATCTGGTTTAATTAACATGTCTGTGGATCTATTATAGCAATGAACAGTAAAGAATACTCGATCAAATATTAAATGGGTTCTTGGTCTTTTTACATACTGCGATGTCAGGCAGGCTCATGATTTAGGCATAGCCTTTTGGCAAATTCGTAACTTGTTTACCTGCAAATATAATTAACCCTGAGGGGACTGGCGGGATGAATCTCAATTAAAAAAAATGAAATATCTAATTGAATCTTGCATTTGTATTCAAGACTCAGTTACATCCCTTTTTAAATTTAGAGAACTTAACCTTGCATCTTCCCCAGGCAACAATGGGCATTATGGACTCTCTATCCAGAGGTCATCTGTTGCTGGCCCTGTTTTGTCCTGGCTTTCTCCATCTGAAGAAGTGTTCCACCCCAAAATGTCACCTATTACTTTTCATCAGAGATGCTGCCCACTGATTTTCTCCAGCATTTTATGTCTATCTTTGGAATAAACCAGCATCTGCAATTCCTTCCCACACATTTGGTCGCATTGAACTGCTGGCTTTATTTTTTTTTATGATCGTCTAATTTCTGGAGGGAAAGTTCTGATGGATCCATTTTATTTAACGCGAGTATTTTAATTTTTAGGTGAAGAGGGTCATAAAAGACCTAGGGAATGCAGTGTCAAACTTAGCAGTGTTTTAGTTATTATTCTAAATGATATGCGGGTCATTTTCTCACTGCTGCTAAGCAGTCTTAATTTCATGTGAGGTTCGCAAACAATTGTTGAAGAAATTCAATTAGTGTAATGTTTTCTGAAGCTGTCAACTTGGTTCTTGGTAAGTTTTGTTTCGTATGATTGTCCAGTTAAAATTCACGGCTCCCCAGTTACAAATTACCTGACATAGAAATCTGATGGTGCAAATTCTCCCACACATTTTAAAAACATTTTTCAAGTGAGGAATAATGATAAAATGTTTCCTGATATTCATCAATGATTAGAATCTGTAGATATTTAATTGGAGTAATTATGGGTAGAGTTAGGGTGATTATTCAATGAAAGAAAAAAATTGTAGCAAGTTTATACAGAGCGCATCCATGTGGGCTACAACAGAAAACACATTTTTGACTTTTGGAGAAATCTGCTTACAGACAGTTCTCAGGAATGGAACCCTTGCCCAACCTTAACCGTCTTCATGTTAGTGTGTTAGAGGCTGGAAGAGGATACTGATTGCCAGTCTTAAATTTGAATGAGGGGAGAATTTACCAGACAGACTTCATCCATCTGGCACCGTGTTTATCCCTTTCATGGATCTGTATGGCCATAAGTTTGATCGTTTTTTGGGGAAACTTGTCCACAGCTTTGTGTTGAAAATGATTCTGTGCTGCCACTGTCTGCATTGCTGCTTCTGAATGCATTATGACTAATTCACTAGACTATTAACTGACTGTTCTATAAAATTACATAAAGCTATAAAATTATGTTGACTATTTGAAAAAATGCCTATTAAGTTGCTGTTCAGCCCACCTGATTTAGTCCTTCATATTTAAGACTCTACTTTACATTTCAGAGGCTCCCTGAAAACCTTCATTCACACTGTGCACTTGTTACAAAAACAAACGGACTTGGGACATTTACCAGTTGCGGACGTTCTGCATGGGTGAGTGGTAGACGGAAATTAAGAATATTGTTCCCAAAGCATGTTGATGTATTTTGTTTAAAGTCAAATTTACTGAAATCCAATCCTCCATACTGTTGCGTGAAATGTACAATGATCTGCTTGTGTTCCTATAATCTGTTAATGTTAAAATGTTACTTCTGGGTCAGACAACTGTTAAAGTTATGTCACAATTTTAGATGAGTGGCACAACATTAGAGTTGCTGCCTTACAGCGCCAGAGATCACCACATCTACAGCAGTACATTTTTCCTTGTATCACTCTTAATTCTGATCTAATACATCCATTATCCAACATAATTTAGCTTCCAGAGCAACCTTCCTACAACCTGGTGACATATTATTCTGCAGTCTAAAGCTTTCATTATCACTGTTAATCATACAACAAAATTTGTATAATAGACAATAGGTGCAGGAATAGGGTATTTGGCCCTTTGAGCCTGCACTGCCATTCAATGTGCTCATGGCTGATCATCCCCAATCAGTACCCCGTTCCTGCCTTCACCCCATATACCCTGACTCTGCTATTTTTAAGAGCCCTATCTAGCTCTCTCTTGAAAGCATCCAGAGAACCTGCTCCCACCACCTTCTGAGGCAGAGAATTCCACAGTCTCATCACTCTCTGTGAGAAAAAGTGTTTCCTCATCTCCGTTCTAAATGGCTTGCTCCTTGTTCTTAAACTGTGGCCCCTGGTTCTGGACTCCCCCAACATCGGGAACATGTTTCCTGCCTTTAGTGTGTCCAAGCCCTTAACAATCTTGTATGTTTAAATGAGATCTCCTCTCATCCTTCTAAACTCCAGAGTGTGCAACCCCAACTGCTCCATTCTCTCAGCATATGACAGTCCCGCCATCCCGGGAATTAACCGTGTAAACCTACGCTGCCCTCCCTCAATAGCAAGAATGTCCTTCCTCAAATTAGGGGACCTAAACTGCACACAATACTCCAGGTGTGGTCTCATTAGTGCTCTGTACAACTGCAGAAGAACCTCTTTGCTCCTATATTCGATTCCTCTTGTTATAAAGGCCAACGTGCCTTTCGCTTTCTTCACTGCCTGCTGTACCTGACCTGCATGCTTACTTTCATAGACTGATGTACAAGGACCCACAGATCCCGTTGTACTTCCCCTTTTCCCAACTTGATACCATTTAGATTGTAATCTGCCTTCCTGTTTTTGCTACCAAAGTGGATAACCTCACATTTATCCACATTAAACTTCATCTGCCAAGCATCTGCCCACTCTCCCAACTTGTCCAAGTCACCCTGCATTCTCATAGCATCCTCCTCACAGTTCACACTGCCACCCAGCTTTGTGTCATCCGTAAATTTGCTAATGTTACTTTGAATCCCTTCATCCAAATCATTGATGTATATTGTAAATAGCTGCGGTCCCAGCACCGAGCCTTGCGGTACACCACTAGTCACTGCCTGCCATTCTGAAAGGGGCCCGTTAATCCCTACTCTTTGTTTCATGTCTGCCAATCACTCCTCTGTCCATGTCAGCACTCTACCTCCAATACCATGTGCCTTAATTTTGGCCACCAATCTCCTATGTGGGACCTTATCAAATGCTTTCTGAAAGTCCAGGTACACTACATCCACTGGCTCTCCCTTGTCCATTATCCTAGTCACATCTTCAAAAAATTCCAGAAGATTAGTCAAGCATGATTCCCCCTTCGTAAATCCATGCTGACTCCTGTTACTGCTATCCAAATGTTCGGCTATCTCATCTTTTTTGATTGACTCCAGCATCTTCCCCACCACATCAGGCTTACTGGTCTATAATTTCCTTTCTTTCTCTCGCCTTTCTTAAAAAGTGGGATAACATTAGCTTGGACCCTAGAGCCACTCCAATCCCTGGGACAGGAACTGATCCTGAGTCTAGAAACATTGGAAAATATCACCAATGCATCCACGATCCAGCCTTCAGTCCCATCAGTCTATCCAACACCATTTCCTGCCTGTGGTCACTGCTCTCTCTCCCCATCCCCGCACTCGCAACAAGGGCCGAGTCCCCCTAGTCCTCACCTTTCACCCCACCAGCCGTCACATACAAAAAGTAATCCTCCGTCAGTTTCGCCACCTCCAACGTGACCCCACCACTCGCCACATCTTCCCATCTCCCCCCATATCTGCCTTCCGCAAAGACCGCTCCCTCCATTACTCCCTTGTCAATTCTTCCCTTCCCTCTCGGTCCACCCCCTCCCCGCGCACTTTCCCTTGCAACTGCCAGAGATGCAACACTTGTCCCTTTACCTCCCCCCTCGACTCCGTTCAGGCCCAAGCAATCGTTCCAGGTGCGACAGAGGTTTACCTGCATCTCTTCCAACCTCATCTATTGCGTCCGCTGCTCTATGTCAGCAGATCTATCCGGTGAGACCAAGCGGAGGTTGGGCGATCGAATCGCCGAACACTCCGCTCGGTAATAACCAAGCTGACCTCCCGGTGGCTCAGCACTTCAACTCCCCTCCCAGTCCCTCTGACCTCCCCCTGGGTCTCCTCCATGGCCACGAGCAGCACCGGAAATTGGAGGAACAGACCTCATATTCCGTTTGGGGAGTCCTATAGTGAATGACATCGATTCCAAAATTTTGTTAGTCCTGCTGTCAACTCCCCTTCTCAGCCCCCCTGCTGTCTCCTGTTCTGGCTATCCTCCTTTTCCCTTTCTTGTCCCCACCCACCCCCGCCCCCGATCAGTCTGAAGAAGGGTTTCGGCCCGAAACGTTGCCTATTTCCTTCGCTTCTGCTGCACCCGCTGAGTTTCTCCAGCTTTTTTGTGTAACCCACCATTTCTAATGTGGATTTTCAGTTCCTCTGACACCCCCAGATCCTCTGGCCAGTACTATATCAGGAAGATTGTTTGGGTCCTCCTTAGTGAAGACAGATCCAAAGTACCTGTTCAACTCATCTGCCATTTCCTTGTTCCCTATAATAAATTCACCTTTTTCGGTTTTCAAGGATCCAACTTTGGTCTTAACTAATTTTTTCCTCTTCACATACCTAAAGAAGCTTTTACTATCCTGTAATCTTATAATCTCCAAGCATATATATATATATATATATAAAAAAAATAAAAGAAAGGGGCTGAATAGTACAAGACCTTCCTAACCATATGAAGGAACAAGATTTATCCTAGTAACTTTATTGTGCCAGTAATGACAGTGATCAGATTGTTAAAATGATACTTAAATGACTTAAAATGAGTTGATACAATCACTTATCATAAATTTCTGTGGTGTTTTTAGTTCATACTGCCACACAAATACAGTGGTTTCGTGGCAGCGCATTTTGTAAGGCAGAGAACAAGATATAATTTCTGAGAGGTTAATAATGAAGCAATTTGGATAATAATGCATTTCAACAATTTTTGAACAATTTGCCCATTGACTAAAATCGCTGCATTTATTTTGCATACACAGCAGAATTCCTCATGAATGTTACCATTATTTTAAAGTAAAACTTGTATTGGTGTGCATTTAGCATTTTTATCTCCTCAGGCTGCTGTTATTAGAGGGAGGGCCCGGCTCTGCTTCTTGTTTGCTCGGCAACAAACATATGGTATCCTGGGGCTTTGAAGACATGCTGTCAGCACCGGAGAGCAACAGTAGTTCTAGTGACAACAAAGGTATGCTTTTAATATTCGTTTCTGGGTAATATAAGAGAAAGAAGAGCGACAATGTGTAGGAATTGAAAATTTACTTGAAAAAAAAGGGTATAACTTATTTTACATTTTGTTAATTGTTTAGATCACAGGGTTATTACCATAATTAAAAAGAGGTGCAGCAGCATGGAGCAAACTGCATTATATATACACACTGCTTTGTCACAGCATAAGTTCCTAGAAAAGTGCACATCAATGGTTTCTAAGGTTTAAAGAACAAAATTATTTATATCCGAGTTGTTACTCACTGTGATGATATATTGAAATGTATTATTTCCTGATGTGAGATTTATCCAAAAAAAAATATAATGAGAAACATTTCTCATCTTTTATTATTATAAAACATTTTATTTGTCCATAAGGTATGGATTGATATTAGAGTGCATTTAAAGAACAAATCCGTAAATGTAATATATTTCTGAGCCAAGTACTGCGTATAATAAAAAAGTTTTTGTAACAGCATGACAATTGACCTTTATTCCAACAGCAGAACACTCCTCACTCACTATTATCCGTATGACTATACGTTGAGTTTTATAAGCAGATTGTTTTAATACATTTCAGTGCAATAATTTAGATTGCAATGCCTTTATTGAAATACTGTTTTTCTCATTTCCAGTTTGTTTGGATGACATTTTCACAATTATGTTATTCATTGCTGTTTTCTTTCTTTAATTAATCTTCTAACTCGGTTCTTCTTTTGTCCCAGTGTTTGAAGTTATGAAGTCTTATGTTTTAACCATTTCTGTGAAAATGCATATTTTTCACCTCACTGTCCATGTGAATTTGGTTTTGTGGTTACTTACAGATTGAGGGAGTGCAGCGTAGGTTTACAAGGTTAATTCCTGGGATGGCGGGACTGTCATATGCTGAGAGAATGGAGCAGCTGGGCTTGTACACTCTGGAGTTTAGGATGAGAGGGGATCTCATTGAAACACATAAGATTGTTAAGGGTTTGGACACGCTAGAGGCAGGAAACATGTTCCCGATGTTGGGGGAGTCCAGAACCAGGGGCCACAGTTTAAGAATAAGGAGTAAGTCATTTAGAACGGAGACGAGAAAACACTTTTTCTCACAGAGAGTGGTGAGTCTGTGGAATTCTCTGCCTAAGTGGGCGGTGGAGGCAGGTTTTCTGGATGCTTTCAAGAGAGAGCTAGATAGGGCTCTTAAAAATAGCGGAGTCAGGGGATATGGGGAGAAGGCAGGAACGGGGTACCGATTGGGGATGATCAGCCATGATCACATTGAATGGCGGTGCTGGCTCGAATGGCCTAATGGCCTACTCCTGCACCTATTGTCTATAGCAGTATTGAAGAGGAGCAAGTAACTGGGTCACATTTCCGAAAATGCATTGAGTCGTACTGATTTCATCATTAGATCCAGTGTAGTAATTGAGGCTTCTAAAGGGAAAAAAAGCTTCAAATGGTAAAAATGGAAACTTAAAATAGAAATTTCAAGAAGTCAGTATCTATAATGAGAAAAAAAAAATAATTCTAGAAATCCTTCACGGTTCAGGCAACACCTGTGGAGGAAGAAACAGATTAATGTGTCAAGTTGATGACCTGGAGTAGATTCATGACATCTTCTTGAAGATTCCTGGTCAATCTTAGTATGTGGCAGTAATTTGGATTCTCGCCAGATTTCTGGTCTGAGTTCAGTTTCTAGTCTGTTCAAAACCTTCAGACCTTACCCAGTGTTATCGGTATGTATAATTACGTTTATATATTGTAGCTACTTTTAATGTTAACTGAGGTTAATGTTAAATGAAGTGGAATTAACGTAAAGTCCATTTTTGACTGACATGAACATAGTGGACTAAATGTGGCTCAATGTGTCATTATTCACGTCTATATACAATTGAAACCCTAATGATTTTGTACTGATGAGTTGTAATTGACAATGTTTTATTTAGTTTAGGGATCCTCCATTGCAATTTAACTCCCAAGTACTGCATTCAGTTAAGCAATTCTGACAGCGATGAATGGAATAACATAGCCTTCACTTTAACAAAAGCTTATAATGATGGAATCATTGTTGCCTTTCTGTCCGTTCATGTGTTATGAAAGTTCTACATTATGTGGTGCTTTTGAAGCTGTTGTGCCAGGCACTAACTGTTCTGACTGCATTTGAAATTCTTAATGCTGTTCACAGAATTATTTTTAAATGTGCAGCATATTTTTTTAATCATCTGCCCTTTTTCAGTCCTTTTAGCGAAATCAAAATTTGAGTATTTTGTACATTATAACTTGGTTTGCTTAAGAAGTTAACTCTTTCAGGACTAGAATAAGGTTTTATTTGATATTTCTTTTTAAAAGAAAAGATATTTTAAATGGTAAACATTCATGAATAAGGTGCATTATCCAAAGGAGCGATGTTGCTCAAATTTTGACAATGGGGAGATTTAAGTAGAAACCAGACTTAATTTTGGTATCCCATTCATGTTTGAGAGCTATATTAAATATAGCGATCGGGCTGAGATACTAGCTGAGAATGGCCAACTTGCTTTAATACTTGCTTCTATTTAATAATTAGGCTTTCCAATGTATTGAGAGAGATGACATTGTCATTTGCATCCACTGTACATTATGCTCACCAAATGGGATTGATATCTTAAGAGTGGGAATTAATAAAAAATGTTGACTAATTGTATACTGCAGTGAATAAAATTTAGGATAGTGATTTTTGTTGTGAACATAAGAAATATTTTTATCGATTTGTCTGATATTTTTCTGGGTTTGTGAGAATTTATAGTTGCAGCAGCTGTGTATTCACTGCTTCAGCAATAAACTAGTAATGTGATCTGATATGACTTGTCATTATGGTCCTACAACTGATCAATTTGGTAGAAGAGCTGGAGCCAGCCACCAGATTTGAGTAACCTGACCCACTGCAGTGGCAAAGGAAGGGACATGCAGCTACACTTTCCACATCACATTGATCCGTTCAGAACTCCTCTGATTGTGACTAAGTGTTTTAAAGTGCACAAGTACATATTGTGTAAGGTATTTATCATTCAACTGTGAGCTCATGTAAATTAATTTGGAGATAAAAAGAGAAACCATGAAAATATTGAATAGGGGTTTGAAATGGGCAGCATTTCAATGAAGTTGGGCAGCCTCATGGATTATGATCATCTTTGCCATGGCATCTTTTTTGGTTTGAATTAAGCATGTTAGAGTTTGGGCAGTTTTGTTCCACTCTAAAGATACAGTAAAATATAAAATGTTGCACTTCATTAACTTTTTAAATTGCTTTCTGGCTCTGCTGTATAACTGCTCTCTCACATCTGCTGTTATTACATTTATTTTAATCACATCATAGTGTGCAAAGTACTGCTTTCAATGAAATTATGATGACCTGACACTTTTGACCTTCCAGCAATATATTATTTAGCTGGTGTTGCCTGATGCTTGGGTGGGGTATTTTTACTTGGCAATAGCAGATTGAATGATGACTGTTCGATGTTTTAATGTTATAAATGGTGTTAGAATTGACGTATTGTGTTGGATTCCAAATTCATCTGATCATAGGGA
The DNA here is from genome assembly GCF_028641065.1 of Leucoraja erinaceus. Taxonomy (NCBI): domain Eukaryota; kingdom Metazoa; phylum Chordata; class Chondrichthyes; order Rajiformes; family Rajidae; genus Leucoraja; species Leucoraja erinaceus. The sequence continues at coordinate 25,875,509 of NC_073401.1, forward strand.
ACTGCATGATGCATGATCCTGAGTGCAAGTGAAAATTAACCCTGAGCAGAACTGGCCAGAGATTGGCTTTGTATTAGCTGTCACTCCAAGTGAAAAAAGAGAAAATTAAGGTATTGGTGTACTGTGGGAAGAGGAGTTGATGTTGATGATAGTTGCAAAATAAATAAGAGATTCGCTCTCTCGGGTATATTTCTATAATCAATAAGTCATTCCTTAAGATGAATTTCAAGTAGCTTGTATATTTGTGTGTTTAAACATTATTCCAAATAACAATACCTTGCATGGTATTGATCTCGATGAGAGAAAGTGTATGAAATAGCTAGTGCATCTTAAAAATTCTACAGATGTATTAGCATCACTGTTTTCTCACATAAAAACAGAAACCAATATGAAATTCCTTTAAAATTGAATCTGGCTGTGTATTCATAAATATAAAATTGCTTTCATGCCAATGTATGACTCGTTTTGCATTAATGGATTGATTTTATATGTGGCTGTCTTTGTGTATTTCAGATGCAGATTTAGGTCGCTGTCTTGCAACAGATGGAATGTACCTTTACACAACTAACTCTGTTGGCAAAGGGATCGGCAAGCTGGGTTCGGGGCTCCATGGGACACTACGGTAATTGCCTGCATTTAGTCAGTGCAGTTTTAAACGTGGGAACATTTGTTGTGAAACTAGAGCAAGATAATTTATCATATTCAAATTTGCATTAAGATAAAACTATGTTGAAGTTCCATTTCATGACCATCTATTTATTAAAGCCATCACATTTATTCTGGCTGCTTTGCAAGTTTGTTAGTCTTATGCCCCTGTCCCACTTAGGAAACCTGAACGGAAACCTCTGGTGACCTTGCACCCCACCCAAGGTTTCCATGAGTCGCCAGAGGTTTTGGTCACTCGCCTGGAAAGCCTCCACCGAAACGTGGGCTGCATCTACTGACCACAGATCCTACAGGATCTTTGCTACCGACCGCGCGCGCGCGCGCGCGCACACACACACACACACACACACACACACACACACACACACACACACACACACACACACACACACACACACACACACAGCGCGAAGGTGGGGGCCAGGGACAGCGGAGGAGCGTTGTCTGCACGATGAAGAGGAAGGTAAATGGCTGCCGCAGAGCACGGTAAGTCCTTTAGAGAGCGCAGGAGGGAGAGAAGGGGGGGGGGGGGGGGGGGGGGGGGGAGTGGACAGTGGAGACAGTTTTAAAGAAGTTTAATAAAGTTAGCGGGCATTTTACCTTCCGGCGGATTTTCTAGGTCCTGAAAACCAAAGATCCGAGTCAATCAAAATGGCTGGTCAGCGAAGGAAATTGCCTTCGACTGCCTGTAAGTAAATAGCAGCCGCATTCCACTGGCTTCGACCAAACGGCAACCTATTTTTAGTCTAGGCCGGTTTTGAATTTGTTGAAATAATCGCAGGAACATAGAAGAAGCCTCGACTACGCGGAAACCACTTTCGACCATTAGGGAGAGTGACCATAACCTCTGGGAACCTCACGGAAACCTTGGGTGGGGCGCAACGTCACCAGAGGTTTCCGTTCAGGTTTCCTAAGTGGGACAGGGGCTTTAGGAGTTCAGACTACTATAAATCTGAAGAACAGATAGTTGCCTGGCTGAAAAGGAAAAAGTGAAAGTGTCCATGAGGGTCATTGTTATTTACAATTTGTTTGAACTTGACTTGAGAATCAAAAATAGTACATCTGAGTGTTGAAATGACTCAAAATGGGAAAAGTGGTCAGTATTGAGGGCAGTAGCAAGTTGCAAAACTCTAATAAAACTATAAATGGACATTGTGGACAAACAAAATAAAGAGAATGTCATGATTAAAAACTGCAGATATTGTATGTATGGACTAAAACAAATATTGGAAACGCTCAGCAACTCAAGTGACTTTTGTGGAAAGAAAAAACGATTAATGTTTCAGATCAGTGATCCTTCATCAAAACTTGGAAAGAGAAAAAAAAATAGTTTGAAGTTGAAGTTATGTAGTAGGTGGAGGAAGGATGGATAGGAGAAAAGGAACATCTATGACCAAATCAATGTAGCAGAAAAGAAATTGTGGGCCAATCCAAAAAGAACAGCAACTAAGAGTTCCATGTATCTCCCAAAAAGACAGGTATGACTTGGGTCTATGTGAATTCCAATAGCTACATCTTCAATCTAAATAAAGTGAGTGGAATTGACAGAAAATATCATGTTTTGCACAGAATCTAAAAAGGATTTCGGACCTGGAGGATTCAAATATATGAATTGTTTTAATTGCAGTGTGGGTCAAGGAGGCCAGCGTGAAATCAAATTAAGGATTCAAGTGTAGCTGCACCTAGTGGTTAGGCCACTCCTATGCAAATCCTCGGCAACCCTGGGAAGGAGTCACGAGATATATGGGGGGTGTGCACTAGTATATAAGTCCTGACCTTCCATCTCTCGTTATCTTGCTCTTCTGCTTCCTCTCACTTCATGAGAGTGTCCTGCCACCGCAGCAGGAGCAAAACCAAGTCCACGAGGCAACAGCCTCTCAACAACTACGACTATTATGTTAGAGTGTTAAATGTCCATGTATTTCCAACCTACAATGCCTGAATAAAGAATCAATTTATTCATCACGTTTGCCCCTCCACACAAGTTTATTTCTGGAGTGATAAAGTTTAAAAAGTCAAATGTTATGGGAACTGGGAGATAGGGGGCGCCATCTTGTATGGCTGCCTGTCCTGCAGCTGTCCATTTTTTCCACTCTTTTTTATTTTTAGTACGTTAAAAGTGTGTTAGTTGGGGGTCTCATCTTTTTATGTAGGGGGGGAAGGGGGAAACTGCTTTTCAAGTCCCTACCTGGTCGGAGAGGCGGCTTTCCTCCAAGCAGCACCTTCGACCTGTCCTCGCGGCCTACCAGCGGGCCTGGAGCGGCGTTTCCTGAGGGGGACCTGGCCAGAACCTCAGCTTCGGCGGCAGCACAGTGCTGGAGCGCTATCGCTGAGCGGGCGATGCCTTGCCCGGGTCGCCACGCTGGAACTCTGGTATTGCCGACTGAACATCGCGGAGCTTCGGGTCTGTGGAGTGGCCAGCCGTGGGCGGCGGCGCTGAACTTTACATCGGGAGCCTGGGATCTTTCGCTGAGATCGCCAGTGGTGGAGCTCCGTCCAGTGCGGCCTGATGTCTTCGGAGGCTGAGGTCTCCGGTAAGGAAGCGGCCGTTCCAAGCTTCCCAAGCCGCTGAGAGCGTTCTCCCGACATCGGAGCACCAGAGGGTCTGAAACATTGGGCCGCCGTAGCAGCCACTGTGGAGGCCTCAATAGGCCCGACCATGGGTGGACAAGAGGATGGGGACAGGACTTTGTGCCTTCCCCCACCGTGGGAACCATTGTGGGGGGATGTTTCAATGTTAAGTTTCTTGTTTATGTTATGTTGTATTTTTATTAGTGTGCTGCAAGGACATTTGAATTTCCCCTGAAAAGGGGATTAATAAAGTATTATTATTATTATTAACTTTTACCGATCATTGGACAACAACGAAGAGAACTTAGTGCAGTTCAAGTTATTAAGCTGTGGAAGTACCATGGATAAACTAGAGAGGGTTCAAAAGAAATGTACACGTATGTATAGAACTGTAAAGTTATAGACATTAGGCAGGGATATACTTGATCACTTTTGAAAAGAGTATGTTGAATATCTGTATACAGATCTTTAAAATTCTGATTAGAGGGTAAAGAGGCTGTTTCTGTTTCTGTTTGTGGCAAGTACAAAAGTAGAGGCCATCATTACCAAGGTGTCACCGAAATGTAGGGAATTCAGAAACCACCAGGATAATGGTGACCATATGTCATAGATTATAATAAAGATTAGTTGAGGTGATCAATTCAGCTGCATTTAAGGAAAAGCTCATTCTGAACATGAATGAGAGAGAAATAGAAAGTTATGCTGAAAGTTGTACAAAGGATGGGGAGAGGTTTGCATTGAAGCATGGAGAGGTTTGGCATGAATTCTTTGCTTTGTACTCTACATATATTTTGATTTGTAAATGGTTACAATATTTCAAGTGGTCTTTTTCCCATCTGTCCTTAAATAACATTCATAGAACAATATGGCACAAGAACAGGCTCTTCAGCCCACAATGTCTGTCGAACATGGTGCCTAGACCCAAAACATCACCCATTCCTTCTCTCCTGAGACGCTACCTGTCCCGATGAGTTACTCTGGCATCTTGTGGTTATCTTCGGTGTAAACCAGCATCTGCAGTTCCTTTGTGCACATGATGCCAAGATCAACTCTTACCTGCCTGCACATAATCCATATCCCACTATTCCCTGCATATGTACCTATGTGTCTATCCAAATCTTTTAAACACCACTATCGTATCTGCCTCAATCACCACCTCTGGCAGTGACTTCCAGGCACCCACTACGTGTAAAAAACAAAACAATTTGGCCTGCACATTTCGTTCCAAATTTGTCCATCTCACCTTAAAAGCTAGAATGAAAAATATCTGGGATATTCCAATATTTCTTGCAGAGTTAATAGTTCCTGGGCTGATATTAACATTAATTTGTTGGTGGTAAATGCAACATTCAATCTAGGATTATACCACACACGTTTAATTCCCAGAGTCTGCTGAATTCATTAGTAAGGCATACTAAATTGCAAAGTAGTAAAGTTAGCTCAACATAATACAGATGTGAACATCATGTTTGGGTGCAATATTTGGAATAACTCATCCCTTTCAGAAGTAGCGAGGGGATAAAAAAAATTATGACAGTCCTTGTGGTCTAGTTGGGACCAAAACAAGGTGGGAAATAAAAAATGAACAAGGGAGGGTGGTTAATGGAATGTCGCGGTTTATAATTGAAGCACGGGTCTACATTCCTTGTCTTTTCCCTTTTTTATTTGGTTTCTACACTCCATCGTTGGCTCTTCTGGGCCACACAACATCTCATGGCTAAGAATGATCTGCTCATTGGACATTGAGGCCATGTTCCCCTGAACCAAAGCTGGGAAGGTCGTGTTGTGGAATTGTTGTTCTTTAATCCTGTAATTCCGTGACATCCTAATACCACCAGATTACTTTTATCTGTTACTGCCATCAATATTCAAGATGTTATTTTAAATATTGTTTTTCTGCATTTATGCTTGTTTACATTTAATAGTAAGAAACATTCCTTCTGCTAACTTACAAATGGTTAACCAGATATCTCTCTCTTACATGATAATGACCTGCCTAGCTAATAAATGTCATCTTAGACATTTAGAATTGAGGATCTTCCATTCCTTGCTTCTATTCCAATTTTGCATTTCTGAGGTGGCTAGTGAGACTAGTATTGGAACTGCAGACTCTTCCACAGATGGGGCAGGTAGTTCAAGTTCAAGTGAGTTTATTGTCATGTGTCCCTGTATAGGACAATGAAATTCTTGCTTTGCTTAAGCACACAGAAAAAAATAGTAGGCAAAAAAACAGTAGGTCATATATCATATCTCTGGAACTCTCTGCCACAGAGGGTAGTTGAGGCCAGTTCATTGGCTATATTTAATGTGTCCAAAGGGATCAGGGGGTATACAGGTACGGGATGATATCAATGATATATAGGCTCATGGCCTAACCTAAATGTTTCTATATATAAATATATACACCCATGAATAAATAAACTGGTAAAGTGCAAATAACAGAAAGTGGTTATTAATAATCAGAGTTTTGTCCGAGCCAGGTTTAATAGCCTGATGGCTGAGGGGAAGTAGCTATTCCTGAACCTGGTTGTTGCAGTCTACAATATATAAGTAATTTGAGATCATGCATTCCTTCTGCCAATTAGGCAGGCCTCCTGTATGCTTCCGATGCATGGTCCTGAGGGTCTCGAAACCATCGTAAATGTTGCTTCTCCACTTTGAGTGGTCATGGCCACCGATTCCCATGAGTGGGTGCGGATGTGGCGCTTTCAGAACATCCTGGGGGGTGGGGGTATAAGGGGAAAGAAATGTTGGTCTGGCTGAGTTCACTGATGTTGGTTTGCAAATCCTTTCAATGAATTTGAAAGGTTTTCAAAGGCAGCTTTGTTGATATTTTTCCAGTGCCCTGTGGTATCTGTTTAGATAATCCAGGTTTCATAAGCATACCGAAGAGCTAGGATCACTGATTCCAAATTGGGATTTTGTAACCTTCAAATCCTCTTCTCTATCAACCGAGCCTGTGCTAATCCATTGAAGGGGAGATGAAAGGTAGCTCTCAATATATCAGAGGTAATCCATGTTTTCCAGGGACTCATCAGGAACCTTCGTAGTCGAAGTGTGCACTGCAGCAGAATTGTGTCATCATTATTACGTTATTTCATCAAACAACCATGTTAGGCATCCTATTGCAATGTCACAAATGACAAAAATTATAGAAAACAAAATTGGTGTATTTTGCAAATGTAAAATATGTTTAAGAAAACCTTTATCAGTTAAAAGGCATTTTAAAGCATTACTTTAAACTATATTAACCCTACCAGCCTAGTACATCATTACTCAAAATGGCAAAAGAGTATTTTGGATGGCATCAAGAACCACTCTCCATTTGTCAGGGGTGTATAAGAACCTAGTGGTGTCTCTTAGATTATTCACCCCTCCCCCCGCCCCACTAAATATTGCTGCCATATCTTTGGCAGTGTCTGTCTGCTGGTCTCACTTTGGATATGTCTGCCACCTCAGAGTCTACAGAACAAGAGTGGAAGCAAGTCATCCTCATTTCTGAGCAATTGACTAAGGAGGAGCAAACAATGGTAATACTTCAGAAGTGTTTCATCATTAGCAAATCACCATGGAACATAAAAATATGCTCAGTCTTCCAACCTATTTAAAAATTAAATCTGTTTAATTATATTTCTAGTGCATACATCATCCAGAGGGTAAATTATACCATCTATAATAATAAAAGCAGAAACCTGTCAAAAGAGAAGCAAAGTTAAAGTTTAGGTCAAAGGCTTTGTCAGATCTTGATTTTCATTTGCCATTATTTTGTTTTCATTACTATCTGTTGAGAAGAAAAAAGTAATTTCTATTTAGCTAACTTTGTTCGAGACATGGGAACTGGTAGCTGAGGTTCAGGAAAGCCTTGTGGACAAAGTTACATAAGAATTTAGATTCTCAATTTACTTTCCATTTGTGGCAAGAAGCAAAAGGAAGAAAAGATAATGGTGACAGTGATCAAGTTTTCAAATTTAAGTGCCTTAAAAATGTCTTAAGCAGTTGATTGTTTTAAAGCACGGACACAAAAAACAGCTTTTATCGCGCAAGAGAACTCATCAGCAAGAAGCAGGGCAAGGATATTGAAAATTGTCATCATTATAACAACACGTGCTTTGACCTGTCATTGTTTTCACATTCCTCAATATTTCTGCTACTGTTTAGTTCTATTTGATCTGCCTGTTTGAGATTGCTCCTATTAAATGCGATAAAACAAGTTAACAAAAACTAATGAAATAAAGTTAAGCTGAATGTAATGAGAAGACATAGTAGAACAACTAATAATGCTACGGTGAAAAAAAGCTGGCGAGAGCTTGGCAGTTATCTTAAATGAGGAGGAGAAGTACCAGCGGAAGATCAATTTGGACATTTATCTCCATGTTGGTGTGGATTGAGATAATATTCCGTAAATACTGGATCACTTAAATGCATATTCACATACCACCACTCAATTTGACATGATGAAGCCATTGCATTCTAATTTTGCCTTCAAACTTCTCTGACATGCACGTGTACTGTACGTTGTTGGTCCAAACATAGGCTAGAGAGCTGTAAAGAAGAGTAGAAACTGCTCTCAATGTCAGCTGAGAATCCAAGGAAAATCTAGCAGAGAGCAAAAATGGATTTAGTTGATGGTTAATACACACACAGTTAGGAAAGTTCAAGGGATATGGGTCAAATACAGGCAAATGGGACAAGATCAACTATAACCTTGGGTCGATCTGGCCAAACTTGACCAAAGGGCCTGTTTCTGTACTGTATGACGACCACAAAGGTTTATTTCCCATCGTCTGATTTAGTGAGGCAGAGAGGAAAGAAAATTTGCATATTCTTCAATCGGCATTACTGTGATTAAGGTTAACTTTTATATTTGGATTATATCCACACATGTGGCAATGAAAAAGGGGCCAGTTCCAATTTGTAGGAAATCTGGGTTTACCTGTTTGAAACAGTATTCTGGTTGATCAAGTAAAGATATGAAAAAACCATAGTAATATTCCCTCCAGTGTTCTGGTTGAATTGTTCCAATTTTCTCCTCTTTGAATGCTCCTGTTCTGTAGTTATAACGCAGAACTTTGAACCAAGGTAAAGTTGAAAATGGCCATTGTCAAACATCACAACAAAGCTCCATGGAAGGCAGTTGAGTGTCATTTGAGTCTGGAGTCACATACAAGTCCGAACAGATAAGGATGGCAGATTTCCCTAAACACATCTGAAAATTTGAAATAAAAATAGACACTGGAAATAACGTCAGCCAGCATTTGTGGAATGAAACAGATAATGTTTTGAGTTGGTAATGTTTTTAGCCAAAAGCATAAAATGGAAGTTCAATGATGGCAACATCAGTATTGGAATCAGCAATTGGATTAAACGTTCTGCCTCTCCCATTTACATCTACTTTGCAATGTCATCTGTATCTCCTTTTGTTCACTTACTTATCTCCCAGCACAGACTTTCCTTCTAATCCACGAATCCCCACCATGAAACTTGTTCTGCAGTTTAAAACTCATTTTAGAGAAGAAACTTTTTTTTTCGTTCTGATGAAAAGCAATTGATTTGAAACATTGACAGTTTCTGTCTTTATGTCATGTTTCCTGCTGTGACTGCTTTCCTTATACAATGACGCTTCCATGTGCAGATTCAAAATAAAGTGCATTATCACTTTGTTCTCAACGAGCATGTTATGCAAAATCTGAATTGAAAGACTAGCAGATGTCAGCTGTATTCCAGTTAGTGGTAGAATGGGCTTTAGAGGACAAATGGTCTGCTTTGGTTTCTGCATTGTGAAGTGCTCACTCTGGTGAATTGCAAACTTTCACATTAAGTCACTTACTTTACGCACTTGACATTGTTGTTTAAATGGAATTATCGGAACAAATGATGAGCAAATGTATTCAAAAGCCTGCTTTTAAACTTATTCAGTCTAAATTTTAATCTATGTTGTACATTGGCAGCGTAAGTAATGAAAAATATCTTTAAATTTAACTGGAGAAATTGGGTTATGTATCACAGTTGGTGATTTGTGATGGTCAGTGTAGCCTTGCAACTAAATATCTGAATTTGTCTTTCCACTGACAGCCTTGTTAACTCCATTGAATGTTATGATTAAATTTTGTAAAACGCTCCCGCTCTCATTGATAGGTAGAATTAACGCAATAAAAATGACTTTCTTACCACAATTAATATATTTGTTTCAAGCGATCCCAATATATATTCAAAAATATTTTTTCAAAAAACTAGATTCTAACATCACTAATTTTATATGGGATTATAGAGCACACAGAATTTAAGGAAAGCATTTGTGTAAAGCTAAAGAAGTTGGGGGTTTATCATTACCTAACTTTGCGTATTACTACTGGGCAGTGCATATTAAGAACATAATGTACTGGTTGGATAGTTAAATTAGATCGTCAAACAGGCGCGGTAGTTAAGTCTTTCATTTAAGGCAGCTGGCAAAGGTGAAGCCCATTCTTGAACGACAGCATTTTGAAACAGTAATCCATGCCTTCATTATGTCTCGGCTGGATTACTGTAACGCACTTTATTTTGGAGTTAGCCAATCTTCCCTTGCACGTCTCCAGTTGGTTCAGAATGCTGCTGCTCGCCTTTTAACTGGAACACGTAAGAGGGAGCACATAACGCCTATTCTGGCCTCCCTCCACTGGCTGCCTGTGTACTTTAGAGTTCATTTTAAGATTCTTTTATTTGTTTTTAAATCTTTAAATGGTCTCGCCCGGCCTTACCTCTCTGAGCTGCTTCATCCTTAGGCTCCTGCTCAGTGCCTCGGGTCAGCTGATCAGCTGCTCCTGGAGGTACTGACGTCTAAGCGGAAGCTCAGAGGGGATAGAGCCTTCTCTGTTGCTGCACTGTCCATTTTCAAAACTAGTCTTAAAACCCTTTTCTATTCCTTGGCTTTCGCCCCGCATGAGACTTTGCTCTTGTTTTAGTGTTTCTATTATTGTTTTTTATTGTTTTTACTGTCTTTTAATGTTTTTATTGTTTTGTTTTATGTTTATGATTAGTCATGTACAGCACTTTGTTGCAACAGTGGTTGTTTTTAAAGTGCTCTATAAATAAAGTTCAGTTCAGTTCCCCTCACCAGTCGGAGTGGATAAGAATTCAGAAAAAGGAGTGTTTCCCGTACGATATAGGAACGATCTTGTTCTCACCGATAAAATTGAATAGTATAATATATAAGAAGAACCCAATTATTCACAATACAATAAGAATTTGGAAACAAATAAAATTATCCTTGAAATTAAATAATCTATCAGTACCAACTCCAATATTAAACAATCCTGCATTCATCTCTTATCGACAAAACATACAAACAATGGGATAGACTGGGGATTAGGAAAGTATGAGATATGTATGAATTGGGCAAATTGTTATCATTTCAACAATTAAAATCAAAATTTAAACTGAATGATAATCAATATTTTAAATATATACAGATATGTGACTTTATGAAGAAATATATACATACATAGATTTCAAACTATATTTTTAGACCCTTTAGAAGAAGCAATGAATATTAAGGCTGATTCACAAAAACTAATATCATATTTTTATAATAGCGTATTATATAGAGAATTACCCTCAACAGAGGCACTAAGAGAAGATTGGGGACATGAACTAATGATAAAGATCCCGAAAGATAGATGGGAAAAGTATCTGATGAACACACATAATTGCTCTATTAATGCAAGACATAATTTAATTCAATTTAAATTATTACATAGACTATATTATTCAAAAACGAGGTTGAATAAATTCCACCCAAACGTCTCTCCCAGATGCGATAAATGTTTGTTTCAAACGCCAATATAACACATTAATTTGTAGGATGTACAAAGTTGAATAAATTTTGGAGCGATGTATTTGATATATTTACAAAGCTCTTCAAGTCAAGAATAGAACTTAATACGGAATGGATTATATTTGGAATAATAGTAGAAGATATCAATTTAAATAGACCAAAATGTATTCTTTAATTACGGGTTAATAATTGGAAAGAAATTTATCCTTAAATTTTGGAAAAATACAGCTATACCAACTATTAAAATGTGGATTAGGAATGTGATGGACATAGCACACCTTGAAGAAATGAGCCTCCGCCTAATAGATAAATATGACCAATTCTTAAGGAGTTGGTCCCCTTTCATCGACTTTTTGGAATCATGTGATGCAGCAGTACCGTAAAGATTACTGATTTTAGGTCAGGTCGTGGATAGATTAACATCTCCGAATAAAGATTTTTAATTTTCTTTTTTTAAGGGTCTTTTTCTCCTATTTCGACTTTCTATCTTTTCTTATATACACACTTCACGTTTTTCTATGTTCTACTATCTATTTTTCCTCTTTTTTGTCTCTCTATTTTTGTTTTTGTTTTTTTTTACTTCCTTTTCAAAAACATAAAACTAGAGGTTGTACATAGAATGTATTACGTTATGACATAGTTGGCACCTAAAATTAGGTACCACTGTATTGTTTTGTACTGTATTAACTTCTAATAAAAATAAACAAAAAAAACAAAACAAAAAAAAAACCTTGTCAACTCTATTTGTGGTATCTTTGCAAAACCTGCCATGGTATCCTCTTTCTCAGGTACCCTTTGTAATTCTACGTAAGTACATGTAGATATTAAATTGTTCTGTTTTTTGGTTTGTACCCAAATAGTAAAGATTGCCGGAATGTTGAATAATCCCCACATACCTGACTTTTTAATTATGTAGCATTTTGGTGCTACAGTTTTAATGGCATATTTTGAAAACCTGTCTTTGCAAAGACACAGTAATGAAGTTGAAGCTTAGTTTATAATGTACTATCATTATTCACTGATTTGATAATTTCCTCATTCCTGGGACACTCCTGATAAAATCTTTGCACCTTCTTAGGGAACCAAATGTGTGCTGACCATAATTGGATATAACACTGTACTTGTGTTGAGGACTGAATAATACTTGCCTCACCTACATTGAACGTGAGATGCATACATTCCTTTTGTGTTAACAGAGTAGGGTTCATTCGTCCTCCTTAATAATGATCCCATTATTTTTAAGAAGGTGCAATGAAAAATGTTTTATATACTGAATTCTGGCAGTAACATTTCTATTCTGCACGCTCTCTTTTCTCCCTAGTGGTTTTGTCTATTGTCGCAATGATGAACTTGAGGCTGGCTGGATTGCCTTTGGATGTACCACTCTCCTTCACCGCCCTGCCTCTTTTGATAGCAAGCCGCACCACATCTTTCAAGTCATCAATCAGTATACCTTGCAGGTAACATCTTGTCCTCTAACTTTTTGTGTTGCATGTTGTTAGCACTGTTGCATCTGATCAATTTTCATGGTTAATTTCCTTTGGTCCTGCTAATATGGCATTGCATTACTGAACTTAAACACATTTAGCTGTCTTGTAAATTTCTGCTTGAGCAGGATTAAAGCAAAAGTTTGGAATTATCTAAAGTTGAACTGCTTTTACTTCTGTTGTAATATTATTTGACTGTAAAACTGCATTAACTTATTAAAGCTTGAGTTTGTTAATATTGCACAGAGTGAGCAACACCGAAAATTGGAGGAACAGCACCTCATATTCCGCCTGGGTTGCTTGCGTCCGGATGGCATGAACATTGAATTCTCCCAATTTTGCTAGCCCTTGCTGTCTCCTCCCTTTCCTTAACCCTCGAGCTGTCTCCTCCCATCCCCCCGCCCTCGGGCTCCTCCTCCTCCTTTTTTCCTTCCAGACTCAATAATATGTTCACTTTATTTTGTTTCAGCAGCTTGATGAATATTTAATCATACTAGTTTCTCTACTCCTTACTTCTATAAAAACATTAAAGGTTTACAGGACATATAAAGCACTTGCCCCAGTGTGTCCCATCTCAGTACTTTGTTAAGAGTTTTCATCTGAGGCATCCTTTGGTATTGAGGCATAGGAAACTGCATAGGGTGGAATCTTGAGCAAAACAAGATCAGGGATGACTTCCTTCCACTTTGATTTTGTAGTGGCTAATGAAGTTAATGTGTAAACTGTATACTCCCTGACTGAGGGAGCATGTGGGTGCCCAGTACTTAGTAATGGCTCCCAACGTAGCTAGAGGCACTCAAGTGTCATTCCAAATACCCTTTCTTCATTTGGAAATATGGACCAGGAATTCCCAAGTGTCAGTAAAGTTGCATTTCTGCAACGAGGCTTTGATCACAACCTTGAATCCATTCCCCTGTTTGCTTGGTGATCTTTCCCCATGACTGAGCTGAGAATAAAATGTTTTGGGGATTCCGATGTAAGGCATGCAACCAAGGTAGCCTTCCCAAGTTTGCCAATTGTGTGTAAGTAGGATGTCAATGTGGGGTTGTCAACATGGGGAATGAACACTGAAGTTGATTTGATTGTCCTTCCAGTGAATTTGAAGGATTTGGCAAAGGTAGTACTTTTCCAGTGCCTTAAGGTGCCAGCTGTAGGTATCTAGGTTTTTAGGAGGACAAGGGATCATTGCAGACTGTCAGGCCATGAGCTTCGCATGAGGTCTTCACTATCTGCTTCTCCCTCAATTGACTAAAGGCATTAATCTATGTAGACACAAAATGCTGAAGTAACTCAGCGGATCTGGCAGCATCTTTAGAGAAAAGGAATAGGTGACGTTTCAGGTCGAGACCTTTTCTCGGACCTGAAATGTCACTTTATTCCGTTTCTCCAGAGATGCTGCCTGACCGACTGAGTTACTCTAGCATTTTGTGTCTACGATGTAAACCATTATCCGCAGTTCCTTCCGACACGTTAATCAATGTGATGATTATAGTTCCATCTAACATAAACTGAGTTTTAAGCACTGATTTTATCTTTTGTACTTTTGTATGTGAACTAAGAGTAAGATATTCGAAGTGAGTTTGAAGTTTCTGACACCATGTTGAATAAAGATCAAGCTCGCACAAAGTGATTAGAATCCATAGTCTTTTATTAGCAACTCTGCAGAGGTAACTCAGCTTTAATCTCAGCATGCATAACTAGTCTACCAGAGAGAGAGAGCTCTCTAATAAGCCTGTGGACAGAGCTACAGTATGAGTGACACTAATCAACAGAGCACCAAAGCCAAACCCTGGCAAAGGGATCGCCCGCTCCAAGATGTTAAAGTTCGCAGACTACCTGATTTTGGAGCTCTAGAAGTCCCAAACAAGAGGCCGCCAACTCCACGATGTTAGGCCGCAGTGTAGATGGAGATACGACACGGAAAAAGTTGCATCTCCGTCAATGAAGGAGATAAGAAAGGTTTCCTCCCCCCCCCCCCAATGCAAAACTAAAGATAAACTAGAACATACATTTTACAAGAAACTAAAAACACAAAGAATGAAAAAGACGAAGCCAGACCGTTGGCGAGGCAGCCATCGTGCGGCGCCCCCCCAGTCATCGTGTTGGCTCATCAACATAATCTTTGAAATTGGTTGAACGTGACATGTATTTCACAAGTCCATGCTGGTTTGCCTTATTTAATCAATTTTCCTCCTGGTCACTATTAATCCTGTCTGGAATCAAAGTGTCTAAAACATTCCCACTGAGGTTAAATTAATTAGCCTGCAGTTGCTTAGTTTATCCTCAATCCCTTTATCCCAAAGGAGTTACATTTGCTGCTTTCCAGACTCTGGTACCAAACCCGTATCCAAAGAGCACTAGAAGATTAAGGTCACTGCCCCTGAATTCCTGCTTGTGTGTCCCCCAAAATCCCACTTTGTCGATTGTCTTTTGTTTTCAACCTACCATGCTCATACACCCCTGTTCCTTTATCTCTTTTACGATTATGCCCTCTTGTTTATCTTGCCGCCACTTATTTTTTCCAACCGTAATATAATATTTCTAATTTTTCGATGCTAAATTTCATCTGCTATGTGTTTGTTCATGCCACCAGGCTGAATATATATTCTTAAATGCTTACTGTTTTCCTCACAGTTCTTTTAGCTTTCAGGTTTTGTGCTGTTTGAATTTGGAAATTATGCATAATTTGTTGGATCATAGCTACATGGGATTTTAATTAGCCAACTACAGGCTAATTAATTGAATCTTAGTGGGAATGTTCTAGAAAATTTGTGTCCGGATTGATTAATAGTAACCTGGAGGAAAATTGATTAATGATCACTTCATTATCATCTCTTCCACAGCCAACAATGGACCATTCTGGGCTCTACCATTCTTGGCTCTGATTTTGTTCTGTACCTTCTCATACTTCTGGTTTTGCTCTCCCCTGACTCCCAGTCTGAAGGAGGGTCTCGACCTGAAACGCCACCTTTTCCTTTTCTCCAAAGATGCTATTTGACCCGCGAGTTACTCCAGCATTTTGTGTTTATCTTTGGTGTAAACCAGCATCTGCAGTTCCTTCCTACACATGGGATTTTAATCACTGACTACTCCAGTAATTTCATGCTTTACAAAAGTATTTATCGTAAGGACACGGAACATCAGCATCCATTAGGGAATGTTGAATATAAAGCAAAAATGGAAGAAATAGAGTAAGTGAATATGAATATGAAGCATGTGATCAGATGGAGAGGGATGGGATATTTTAAATCATGATTGTATATGTGCGAATAGTGAACAAAATAAAATTGCAGTGACCCTTGGAAAGAATATTTGTAAATTGCAGAAATAGAGTAAAATCTCGGATAAGTGAGTTCAGATTAGTTTATTTATCCTTGGACCCTTGGAAAGAATATTGCTGGCCATAATGTGATGAATGATAGAATCGTATCCCTAAAATCAAAGTTGTCGTCTATTGAGATATGAACCTACTGAAGAGGTGGACATTGAACTCTGTGATAAATTATAGCATTTGATTTACAAAACACAAACACGCTGCGGGAGTAACTCAGCAGCATTAATCGGACGCCATGCAAAGGTGATGATTCAGGTCGGGACCCTTCTTCAGACCCATATTCTGAAGAAATGTCCCTGCCCAAAACATTACCTATCCATGCCCTCCCAAGATGCTGTCTCATCTGCTGTTACTCCAGGACTATTTTTTTTTTAAATCCAGGAGTAGATTGTATACATGCACTCTACCAGATGCTTAATAGCAAATATGATCAGTCATTTGCACATAAAGGTGAAGAATCACTTATCGTGGAGAAAAAATTAACAGACTGTGTAACAAATTGTGAACTATGAGTATTGAAAATCTTGTCTGTCCCTCCTGAAGCCATTCTCTGTTTAGGAAATGGTTATATTGTTAAAAGACACTTTTAATCAATCTTTAACACTGAAAAGCCCCAGGTTTATGTGGTTTAGAATTATCTTTTAAATCTGAATGCAGGTTTAACACGTTGCTGTAGGAAGCAAAAATGTTGCCATCAGGGAATTTGTGTAAAATGGAAACTAATTTGTAATCTTTGGGAATTAAATTTACTGTTTGAATCTTAGTATTAGATTTATGATGCCATATTAGTAGTGTTAATGTGTAATACATGTAGACAATTGGCTCAAGAAACAAACTATTAAATTTGATCTTTGGTGTCTGCAGTTCTGAGTAAGCATGTCTGTTTCATTTGGAGGTCCTGGAGTCATACGGCATGGAAACAGGCCCTTGACTCCAACTCACCCATGACTACCAAGATGCCCCATCAAGCTAGTCCCATTTGCCTGCATTTAGCACATATTTCTCAAAATCCTTTTCCATCCATTTATTTTTAAATGCTGTTATAGTATCTGCCTCAACTACTTTCTCTGGCAGCATGATCCATATATACCACTCTCTGTGAGAAAAAGTTGCCCCTCAGGTTTCTATTAAACCTTGCCCCTCTCATCTTAAACCTATGTCCTCTGGATTTTGATTCTCCTACCCTGGGTAAAAGACTTGGTGCATTCACCCTACCTATTCCCATTGTGATTTTGTACACTACTATAAGGTCACCCCTCAGCTTCCTGTGCTCCAATTAACAGAGTCCTAGCTTGCCCAACCTCTCCCTATCGCTCAGGCTCTCGGGTTTTGACAACATTTTGTAAATCTTCTCTGCATTCTTTCCAGATTAATGACATCCTTCCCATAGCAAAGTCACCAAAACTGAACGCAACATTCCAGTGCAGCTTCGCCAACTACTTATGCAATTGTAACATAACGTCCCGATTTCTATGCTCAGTACTCGGACTGGTGAAGATCAATGTATTAAAAGCCTTCTTTACCACCCTATCTATCTGCAATTTCACTTTCAGGAAACTATTTCACTGTATTCCCAGATCCCTCAACTCTACAACACTCCCCAGGCCCTGTCAAGGTCCTGCTCTGGTTTGACTTCCCACAAAATGCAAAGCGCACTCTTATTTGCATTAACTCCATTAGCCATTTCTCAGCCTGCTTGCCCAGCTGACTAAGATCCTGCTGTAATTTTTGATAACCACCTTCATTCTCTACGATACTACCCATTTGAGAGTCATCTGCAAAGTTACTAATCATGCCTTGTATATTCTCTTCCAAATCGTTAATATAAACCACAAACACCAATGGACCCAGCACTGATCCCTGAGGGACATCACTAGCTACATGCCTCCAGTCTGAAAAACGTCATTCCACCCTTTGCTTCCTTCCATGTAGCCAATTCTGTATCCAGTTAGCTAGTTCTCCCCAGATCCCATGCAATCTAACCTTCCAGAGCAGCCAGCAATGTTGAATCTTATTGAAAGTTTTGCTGGAGTCCATATAGTGGAGTCCATATAAACAATATCTACGGCTTTACCCTCAACAAACGTTTGGTTACTTAGTTAAAAAACTCAATTAAATTCGTAAGACACCATCTCCAAAATGTACAAAACAACGCACTCTATCCCTAATATCATCTTTGTCTATCCAAAAGCATACCCATCACAGAATCCTTTCCAGTACATTGCATACCACAGATTTTAGGCTCACTGGTCTATAGTTCCCAGACATTTTTTGCAGCTCTACTTAAATAGAGGCACAACATTAATCACCCTCCAGTCATCTGGCACCGCACCCATGTCTAATGATGATTCATTGCTCTCAGCCAGGGCTCCTGCAATTTCATCTTTCGTTTCCCAATGCGTCCCCGGATAGATCTGATTAGGCCCGGGAGATTTATGTACCTTCATATGCTTTAAGTTGTCCAGCACCTCCTTGATTGTAATTGCGGACTGTCCTCAAGACATTTCCATTATCTGTCCCAAGTTCCCTTGCCTTCATTTTTCAATTGTAAAAACAGGAGAAATACTCTTTGAGGTATATAAACAGCAGCTTTGACAACATCTATAGAGCATTCACTCGCATTACTCAAAATGCAATAATGCAATAATTGCATTTTGAGTAATGCGAGTGAATGCTCTATAGATGTTTTTCAGTGTTGAGGATTGTACTCCACGTGTAGATTAACGTGAACCCTCTGACAATTTGAGAAAATAACAGGTAAAGGCTGATCACAGTCAGCGTGCACGCATGTACTGCTATTGCGCATTCTCTATTGACCAGCTAACCAGGTAATTTAGTACTGAGCTCAGAATTTTAGCTTTAATTCTTTAGTGTTGGCATTTGGACAAGTGTTTCCAAAATGTACATCTCAGACCCCCTGAATTGTAATTAGGCTGATTAGGGAGCGCTGTATTTTAACATTTTGTTTGTTCCTCCATGTTCAGGTGTCCCAAGTAGTGTCCATGCCATCGAATCATTTCCCAGTTGGCAGCAACATGACCACGGTTCACCTCTGCTCTGATGGAACGTACATCTATTGGATCTGGTCTCCTGCAGGCTTAAATGAGAAAACTCCCAAGGGTCATTCTGTTTTCATGGATGTCTTTGAACTGACAGTAAGTTTCTGGATGCTTTTAGTTTAAAATTGATTTAGAGATGCTTCATTCCATTTGTTTTTAAGGCATCGTGATCTTCCATTTCCTGAATGTACATTTTGTTAATCCCTTTGAATTGTTGAGTCATACGATAGAATCAGCCTGCCAACCTTGTTTCAAAAGGCAATCTGCCCATTTTAGTTATCATTGCAGTACACCTCCTCTGAATTGTCTCCCAATTCTTTAACATTTTTAAAAAACATGCTGCCTTGTTCATGTTAGGCCACAATGAAACCTATCTTTGCACAAATTGTGGGCAGATCTGTCAATAATTGCACGTGATTAATGGCCATGGCCACACGGGTCAGGAATAAAAGAGTAGTTAGTCCCTGTATAGTTGTCCCAAGGCAAATAATCAACTTTTTTTCCTGGCTCAGAACTAAGAAATGACTATTGATGAAAAGAGTCAATATTTCATGTCCATCAAAACAGTCCTGATGAAGAATCACTGTCTTAAAATGTTGATTCTGATTCCCTCCCTATGGATGCTGCCTATCTCCTTAATCGGTAAAGCCACACACCCTTCTCTTCTAGCCCCACCTCTATCTTGTCTGTAGCATTTGTTTTTAAATCTCTGAATGGGCTCGCCCCGCCCCCTCTCTGAGCTCTATCTTGTCTGTAGCATTTGTCAGCCCTGGAGCATTAAGGTCTAGTCCGGCTCAGAGGGGATGAGCCTTCTATGTTGCTCTCCGGCACTCTGGCCAGGTTGCTCCATATGCCCCGACTACAAATCCAGTGTTAAAACCAGTCTCCCTGCACGTACCTGATCCATGCCCTGGTGTTTTTGATGTTTATCTGCTTCACTGTTGATTGTTATTTTTGGTGTGTATTAACTTTTTTGTCAATGATTAGGGGTGCCTCCTCTCACATAAAATAAGCGCAATGCACACCAACAGTCGTTCCTCGCTCCCTGCTGTGGTTCTGCCTATCCTCTACAATGAACTTTCATTCATCACCTTCCATACCAATTTCCAGTCTCTCGCCTTCCTCACCCGTGCATTGGTTCCTGGCCCCTTGCCAATCTTTACAGTTGTAACTGTTTTTACTGTTATGTTCCAGGTGCACAATGAGATCTACGCAGCACGGCCACTCCACGAACGAAGTATTTTGACAAGAAAAGAAGGTGAATCTGCAAAAAGCATCAATGAAATGCTGCTCAGTCGACTTTCCCGATATCGTGCTTCCCCCTCAGCAACATTGGCCGCTCTAACTGGGTCCACAATCACCAACACACTGAAGGAAGACCATTCTGGTAGGAATAAAGACTTAAAATAAAATGTCACAATGCCAGGCAGCATCTCTGGAGAACATGGATAGGTGACATATTGGGTCGGGACCCCTTTTCAGGCTGATTGTGGTGGGAGGGGAAGGGGGAATAAAGCTGAAAAATAGGGGAGGCAGAACAAAGCCTGGCAAGTAATAGGTGGGGGATGGTGGAGGTGCAGTTTGATAGGTAGATGGTTGAACAAAGGCCAGAGATTAAAAGGCAGGTGTGAGACAAAAGAATTGAAGAGTTGTGAATTGTGAAGCTAGAGGAAGGAATGTAGATTGAAATAAAGGGGGAGAGGAAAAATATTGTAATAATAATGGGAAATAAGAAAAGCAAGTTATTATTAAACCCTTGGAGATGTTGTTTGGTCTAAAGTGTTTGTGGCAAGACAAAATACTGTTTATGTACAGCATTAAATTCAATGCTGCCCATTAAATTTATACGTTGAGAAGTATTAGAAACAAAAGTTAGCGGTTGCACATTTTCTGTATTCATAAAGACAATTCTCCAGTGTAAGAAGTTTTAAAGTTTGGTAAGGGTGTCGTGGGTAAAGCACGGTGTCTTGTTCTTAGATCTGCCACCTACCAGTTCACAAACAATCTCCCTCGAGCCTCTCAGTATCATTTATCACGAGGTGCTACTACTGCTGCTACTTTGGTGATTCTATCAATGAAATAATAGGACAGCTTTAAAAATAAATTAATATGTTTAAATTAATATAATATGTAATTTCCTTCTATGTTTGTAAAATGTACTTAAGTGTTCGTCTTTTCTAGCTGTATTCCGATCTGTGGATAGGGAAGTTGTATAATTGCTACAATGATGCATAACTAGAATTCAAGGATAAACAAATAGACCTCTCAGCCATGCACTTGTATGCTTTTTTTGAGCAAGTGTATCCTATTTGCCATTTTACCAGCACCTATGAAGAAAGGATTGTAAGATTATGGCCGGTCCTTCAGCAATCTTCACATTAATCTCCCTTCTCAGAAATGTAAAGTGTATCCCATCTGACCTAGGTGGTCTATTAACTTGAAACATCATCAGCCTTTCCAATACTGCCGTTGGATTAATTTTCACTGTATTTAATTTTTCATGCACTTCAACTTCTCCTGGCTGTGGCAAACCCTCGTAATCAAGCATAACATTCACTCCAGTTCTGTGGTTTTGAGGTGATTGGTGAGGCAATGTGGGAACCATTGAGTTTTCTACAGATGTGGCAAAATAAGCTAATGGTGAAGCAGATGGGTAGATTGTGAGGTTATGAGCTCCTCCACCAATTATGCAAGAAATCTGAGTGCTTCCTATACACAGCCTTGAGATTCTCAGTTCCACTACAAATGTTCCTTCTCCATTTTGAATGGTCGTGGATCAATGTCTTGTGAATATGTTGATTTATATTGGATGTGGGCTCCTGATTTGGATAACTAGATTTACATTGGTTCTTTGTCCTTAATTTTATCTTAACTTTTAGTGCATTGTGGAGTAAATGGGTGCCTTTTGGCAAATACACCAAGATTTAGTGATTTTATTTCTGCCTAGATGTCTATAATTTAGGCACTCAGCCCATGTTTATTTTAATTTTGCTAGTTTAACCTTGAGTATACACATATGAATCACAATGTCATTTATTTTCTCTTAATGCTATCCACTTATGAGTTTATGGAAACAGAATTCACTCATTGTTACTAAGCATGCTTTGCATCAAGAGTAGGCAAACAAATAAAGGTTTTTCTTTCCTGTACATTTAGCAGCAAATACAAGCTGTGGCTTGCCTTTGAAAACCTTAAGGAAGAGCCCTATGTATACCTGTGGGACATACCTGGTTATGCTTACTGCACCACCCGGAGGATCTGGAAGTTCTGCAACGCGCTCGTTATTTGGTGGTACAAGTGGATTGTCCTCTTTAAAAGGTTAGTCATTGGTAATTTAAAAAATTACCTACCTGAAATCAAGATCATTTTGCAAGCTACAAAATGCAAATCAGTGTTGCCATGGTACCAAGATTTTCAAAAACAAGTAGTACCAAAATACTTTGCTTATGTAAGACTTCACATTCCAATCACTTGCCATAATTCTTTGTTGGACACATGTGAAGGTGCCATATGACTGGAGGACTTCCCTTTTTCAAGAAAGGCAGCAGGACAAAAACTGCTAACTCTAGACCTGTGAGTCTAACATCAGTTTCGGGAAGGGCTTGGAGGAAATTCTGAAGGAGACAATTAAAGATCACTTCAAAATGCAGAAGCATATCAGAAAGGGCCTACATAGCTTTGCCATGGTTCAAACCCCGTGTGACTATTTTGATTGAATTCTTTGAAGAGGTAACAAAATGTTTTTGATGTGGCCAGGGCAGCAGATGTGATTTACATGGATTTTAGCAAGTTTTTCTACGTCTTACCTCGGAGACTGGTTCAAAATGTGGGAGTATAAGGGATCCAGGGCAAGTTGGCAAACTGGATCCAAGACTGGCTTGGTAAAAGAAGACAGAGTATGAAGGTGGAAAGTTGTTTTTGTGATTGGTTACCCCTGCTACTGGTGGTTTCCCACTGGAATTGCTACTGGGACCTCTATTTGTAACATACGCAGATGTAGTGGGTTTGAATGTGGGAGGCTTGATTAGCGAATTGCAGATGACACAAAGATTGGTGGATTTAGTGATAGTGTGGAAGTTACTTGTAGCCTCCAGAGAGATATTGATGTGCTGATGAAATTGACTTAAAATGGCAGATGGAGTTTGTGGGGCTTGTGTGAAAGGGATTATGGCACTGATATGAATGGCCTTCTCTGTCTTAATAAGATCTGAAGCAATGAGTAGTAAATCATTTTGATTAGTTTTGTAAATCACTATTAAAACAAATCATTTTCTTTCTGTTCAGTTCTTTCTTCCAGTGTGGTATTCAACATCTCAGATGGGCAATTTAGCAGCCGGGCAGACCTGATCGATGCTGCTGGTAGTTCCCTTGGGCGTGGAGCACTAGTTCCAGGACTAGGTAAGGACAATATTTTTCCTGTGCTCAGATTTAATCAGTTATAAATCTTTTCATTTTAAATGGTGGTTATAAACAAACTGTTACTGTGTAGAATAGTGGGAAACATGATCTTCTTCTTTGCCCATCTGCATTGTAAGGAAGATTTTGGTGTAGTGTCACTTGTACGTAAACAAACATTTCTGGTAACTAGTGGTCTGGTTTCTGGTGACAAGTCTGGAGCCTGCCCTGCACGTTGTTTTCTTGCCCATCATATACTGTAGGCGACTCTCTACAGAATAAAAACTGCTTTATGGATTTTGTTTTGCTTTATCCACTTGGCCCTTTAACAACTATCTTATGTTCTAGGGGCCTGTTACGATGCTATGAATAATATGATCTGGACATGTTCGAGTGACTACATGGATCAGTGGTGTAATCCTGGTAACCAGACCTTCCATCATGTGTGTCAAAGACTGGGTGTTAGTCACATCATCCACGAGCCAAACGGTTAGTTTGCTACTTGAGGGAATAGGACTATTTCTGTTGGCTTGCATCGTAACTTAGATTACTGACTTAATTTTTGTTCAGCAGCATTCATGATTTTCTTATTGATATTTTCTTCCACCAAGCATTAGCTTTTCTGGAGCCAAGTAGTAATTTCCATCCTTTTTAACAACTGAGTTTGTTAATTGCTTGATTTTCAATCAAAAGGCAGTTGATAAAGTTCCTTACAAAGTGCTGTAGTAACTTATTATCAGCTTTTGAAGTGGAGGTTTTTCTTTTTCATTTATTCTTGTTGTCCATGCTTTGTGCTTTAGATGGATTCATGTCAACCAGTGATGTTATTAACCAACTTCTGCATCATGTGGGAGCCATGTGTATCCATCAGCTCAATTTATTGACTGCCAGTGCTAATTTACCAATTTCGAACTTCCTGGGAAAACAGCATCCCATTGAAGCCCAACATCTTAGCAGTATTTGTGACATTATGGAGAAGGCCATGGCGAATATGGATACTTGCATTATCCGATGTGTCCTTGTTGTTTTTCAGGTACAGTAGCTCAATACATTTGCATTTTGACTTTCTTATTTAATTTAGTTTAGAGATACATTTACATTTATACCAAGCCAATTAACCTATGTCTTTGGAGTGTGGGAGGAAACCAAAGATCTCGCAGAAAACCCACACGGTCACGGGGAGAACGTACAAACTCCGTACAGACAGCCCTCTTAGTGGGGATCAAACCCGAGTCTCTGGCGCAGTAAGGCAGCAACTCTAGCGCTGCGCCACTGTGCCTCCGCTGTTTTTATGCATTACAATACAAAAATACCTTGCAAATGCAGAAATAATTTGATTGCTAGAAGAATTCCCAGGCCTGCTGTACTCGGTTGAAACATAGAAACATAGAAAATAGGTGCAGGAGTAGGCCATTCGGCCCTTCGAGCCTGCACCGCCACACAATATGATCATGGCTGATCATCCAAATCAATATCCCATACCTGCCTTCTCTCCATACCCCCTGATCCCCTTAGCCACAAGGACCACATCTAACTCCCTCTTAAATTTAGCCAATGAACTGGCCTCAACTACCTTCTGTGGCAGAGAATTCCACAGATTCACCACTCCGTGTAAAAAATGATTTTCTCATCTCAGTCCTAAAAGATTTCCCTCTTCTCCTTAAACTGTGACCCCTTGTTCTGGACTTCTCCAACATCGGGAATAATCTTCCTGCATCTAGCCTGTCCAACCCCTTTAAGAATTTTGTAAGTTTCTATAAGATCCCCCCTCAATCTTCTAAATTCTAGTGAGTACAAGCCGATTCCTTTGACTTTCAGCTTCACTTCAATCCAAACGTCCTTTGCTCATAACTTTGCACAAATGAAATTACTTACTCAACACCCCCCCCTTCTGTCACTTCCAATCTACATTCAGGACACCTCGCATGCTCTCCTCCACTTTAACAGCTTCTAATTCCAAGTCCAGTCCCCATAAACTTCAATTCACCATTGGCTCTCTCTCCGAGCAAAAATCAAACTGCTAGAGGCACTCGTGTCCCAACCATAAACATCCTTTGTGAGACTAAAGAAGCGTCCTGACCTGAAACATCAACTGTCTTTTTCCCTCCATGTCAAATGTTATTGGGGCGAAGGCAGGAGAATGGTGTTGAGAGGGAAAAATAGATCAGCCATGATTGAATGGCAGAGCAGACTGGCCTAATTCTGCCCCAATGCTCTTATCTTATGATCACCTACAAAGAAATCGTGAGATTGTCCGTCGATCTGAGCTACTGCTCTGGCAACTTTTAAAGGCTCTTGTTGATGAAATTGACAAAGAGATTCAGCGGGAAGTTTGTCTTGCTATTAGGTCTTCCTACTACGTTCACCATCCCTTCTACCTATTGTTCCTGTCTACCCAGCCTACCTCCCTTATTTGGTTCCATGCTTCTCATTCCTATCAGAATCCATGTTCCGCAGCCCTATGTTATCTCCACATTCACCTCTCTGTCACTATCTCTAACCTTCCCATCTCACCTTACTGTGCCAATCAACCCCTCCTCACCTGGATCCACCTATTGTTTTCCAGTTACTTCCCCAACCCATTCACACACCTTTACATTAGCCATCTCCCTTCAACTCTTTCAGTTCAGATGAAGAGTCTCAACCCAAAATGTCGACTGACCATTTTCCTCCACAGATGCTGTTTGACCTACTGAGTTCCTCCAGCAGCTTAAGCTCTGCTATATGCCACGTCTCCTAATTTATAGTTGCTCCTGATTGATCCTCGGGGCATAAAAATGCTCAAAGCCCCTGCGCCACATAATGATGTCCAAATAAATAAAAACAGAAAATGTTTGTAATGCTCAGCAGGTCAAGAGCATATATAAAGAGAACAACATCTATTGCTTACAGTCAATAACCTTAATAATTTTGATATAAGGTTACTTTTTCTTACTACATTGGCTCTGAATATCTCTTTTTTGTATTTCTGGTAGTTTTTGTTCTTGTTCTTCAGACCTCCAACAGTTTTAGAATATCATTCCACAGTTATTAATCAAAGAAGAAGAATGCAGTAGCTTAGGCTGCAATACCAACTTATCTTTCATCTATTTTTCAAGTAATTTGAATGGACAGCTAAAGCAGATGAGGAACAAGTAGGCAAAGATGATTTATAATGGTGCTCCATGTTTTTTGTTCATAGGTAATATTCAAATTTTTCTTCAACCCGCAAACAGAAAGAAATCGTGAGATTGTCCGTCGATCTGAGCTACTGCTCTGGCAACTTTTAAAGACTCCTGTTGATGAAATTGGCAAAGAGATTCAGCGGGAAGTTTGTCTTGCTATTAGGTAAGTGAATACTTTATGATATTAGCTGGCATTGTATTGTCATGAGTTTATTTTGATGTTAAATATGATTTATGGGATAAACTGATATTTGAGAAAACTCTTTGTTAGGTTAAAACAACTGAAATCTTGAATTCCGCTGTAAGTCATCCAAAAATTATTTTGAAGTTATTTGAATTGCATGTAATGGAGTTGTGTAGAATCTGGACAGATGATTTCTGCATATGGAATAAATGGCAGACTGGGGGAGGCTTTCATAAAATCACCCCAGGAAACATTCCTAATCCCAATTGAAAATTATCTTGTGTGATCAGAGTTCAGGCAGGAAGTTCAGGGTGTTGCATATAAAATTGGTGTGTGTAAAAATGGTGACTAAATTGACGGAGGCTGCAGGAAGGAATGGAAATAAAATGGCATCAGAATCTCCTGTATTAAGAAGGGAAAGCTGCTGTTGCTTTCCCAAAGGCTATTCAGTAATTGGAAAATGCAACAAGCAGATGATTCCCATTGGTGTTCCCCAGCATGAGATCAACTGACATTTTGTAGCAAAATGATCTACACAAATGAATGAATCTCTTTGGATGTGAAAGTGCCAATTTTCGTGGTGCAATAGGTAACTTTTAAGGATTGTCCATTCCTTTGTCCAGAATCCAACTTCACAGATTATTTTGGGACTTTTAATTTCTGGGACAATTAATCCTTTTTTTTTTTAAACAATTCCAGCAAACTAGCTGGCACCGCGTAAATGTCTTCATGCTTTACTGACAGTATTAACAGAAACAAACTGTTTATTTTAATAATCTTGAATTGGGTCCACTTTAAATCTCTGTGCTTAAATCCAAAATAGCAGATAGACGCAATCATGTTTAAAAAATGTGGATTTAATAATTCATCAAAATACTATTGCATCACATGACTAAAAGGGAGATGATCTGTATTTAGAGTGTTTTAGAGTACACTATGCCTCAAACCGTTTCATAGTCTGAAGCGTTTGTGAAGTATTCTCACTGTTGCAGTAGAGAAGATGCTGCAGTCAGTTTGAAGTACAACTGGTACACGATGTTTTATAATGTAATAAAAAGGAGTTGCAGATGTTTATGCCAAAGATAGACAAACATGCTGGAGTACGTTTACGGGTCAGGCAGCATCTTTTTTTAAATTTTTAATTAAATGAATTATTTTAGTTGTGGGATAAATATTGGCCAGAATTTCAGTGAGCTCTGCTGCTCCTCATTGAAGTAGTGCTATGGAGGCATCTATGCCCATCTGCCTGGCTCTGTGTGCTGTCTCTGTAAGACAGAGCCTTTGACTACGCTGTTCTCAGTACTGCACTGGATTGTCAGACTTTTGTGCTCAATTCTCTGCATGTGACCTGAATGCAACTAACTCATGAACAATGAGCAAAATTTAACAGCAAATGTAACTTTTTTATCTACAGCTCTGGGCTTCACACACTGTATCTTGGAGAGCATGAACTGAACAATCTACTAAAACTTGTATTAGCTGAGGGTGAGTAAATTTTTGGTGAGTAAATTGCACAGATGCTATAATTGAAAGTAAGGTTCTAGCCTGTTTCAATTTTTTTCCTAAAACTTGTACGTTTTCTTTTTCCTGTATGGCAAAGCTGCTAAGAACATCCCAGAAAGACTGAACTCCTCATTGCAATGCCACCATGACCTTGATTCATTTGGTGTCTTTCTTTCTCTCAACTGATGTTGATATTGATTTTTCAGTGAAGGTTTATTGATTTGGGGTCCGAATCTATCAGGAAATACTGTGGAATTGTTGGTATTTCTTAGTGTGCCAGCAGGATCAATATATCCATATGAACACAGTAGTGAACTTGCTGGGATATTGAATTGAATTGAATATTTATTACATGTCATTTGAACCTCAGTGAGGCTCAAACGAAAGTCCGTTTCCATAGCCATACAAACAGAGACAATTCATACAAGACACACAAACAATCCAATTTACACAAACATCCATCGCAGTGAATCTCCTCCTCACTGTGATGGAAGGCAAAGTCTTTTCTCTCCCCTGCATTATTTTTCTCCCTATGTTGAAGCCCCAGGCGGGTGATGGTAAGTCCCACGGCCATATTAGGCCGCGCTGGGCGATGTACGGCCCCGCTCCAGGTCTAAAAGTCACAAAGTTGGAGCCCCCGGTCGGTGTTGGAATGTCCCGCGGCCATTAAAGCCGCGCTGGGGGATGTACGGCCCCGCTCCGGGTCGTTCCAACCTCGCGACACGGGCGGGAGAAGTCGCGTTGCCGGAGCTCCGAAAAGCGGTCTACACAACCGGACCGTGAGCTCCCGATGTCACAGTCCACCGGATCTGCGGCTGCAGCAGGAGCCGAGCTCCGGGGTCGGGCCGTAGCAGTGAGCCACCACCACTCCCCACGCTGCGAGGCCAGCCAGCCCCACGATGGTGAGTAGTCCACAGCTCCGCGACTGGAGCCCCCAGGTCGTTCCGGCTGGAGGCCGCTCCATGGCCGCTCCACGGTGCTAGGCCCCAACGATAACGGAGACCCGTCAGGAAAATGGTTGGGTCTCCCGTGCAGGGAAGAGATTTTTTAAAGTTTCCCGCGCCCCCCCACATATACACAGTTAAAAACAGTATTAAAAAACACGACCAACTACATTTAACTAGACAAAAATAAAAAAATAAAAAGACAGACAGGCTGAAGGGGCCGCTGCAACACTGAGTCGTGCCACCACCAGTTGGACATTTACATTTAGGAATCTGCCTGCAGATCCTAGGCTAAGGTTTGGGCTCTACAACACAGTTCAATTGAGTAAAGATTTTCCTATAATGAATCAATAGGAGGTGAGAATGAGGGTAATTGAAAGAAAGAAAAATATTGCAGATGATGTATGTAAAAAATGCAATGAGACAATGCTGGAAATAGTCTTTTGACTGTTTCCAAATTATTCTGATGATCATATATTTAGAACTAGTTGAAAATATTAACAAGTATAAAATAATAAATCTGTTTAAGCACTATTAACTGAATATAGGCTGTGGGCCGAGCATCAAAAATGTGTCTAGAAATGGGATTTCGTGACCCAAGTCACCAAACTACATGAAATTTTCACATATTATGTAAAAAAAATTATATAAATCACCCCTGAAACTCGATATGAAGAAGACTTGCACATTTTTTATTAAATTAGAGAAAAAACGGAAAATGTTCGGGTAATTTAAAGTCCAATCAAAGCACGTTTAACATGGAGGTCTCTACTGATCTGCAAGCAAAGTGTCCACAGGACTTTCACGTTTTGGGTCTGACGTGAAGCTCGTACTCTGTTTCTCTCCATAGATGCCGCTTAACCATCTCTGTTCTTCAGCGCTTTTCATTGTTTAGAAAACAAAAACAAACATGCAATTAATTAAATAATTAAATAAATGCACGGCTGTAAACATAAATAGGTTTACAGTTGATTTGCAATCTTTAATCATTTTTAAATTTTAAGAATCCTTTTGAATTTGGTGACATTGATAAGTCTTTGGATATCGTTGACGGAAGGAAAACATTGCCATGTCTTTATCTGTTGGTGGTTTTCTCAGGTGTTCTTGTGCAGGGCTTACTTTGTCTCATCCAGGTAATTGGATGATTTTGCGTGAGATTGCTAGCCATAGGGACTCAATAGTATATCTGAAGAGTTGATGGCTGTGTGTAGAATTGGCGCTTAAGGTATTAAAGAATATGAGAAACTAGGAGCAGTAGTAGGTCACCAAGCAACTCAAGCCTGCCTTGCCTTTCAATCTGATCATCATGTAAACTGTGCTGGCCTCAAATCCTCTGCTGGGCCAAGTCCCCTCGATTCCTCGATCTTTCAAATATTTATCTATCTCTGCCTTAAGTGCATGTAATGATCGGCTTCTACCTCTCTGGGAGACAGCAAATTCGAGAGATTTACTACCCTCTGAGAGAATAAATTTTGTTGGTCCTCAGTTTAAGATATTTTGTAGCTATGTCCACTTATTTATGACTCTCCCACGAGTGAAAACACCTCAATATCTACCCTGTGTAGAAAGGAACTGCAGATGTTGGCTTATACCAAAGATACAAAAGTGCTGGAGTAACTCAGCAGGGTCAGGCAGCATCTCTAGAGAAAAAGGATGGGTGATCTTTTGTGTCGGAACCCTTCCTCAGACTGAATACTTTTA
Source organism: Leucoraja erinaceus (assembly GCF_028641065.1). Lineage (NCBI taxonomy): Eukaryota > Metazoa > Chordata > Chondrichthyes > Rajiformes > Rajidae > Leucoraja > Leucoraja erinaceus. The sequence continues at coordinate 25,906,330 of NC_073401.1, forward strand.
CCCATCCTTTTTCTCCAGAGTTGCTGCCTGACTCCACACTTTGTGTCTATCAACAACTACCCTGTCCAGTCACCTCTGGATCATATGCTTGTTTTTCACCCAATCATTCAATCTATGCTTTCCAGTACAGAATCACAAGTGCCCATCATACATCATGTTCCACCAATTACATATCATGGGCAAACTTGGAAACATTGCATTCTATTCCCTCCTTTGGTCGTCAATGTAAATTGTAAGCAATCGAAGGCCAAGAACTAATCCTTGGGGTACTCCAATAGATATACCCCTCAAGCCTGATAAGGACCCATTTATTGTAAATCTCTGATAGCCAGTTTTCAATCCATGCTAACACATTTACTCCAATATCATGGGTTATTAAATTTATGCAACCGCTTCTTATGAAGAAAATTCTATCACTTTAATGACATGAAACTGCAAGGTTGTTGTTAGAGAAGGGAATTAAAAGATATTTATCCTGATGATAAGAGTGAGCATTTCATAGGACAAGAAAATTGGAAGGCACTGATTTAGACAATAGACAATAGGTGCAGGAGTAGGCCATTCGGCCCTTTGAGCCAGCATCGCCATTCAATGTGATCATGGCTGATCATCCCCAATCAGTACCCCGTTCCTGCTTTCTCCCCATATCCCCTGACTCCGCTATTTTTAAGAGCCCTATCTAGCTCTCTCTTGAAAGCAGCCAGAGAACCTGCCTCCACCGCCCTCTGAGACAGAGAATTCCACAGACTCACCACTCTCTGTGAGAAAAAGTGTTTCCTCGTCTCCGTTCTAAATGGCTTACTCCTTATTCTTAAACTGTGGCCCCCGGTTATGGACTCCCCCAACATCAGGAACATGTTTCCTGCCTCTAGCGTGTCCAAGCCCTTAACAATCTTATATTTCAACGAGATATCCTCTCATCCTTCTAAACTCCAGAGTGTACAAGCCCAGCTGCTCCATTCTCTCAGCATATGACAGTCCCGCAATCCCGGGAATTAACCTTTTTAAAATTTATCTGACTGTTGTAGTGTTAGTTCAATTTTAAAGTTTTTATGACAGCTTGATTTAAAAGTTCGTATACTAGAACTGATAGAAACTGTTGTGTGTAACAATTATTTGTTTTATTTTTTTAAATAATTGAACTTGGTTCATTGTTGCAGGAGAGAGAAACAGTGGCCTTTGTCAACTGCGGGACATTATCTTGATTAATCTGGCTGAGCAACTGCAGAACAACCGATTTGGAAGCGAGGATGATGATCATTACAGGTATGCTGGCTCATTTACAGAGTAGATTCAAAAGGTTATGCTGTGCCAATGTTGCATCAATTCCTCAGCACCTTCTTGCCATCGTCTAGAAGTTAGAGCAGGAAAGTAGGCTTCCTCTGTGTCTCGAAATAGGTAAAAAATTGGTTCTGAACACTCATCAGAAAAGGATGTAAGACAGTGCCGGCACGAAGAACCAGGTGGCCTACTCCTGCTCCTGGTGTATTCTTGTGTTAATGATGTTCCAGAGAAGCTTATTCTCTCAGGTTTTCCACCATGCTGCAGTCTTGGATGTTACAGTCAAGAAGGGTAACTACTGTGGAGAGGAATAAGGTTGCAAATGTTAAAGGGAGTAATGAATTAACTCTCATGAATTAGTCTTAGCTTAATCCATTTTTTATCAATGCATTCCATCAAAGGTATTCCATCATTTTAGATTCCAGCTTCTTCCCGACCACTCATGCTAAGCTTACTGGTTGGTCATTCCCTGTTTTCTCACCTCCAAATGATGTGGTCACATTTGCAGCCCTTTCAACTGATAGGAACTATCCCAGAATCTATACAAAATTGGAAGATAGTAGTTTTGAATCTGCCATCTCTGAAATAATCTCTTTCAAAACTCTGGAATGTAATTCACCAGATTCTTGGCATTTATCAGCTTTCAAGTTCACCAACTTTCTCGTACTATTTCTTTGACTAATACTGTTTGACTAACACTTCATTCATTTCCTCGTCCTTGTTAGACCCATGATGCATGGCCAATCTTTGACCATAGTGCCGCTTTCCTGCACTAATGCCATTTCCATTGCCTATAAATCTATTGATATCCGTCTTTAAAGGCAGTCGTCTTTTACTTGATGACTGGCAGTCTGTGGGGACCATTCTTGAATCTATGGAATTAACTTCTCTGCCATTTCCATATAGACAATATTATTTCTACTTTTTTTATTCGCTTTTGGGATTTGGACCAATATTTATCACCCATCCCTAATGTCCTTGGAAAAAAATCTTTCCTGAACCATGACGCTTCTTATAATGGAAATGGTGCCCCAGGATTTAAAGTCAATGGCGATGAAGGACTGGTATATTTCCAAGTCAAGATGATGTGCTACTGATAGGATGCTCTGCAAGTGGTGGTGTTCATTTCCACATCTGTGTTACTACATTTGTGTTGCATTCTCTTTTCTACTTGTCCAGGCTGAATGATGAATTACTCCACTATATTCTGAAGATTGTTGTGCAAGATTCTTGTATCCTAATCACAAAGTGTCAGACCGTTTCCAAAGAAGAATTCATCAGGCTTCTTGCTACAGTGCCAGTGAGTAAACAAATGTGAACACAATCGTATTTCTGTGAGCTGGGGTTTTTATTGACCCTGTCAGTAGAGGTGATGCAATATAAGACCGTTATTTTTTTTTAAGATCTGTAACTTCTGCTAAAATGATTGCTCAATATGTTTATAAAAGATTCTTACCTCAAAGGCCTGTGAAATTGGTAATCAGTGTAACTCTATGCCATTGCCCAGCTGTAGAGTGCTAATCGGCTGATTAAATTTAGAGAAGTTTTCTCAATTCACTTCACAGAATCGGAGCACCGCAGGCAAGGCCAACATTACTGAGAGTGAGGCCACTTTAACCCACTGTAGTCTGTGAGATGAAAGTACTCCTACAGAGCCTTTAATTTGGGAACTCCAGTGTTACGACTCAGTGGGGAACTAATAGCTTTTATATTTAAAATTAATCCGTGTACAATTTGGGGAGATATCATCTAATGGTCTCCCAGGCCAGATGCTCTTGTCCTTCTATGCAAATTTGGGACTAGTAGTTTTGATGAGTTGCTGGAGTGAAGTTGATAAATGATATACGACCATGATGCATTGTCCCAGCAATGAGTCTGGTGAGGCCTGAGTAGCTTTGAACAGCAATGAATGTTCATGAGGTAAATGATTAGCACTAGGATAACCTGTCTCTGACCTACGTTTGTAACCTCAATGTTTGCACGTAGTTTAAGAAAGCATGTATTTTGCATGGCGTGTCTTATTTTTTGCCCCATGCTTTAATATTGATTTCTGTATGAATAGACTGCTGCAGTATTCAAGTTACAAATAATATTGAACAAACTGCAATCATCAGCAAGCCTGTTGAATTCTGACTTGAAGGTCATTGATAAAGCAGCTGAAGGTGCTTGAGAGCAAGCCTGTTCCCTGAGGATCTCCTTCAGTTTTATCCTGGAGCTGAGGTGATTGATCCCCAATAACCGCAAAGATCTTCCTTTGTGTAGAGCATGTTGGAGAGTTTTCCCAAAAGCAAAAAAAAATGTAGTTATCGGAAATTTGAAATGAAAGCAGAAAGTACTGGTGATAATCAATAGATGAGGCAACATCTCTGGAGAGGGAAAGTTGACAAACATCTCGTCTTTGACAGTTCCGTGGGATTGAGGATGATTTGATCCTTGGCAGATCTGTTCTGAGGTTGGTGTCGGTGGTAATGCGATTTGTAGATCTCCAGAGAAAGATGGATCATCCTCTGTGTTTTTACAAACCCTTTTGCCTTGTATTTGATAGTGACTCACTGGCTCGGCCATTATTGTGAATAGGAATATTCTTGGAGTTGTTTTCACCAGTTCATATTCTGGTTATCTGGTTCAGATGCTGGTTTAAACCGAAGGCACAAAAAGCTGGAGTAACTCAGCATCTCTGGAGAGAAGGAATGGGTGACGTTTTGGGTCGAGACCCTTCTTCAGACGTAGCAATGCACCATCTCACAAACAACCCACCCCCTGCCCTGTCAAGTACCTCCTGCCGCTTTCAGCAGAATCTACGAATGACGTTGCCATCGTCACCTCCCTCAGAACTAATGGATCTGCCATGCAAGATTTTCAACAATTGAAACGTTAGAACTTCTGATGAGGATCTTCAACCTATGACATTAACTCAATTTATTTTCCCACTAATGCTGCCTAATTGTTGAGTATTTCCAGCATGTTTTCCTTTTACTTAGATTTCTAGCATCCACAGTTTTTATTTTGAGTTTCTATTCTGAGAACACTGGAGATAAGGATTGATCCTCACCTGCTGCACTGCTGTATCACCATCTCTATGTCCCTCAAACTTCTGTTGTGTTAGTCAGTGATGTTGGTCTCAAGAGAATCTGGGTGAGGACATTTTATTCCCCTGCCTGGAACACATTCTGTGCCTCGCTGCTTCCTATTGATGGCCAACAGCAGGAGGCTTATTTGAATGTGGCTTTCTCCATTTTGTGGAGAGAACCGTGCAAGGTCAACCATGCTGGCATGGCTTGTCCCTTATTTGAATCTGATATCCACGACAGTGCCATCTGGTCAGCCTTTTTTATACCTGATGTGTTTTGAGGTAGTTGTTTGATGTATGTAAATAGAAACAACATAGAAACATAGAAAGTTAGGTGCAGGAGTAGGCCATTCGGCCCTTCGAGCCTGCACCGCCATTCATTTTGATCATGGCTGTTCATCCCGTATCCCGTACTCAGTATCCCGTACCTGCCTTCTCTCCATACCCCCTGATCCCCTTAGCCACCTTAAGGGCCACATCTAACTCCCTCTTAAATATAGCCAATGAACTGCCTGCCTCAACTACCCTCTGTGGCAGAGAGTTCCAGAGATTCACCACTCTCTATGTGAAAAAGTTCTTCTCATCTCGGTTTTAATTCCTCTCATCTCGGTTTTAATCTTAGACCAAATGGTCTAAGCGGACAATTAAGACAACATTGTAGGCAACAGGGCTGATGTGGGTCTAGTGTTGTTTTCCCTGGAAGACATTAGTGAGCTAGATGGATTTTTATGGCAATCAATTTTATGGTCATCTCTAATAATAGCAGATTATTAATTTGACCATTTGATTTCTCAGCTGCCCTTCTGTGATTTGAATGTTTGTGCTGGGGCATTAAACTAAGCAATGTAATAATTTAACCATTGTCATTCTGAACCCTTTGATTGCTTTTAGTATCCTGTTACTCGTGTAAGACGAGCTCGGTATGGAGGAAATTTGTAGCCGTGCAAAGGAAATGTAATGCAAACTTAGGTTCCAAATTATTTTGATTGAACTCCTTAAAGTGACGGTGATAATTGTGCAGGGCAATTTTTATTCCAGCTACATGAGTTGGTTGCATTTATGTGCCTGAACTTCATAGATGTAACAGCCTCAACTGCATTGAAGATTAAACTCAAAACTCAATACAATTTCTTAAACAAAGCAAAAATATGCTGGAGGAATTCAGCGGGCCACAGGACCTGTGGAGAGAATGGGCAGATGACATTTTGGTTCGACACCCTTCTTCAGACTCGGTCTTCTACAGCAGGATGTAAAAGGAAAAGCTCATCATACGCTTAACTTAAAAAAAAATTAGGATAAATTTAAAACTCGAATGGCAATAAGTAATTCCATCTGGTAAATGTTATATCCCAGTCAGGCATGGGAATCCAATGGCTTCTTTGCAGGTGATTCTGGTTGTGATATCCATGTGCAATCTTAATTACATATTTGCATGATGTAGTGGAATATCATCAGCTGGCAACAGATTATGCCACAATTCTTTGGGAAAAGAGCATGGAGTTCTTGGAAAAATTTGGAACAATTGTGTTAAAGGGATGTTTTTACATCTTTTTTTTAAACATATCTAGCATTTTAAATGCTGACAATTAAAGTTAATGCATAATGTTTGGGTGTGTTCTCTCTTTCCCTTCCCCCCTTGCCACCACCTCTCTATCTTCCTCTTTTTTCTGCCTGCCCCCTAACTTCCTTGACAGGTTGCATCGCCTTGCCTCCGTTATTTGATGGCAGTGCAGAATCATCTTCTCAGTAACACGATCTTGATCAAACCTGATGACCATGACGATAGTGACAGCTCCCTGCAAGGGGAAACATTGAAGGTACAGGTAAACATCAGGTTTCTATTCTGATAATGTTCTCCTTGTTCATTGTGCATAAAGCAAAGCTTGTCCGCCAGGACTGCTTTCTGCTGGGCTTAAGCTTTCATTGTGCTTTGAAAAATGTTAGCATTATCTCAATTGCCTTGTGGACATCATGTAGTGTAAAGAAGGTGGGGATTTGCAGTAATGGTGGCTTTGGAATAATTGATGTCAAAATTGATGAAGACAATTCTTCAATAATAATTGTAATAATTCCTCAAAGAAAGGAAAGATTTTGTTTGTTGATCCAATCTAATCCCTCTGTCAAATGACCATAACTACCGCTATTATAACACTTCGGAAGGTAAAAGGGGTCAGTTTACAAATGATCCCACACATCTGCTAACTCACTGTGATGAACGAAGAGGGGAGAGAAATCGAGCAAATTTGGCCAGCATTGGATAGCAATATCCTGAAAGTTTACAAAGTACTGACAGTACTAACATCAAACAGTTGCAGTTGGTTTCAAAACTGATTAATATTTTGAACAGGCTTATGATTTATTGATTTTGACATCTACACTATATTTAACCTAATTTCTCACTCAATCTAGAAATCAGTTAAACACAAAGCTAGAGTAACTCGGCGGGACATTCAGCAGCAAATCAGTTAACTCCTTGTAAGGGTCTGTGAGGGCTATGAGGATAGTTATCTCTTTAGAAATTATTCTGGCTACTTCAGATTATTTTCTATATATACATTGCATTCCTTTATTTGAAAACTTCAAAATGTTTTTCCGACCGATGTTGAACAATCACCATGATATCTGGATTATCTGAAAAATGCCTTGTTATCGTTCAAATATTGAGTGACCTATAGCTGGTGTTCTCGATTTCCAACTTTTATTTTATTATTGCCAGGATACACTGAGATTAATGATAGTAATAAATAAATATTTCCCAATAATCAGTCATTTAAAAAAAAAAAATCCAGTGTCCTGAAAGAGATGTTTCCAAATGAAAATCAAAGAAATTTCATATGTTGGAAATCTGAAAGAAAATACTGAGGTCAGGCTGCATCTGTGTAAATAGAAACAGAGTTAACAACCACCCTTCATTAGAACTGTCTTCACATGTCTTGCTTAACTGATTTGTCGCAAACAATTTAGAGATTGTTGCGGGTCGCATCTTATGCTTGTGAGGAAGATTATAGTTTGGCAATTGGCAAATGTTACCCATTGTAATTTTTGCAGGGTGATTCTAATTGAGAAAAGAGGAGATGAATCAGGGATAATAAATTTATTTTGATTTTTCACTATTGCTGATTTTTCACGATCTATTATGATCATATCCTAGTGTTTTTGTATAATTATTTCTAAACTGTTTACTATGTATTGCAACCTGAAATATTTGATAAATATATCTTATAAATCAATATGTCCGTACACTGAGAATAAAAAATATATATATTTTTGGGTGGCATGGAGGAAGGACTCTCTGGTATTCTTGGCAACATCCTCGTAAATGTTCTCTGCACCCGTTCCAGCTTAAAGGCATCCTCCTTTTTAGAGATAGGACTTGCCTACATATCTGCCAAGTAAGTATAAACTGAAGTTAAGTCCTCTTCTGTCTTTATTGCTCAGTGAGAACGCAGGAAGCTCAGATAGAAAGAGTTCTAGCAAGATCTCATTTTCACAAATCTTGTTAGCCATTACATTCTGGGTTTCATTCTTTGCTATTTTACAGGATCTCGTTCTCGGATTTAGTTTAGAAAGTCTGTAAAACATTCAATTAGAAAACGGCCAAAAACTTAAAATGAAAAAAAGTATCTGTGAAGCAAAAAACATGTTAATGTTTTTAGGCTGATAATTTCTGTATCAACCAAAACATTAACAGCGTCTCTTCCTCAAATCCTTTTATTCTGCTAAATGTTTGTAGTTTTTGTATTTTATCATAGAAAACAGTTTGAACGCGTTTTTTTTTAATTAAGCTCTCGTTAAAGCATCATATTCCAGAAATGCATTGTTTCCACTGCTAAATATTAACAGCTCCTCAGCAGTTAAGGATAGTATATTCCTTGCACTAGACTCTGGTAGAGCTGCTGAACCTATTTTTGGTAATTTATATCTGAATGAGTTGAGTTATGAAATATAAATATCTAAAAACACAATGATATAATGTGCTGGTGCAATAAGAAAACCTTTATTATGTCGATCAAGTCCCATCAGAGTTAACAATCACCTTCCTTCATACGATTAAAATGGTTACCACAGTGAAGGTTGTTTCAAATGGTTCTTACAGTTTTCTCCCCTCTGTTATCACAGAGCAAGTTAGCAGATGCCTGGGATCAGGATGTTGGGGGAAGATGCATATGAGAGGGTGGGAGGAGAAGAAAAGATTTGAATTCTTCAGCTTTTGTGTTTTTCTTTTGTTGCAATTTTGTTATTTCAGCAACTGCATAAAGGCTCATAGTAACCACATTGTTTCCTCACTTTTATTCTTATTGTGCTGATGCCTCCAGCCAAGTGTGCAATTTGTCTTTGTGTGTAACTAATTTTTGTAACTGGTTGTTCAAGCGTTTAGGAGCAAAACAACGCAATCCATTCCTTTATTCTTGTGAGACACTGACAGCAGAAATGTGCTGAATATTTTGTATTCCTGATATGGAGGTATGCTACTCTTAACCATATAGAATCATAGTCATACAGCACAGGAATGGGTCTTTCCTCCCAACACATCCATACTGACTAAGATATCCCATCTAATCTAGTCTGTTTACCTATGTTTGGCCCTCAGCCTTTCCTGTCTTACATACTTGTCCAAATGTCTTTTAAATGTTATTTTCATACCTGCCTCAACTACTTCCCCATGGCAGCTTGTTCAAAATATCCACCAACCTCTTTAGAAAAAGTTACCCCTCGGGTTCCAATTAAATCTTTCCGCTCTCACCAGAAGCCAATGCCCTCTCGTTCTTGACACCCCGCTATGTGATCCCTGTTAGCCCTCTGAGCTCCAAGGAATAAAGTACTAGCTTGCCCAGCCTCTCCATGTAGCTCAGGCACACGAGTCCAGGCAACATCCTTGTAAATCTTCTCTGCACCAGTTCCAGCATAATGCCATCCCTCCTATAAAAGATAGGATCTGCCTAGATATCTGCCAAGTAAGTACCAGCTTAGGTTAGGTCCTCTTCTGTCTTTATTGCCCAGAGAGATAGCAGAAAGCTCGGGTAGAACGAGTACGAGCAAGATCTAATTTTCACAAATCTTGTTAGCCATTGTAATCTGGGTTTCATTTGTATGCAATCTGTTGTATTAATTGGCCTAATGTTAATTCATATTTTACTGTCATGGTTGATTTGATCATGAGTTGTAATTAGCCTATTGTTGTCTTTTCTTGGAAGGATAGTCTTAACTGTATGACTCATTAACCTTGTGATTTTGATCCTGAATATAGGAGCTCCAGACCAGTATTTTGGCACTAGCGACCAAAATCCTAGCAGGCTGTGATGAAGTGCTTGAAAAACTCCAGCGGGTTACCACCTCAGTTATTAACAGTGAAATAACTGACAAAGAGCATAGGTCAGTTGAGCAATTGTTTTTAACCTGTTGAATTTATTTCATTATAATACAAGGTATATTTCAAGGTTAATTGCAGGGGTGAACTTGGTCAGTGTATCCATTTTGTAACTAAGTAACCTCTAGAGGCAATTAAAGCTTGATTTACTTGGTATGAGCTCACCCGCTGAGTTTCCCCAGCATTTTTGTCTATCTCCATTTAGACAATTTGGGCTATAGTTTATATTAACAATCAACAATCTTAACATTTTTTTAAATAATTTTTGTTAATGATGAAGCTTTCTCTTTCCAAACGCATATCATACAACATTGGTTAGCATTGCAATGGTCTCATATCCATATAACAGGCAGATGTTTCCTTTGTAAGATTTATCTCCGTCTGCTCACCCACCTTCTTTGCTTCTCTGTGTATGACTCTCTTGGTCCCTCAATTGGTCTCTGCCTCTCTTCATTGTGTACTCGTTCTCAGAACCCTCTGCACACTGTTGCTTACCTTAGAGTACTTTTGCGACCACATGCACAGTGTTTCTCGGTCATGTGAGCTTGTTTGCTCTTGTGCCTACTCATGTGCACTTTTCTTTGCGGTCTACTGCTCATTCTAGTTCCATCTGTAATTTTCCTTCAGTCCCTCTCTTGCTGCCTCTTTTCCCTCTTGCTCTAGTTCTAATTTGCTCTCTTTCAAATGCAAATAGTTTCAGCAGGCGAGATAAAACAGTGATGTAATTCAAGATAATGAAGGGTGAGAAGTAGAAAAAATTTGAAAAATATTGAAATGAGCCTCAAAATCAGGTCACGATGCAGTGAACATTCCAGAAGAGGAGAATGCAGTACCTTTGCTAAAATTTACCAACTGAACTGACTTATGCTGGGAGAACTGAATGCTGTTCGGGACTGAAACAAGTAGAAATGCCTTAATTTGCTGGAATTGTACTCCAGAGGTCTGTTCAGATTCCGTCATTAAGAGTTTAGTTTGGAGATACAGGGTGGAAACAAGCCCTTCGGCCCACCGAGTCAGTGTTGACTAATGATCACCGGTACACTAGTTCTATGTTATCCCAGATTTGCATCCTACATACTAGAGGCAATTTACAGAAGCCAATTAACCTACAAACCTGCACATCTTTGTAATGTGGGAGGAAACCAGAGCACCCGGAGAAAACCCATGCGGTCACAGGGAGAACGTACAAACTTCTTACAGACAGCCCCCGTAGTCATCATCCACCCTGGGTCTCTGTTCCTGTGAGGCAGCAACTCTACCTGTGCACCGCAATGCCGCCCAATAGATTTTAGAATATTGGAGGAATTAATAGAAATGTAGAAAATAGGTGCAGGAGTAGGCCATTTGGCCCTTCGAGCAAGCAGTGTCATTCAATGTGATTATGGTTGATCATCCAAAATCAGTACCCCGTTCCTGCTTTCTCCCCATATCCCTTGATTCCATTAGCCCAGAGCTAAGAGCTATATCTAACTAGGAATTATAGGTCATCGTGAATGGGAGAGAATATCCCCAAAAATGACAAACTGTAAGAGTAAGGAGCTGATGGACTCAATGGCCTTCTGTTTTTGAGCATCAAACAATGAACAATACAGCAATGCAGAGATGACAGGATAATGATTGGAAATAAATCCCTTCCCTGGAGTACTAATTTCTATTCTGTTCATGTAGCCAAAAGATAACAATAAAGAGTAGAGGTCAAATAGGTCAATTAACTAGTTTGGTGCCTTGAGCCAAATGGCCCCTTTCCATGCAATAAAATAAAATTAAACTTGTTTTTCATTGCAGGCTGAAGGGCTTGGAACAAATCACTAAGGCTACTCTGCTGGGCCATTTGCTGCCAGTATTGCTCACCTCACTGATGCACCCAAATCTCCAGACATTGACCATGGCAGATGCACTCATGCCACAGCTTGTTCAGCTTGTTCTCTACACCAGCCAGGTATGACTTGCATTATGAGGTTTGATCTCTTGGAATATCCATTGACAACAACTGGAATCTCAACGTCACAATGAAAGTGATTGAACCGAGAAAAATTATGTTTTGTATTATCCCCAATTATTTTCTTGATCCCTTATTTATTTCATGTAATGTGGTTGTATGCACTTCCTCAGTATATAGTTTATTTAGCACACACTCTACTCCTATCTCCATGCCTGTATGCGTGTGTCTCTCTCTCATTTTTCCTCTCTCGCTTTCGCTTGCCTTTTACTCTTTTTTGCTCACCTTTTACTCTCCCTTTCTCTCACCTACCTTTTGCTTTCGCTTTCTCTCACTTGCCGTTTGCTTTCTCTCACACTGTCTCTGACTTGAGGGTGTGAGCTGAGTTTGCATTAAATCATTCTAATTTGTAGCATAACAGCTACTGTACCCTCATTATTTGTACTTCTAAAATTTATAAATTGAATGGAAGCTACACCGTTGTTGCAGAGGTTGATTGAATCATTTTTAAGGTGAATGAAACTTAGTTGCTCCACTTGTCTTGGATTCATTACGAGTATGTAAAGTTTAAGACACTCTTCTCTTGTTTAGACCGCCTTGCTGTTGAAGACACAAACTCCCGTTTTCACAGATATTGGTGATGATCCCTATTTAGGAACTGAACAGAGCCAGAAGGGGAAAGTTCCGTTGTTGGATGACAGGTGATGAAAGTTAATATGGTTTAATGGACAAGATGCAATTTTAGTTGAGACACAAGAAACTGCAGATGCTAAAACCTTTTCAATATGGGGGAACTAGGTGTTGACTGTACTCCCCTATTGCCATTTCTATTTGTTTCAGACTTAATTCAGTCATTTGAATTGGTTTGGGCTTGTATTGAACTTCCTTAGTTGAGTTGTAACTGTTGGAGTACTGCTGAATGGATTCTTTATGTTAGGAGCTACCGTATGCTGGAGGAAAAGGAAGAGCCTGGCTTTCTGACTGGATTGAAGATCCCTGCACCATGGGCAGCTGGGAAGACGGTAGAAACGGTCCATCCTGTGAGAGACAATTACAAGTTCAAAGAGACGGTGCATATTCCTGGTGCACGCTGCCTCTATCTGAGGTTTGACACCCGTTGCTCCTCCCAATATGATTATGACAAGGTAAATCGGAACAAAATTAATTTTCAAATTGCTAACACTTTGAGTACAGTAAGGCGGGTGTAATCCTGTTTATAAAAATTGTAGTAGAGAGGTTGGGAGAGCTGATCCTGTGGACAAAATACTGCAAATAAACCCCAAGGGCCCGATGAGCTAGGAAATTCATATTTCCAAATTTTATGTTGATGCAAAACCGAGCAGGAGGATGGAAAGAGGTTTCAATTAATTTTGGACAAACTGTGTGAATGGCCAAGGACATTGGCAGCAAATAGTTAGAAAATATTTGTCCATATCCCCATTAAACCTCTGCATCCTCCTCCTAGAGGACTTGAGAACAGCAATAAAGATGTACTCATGCATTTGGGGCTTTGGTAAGACAATAGCTGGATATATCCGCCATAGAGGGAGTGCAGCAAAGAATCACTGATGGTTCCAGAGATGCTAGACCAATGAGTAGACCATTTATGACTGAGGTGAGGAAAAGTTTCTTGATGCTGAGGATGTTGAATCATTCAAATCTTTACCTTGACTCAATCATTGAGTTTATTCAAAACAGATTTATAGATTTCATAATATTAAGGGGACCCGAGGAAAAGGGCTTGGCACAAGCAAATGGCACAAGCAAATATATGATCTTGCCATGATCTTTCTGAAAGGAAAAGCAGGCACAAGGGACACCTGTTCCTATCTATGATTCAATTAGCTGTGCAACACTCTCACATGTCTTGTTACAAAAAATCGCTTAATATTATCATTGAAATCGATGCAAAGCAAAAAGAATAGATAAAAACACAACAAAACAAGAACTTTTCCATTTACAGTTAAAAAGTTAACTTGCCCCAAAGACTTCCACTGACTCTAGTGAAACAGTGATGCTTCAGTGTTTTAGCAACAGCAGAACACCTAAAGGCTCTGTCTTTCCTTTAGCTTATATTAATGGCTTTATTTCAAAAATGGTCAAATTTGTCCATCTCTTTCAAGTTTTGCATGTCAGGTTTTACTGTCTTCCTACTTGAAATTATTGTCCATTGCATGTGCAAAATCTAATTTCAATAGTAGAAAGCTTTTGAATATCTTTTTCTTTGAATGAGTGGTCCTTATTCTACATTACATATGTTTTCATTTGGTTTGAACTTAATTTTATGATTTGTATTCATTCAGGGTGTTATGAATTTAACTTTATTAACCGGTAGTATTTTGTAATTCTTGGCATCATGTTCGGTACAGATGTTGTGGGCCGAAGGGCCTGTTCCTGTGCTGTACTGTTCTGTGTTCTAATTCTCAGTAGTCTGTTTTTAATGTTTCGGTGGGATATAGCTATTCTTCAATAATGTGTAATGTATTTTTGCAGCTGGTGATTTATGCAGGTCCAAACACAAATAGCAGGAAAGTAGCAGAATATGGAGGTAATACCTTGGGATATGGAAGTCGCAGTGTTTTGGGAACAGGTTGGCCTAAGGACTTGGTCAAGGTAATTATATAGGTAAAATGAAGAATTTTGATAATGAGTAAGTTTATATACATTTTTTTGAGAGATACAATAGTTCTCCCATGAATGTAGTTTTGAAGTAAATTTAGATTATTTTACGGAGAATTAAATTAGTTAAACAGGTACTGAGATGAACTGGTGAATTCTGATGAAAGGACAAAGATATTGAATTAAAAACAAATTTTGTTTAAACCAGTGGTTCCCAACGTGGGGCGTACGCCCCACAGGGGGGCAATTTGATTTTTAAGGGGGGCAATTGAGCGCGACTGAGGTCTGGGTCCAGATTTTCGATTTTTATTTTTTGGGATTTTCCATCAGGTAAACATATGTAGTTTATGTTTCAGATGTTATTTTGAGTAAATAACTGTCTTTTGTTTATTTCATTTTTCTTTTACATGGATGCCATGTTCTTTTGAAGCTTGTTTAAACCAAGGTATTGGCGTTTTAAGCTTCTTCAGTGAAACGGAGTTCACTTTTTAAATGATAAGAATTATATATCACCACATGGGAGGGGGGGCATCAGGATTTTAGAGGTGATTAGGTGGGGCATGGCCAAAAAAAAGTTGGGAACCACTGGTTTAAACTGAAGCCACTGGACTGTCTCAGGTCTGAAATTAAATCATAGGTATTTATGTTTATTAGGTTGAGGGGGACACAGTTACATTTTCTTTTGAGATGAGGAGTGGGCGAGAGCACAACACGCCTGATAAAGCCATGTGGGGATTTGCTTGTACAGTTCGAGCCCAGGTAAGGTACATAGTTTGTTTCTATTTACTTGTCACATGTATTCAAGGGTCATCTCTTATCGTTACAAATTTACCTCAGTTGCTGTTGCCAAATTTTGATTGGTTTTTAAAACTTCTTCTTGCTTTGATTATTTGATTGGTCACAGGAATCGTCAGAGGATGTTTCAGGAGGGCTTCCTTTCCTTGCTGATCTTGCACTGGGACTTTCTGTATTGGCCTGCTCCATGCTTCGAATCCTTTATAATGGACCGGAAACAACTAAAGAGGAGGAAGCATGTCAACAACTGCTCAGATCAAAGCTGCTGCAGAGGCAAGCAAGTCTCAATTGTTTTCTTAAGAGGAGATGCACTTGTTAGAGGGAAATGAACAGTCGATGCTTTGAATCGGGGACCTTCATTTGGACTGGTTCCAAAACACCAACTGTTCATTTCCCTCCACAGTTGCTGCTCAACCCAACAGTTCCTCCAGCAGATTGTTAATTGTTTTTTCACTTGAAAAATTTGTCCTTCGTATTTGAAGGGTGTCTTTAGACTTTTACGTTACGATACAGCGTGGAAACAGGTCTCAGGTCCGCCGAATCCCCGCCGACCAGTGATCACCCATACACTAACACTATCATGTACACTAGGAACAACTTACACTTTTACCAAAGCCAATTAACCTACAAACATGTGGGCCTTTGTAGTATGGGAGGAAACCGGAGCACCCGGAGAAAACCCATAAGGTCACAGGGAAAACGTACAATCTCCGTACAGACAGCACCCGTAGTAAGGATTGAACCCGGCTCTCTGGTGCTAAAAGGCAGCAATTCTACCGCTGTGCCACCGTGATGCCCCTGATTCTGTCATCATTATGTATTTCTCTGATTTATCTTATGCTCTAGTTAATGAGCTGTTCAAATGAATAGCTCCCTATATTGAAAGATGAAATTGCATCAATAAGTACTTTCTTAAAACTTGACAGTTATAAAGCACAGTTTAAAAATATGTAATATTCTGTGCTTTAATCATTCTTTGATACGGGAATAGTTGTTTAAATTGAATTAAACGTTCTAATTTCTGCAAATGGATTCCTCTAGTTTTGTTTGCCCACGTTTGTATTGAAGAATAAATGTTCATGATCAGAAAATGAGATATCTATTTAGCATACTGAGAACTGAGGCTTGCCTCACGAAGGGTCTAATGAAAAATTAGCTCTCTAGAGATTGGACCCCAAACACTGGACCTCCCTCAATTCTGTACTCAATTGAGATTGTCATCCAAAACCTGAGAAATTCTGGTACTATGACACTGTATCTTTCAGCATAATGGTTCCATCTTATCAGATCCACTGTGTATTTTTAGATTTTGAACATCTGCGGTATTTTGCTAATGCATTATGTAATTAAATCCATTATCGGAACAGTAATAACTTTAAAATGGTTTTATAGTTTAAAGCCAATCCCACTAGAATATGTAATTACTGGAAACGGGTTCCACTCATTATCATTCATTACTAATGTGACTAGAATACTTGAATTGTATTTTGAATATTATACATTTTTATTAAGGAGGACGCTAAGGATTTAATGCATAGGAGTTGTGATGTCTTAGATCAGATATGATTTACCACAGAGGAGGTATTGGCTGCTCCAAGGTGCATTAAGATGAATCAGATAGAAAGGAAAATATTTGTCAAGGCTTCGGGGAAAGTGAGGGAATGCGGCTGACCTTCCTCTTTAAAGACATGGCACAGACTCCAAAGTTTAAATGATTTATATCTATAATTCATGGATATTGTCATGTACATTGGAAGTCAGAAAAGATTAACTTATTCTTGAAAATTGGAATAATTCAAACCCATCAACAATTCATATTGATGAACATACACATTTACAAGAATAATTGTGCACTTCCTATGCTAGAAGTGAATTTTAGAAACTTTTCATATCTTTTGCTGACAGGTGCCAGTGGCAGGTAGAAGCAAATGGTGCCTTGTCTCCTGCTTTGACTCCAAGTCCCTCTCCCCTGCCACTGACTATCGAAGAGGACCGGGAGTTCACATATCCTTGCGATGCACTTGCACCTCCACTTCCAGTCACAGGGCACTACTTTGACTTGCCAAGAATACGTCTGCCTCCAGGAATAATGGGGAAACTGAGGGAAATATCTGGCAGAGCAAGACCTCAATTCAGGCCGAGTATAAAGTGAGTGGATTTCTTTATTTGTCAGTATGTATTACGCACAAAGAGACTTTGGTGCACTTGTACTAGTGAAAGTGTACATGTTCATGGAAAGAATATAGATGGGATTGTTGAATATTTCGGATAATCAGTCAGTTCTACACGCCAGCGGTATGAACATTGACTTCTACAATTTCAGGTAGTCCTTGCTTTCTCCCTCTTTCCCCTCCCCTTCCCAGCTCTCCCACAGCCCACTGTCTCCGCCTCTTCCTTTCTTCTTCCAGCCTCCCCCCATCCCATCCGAAGAAGGGTCTCGACCCGAAACGTCACCCATTCCTTCGCTCCATAGATGCTGCCTCACCCGCTGAGTTTCTCCAGCATTTTTGTCTACATTCAGTTCTATAATGCTCTTTTCTGTTTGATCACACTTCTTGGAGGTACTTGCTCTTTGGTCTAGTGCCATGGGTGGCAGCTTCCATCTGATTTAAAACCTAGATAATAAGGACATCAGAGTATATTGCCCAGTTTTTCCCTTTACTGACATCTACATATTTGTAAACTTCCTTGCAGCAGTTAAGGGATAGCATCTGGAAAACATGTTGAATTTCCACCTTTCAAATAAGCCACTAGAGTAAATTTACTATTGTCCCAAAACAGGTCAGTTAGCAAAGGCTGGTGATCAAAGCTGGGATAATTGTGATTTTCCAAGATAAGTGTAATGTCATTCAGGGTGCTTGACTTTGTGAGATGTTCATTTTGACACAATTAACAGTAACATTTATGTTGTTTAGCATTTTTTTAATATTCCTGGCAGCAAGGATTTAAAAAAAAAAGTTTAATAAGGGAGGGTGAATAAGGGGAAATGAGCCACCCCTGCGTAGTTGGGGGCTATGGGCGAGTGCTGGGATATTGTGTTGGGGGAGAACGGGTGAGTGCTGGAATATTGCATTGGGGGACGGGTTGCGTTGGGGGACCAGGCCTCCCGTGGGGGCCTATGGGTGTGTGGTAGACCAGGCCTCCTGTATGACAAGGACCCAATGGGTCCCAGTTGGTCTAGTATATTAATAAATCTTTTTACACAGTGCACCTTTTTCTCTTGCATTACTCATTGGCTCTAAAATATGGAAGCCCATCTTTCAAGTTGCAAGTTCCATACAAAAATTCTCATTTTCTTTCTAGATAATTTGCTGCAAATTCCTACAACTGTTGTTAAATATGATATTTTTGTCAAAATATGCTGACCATTCTAGATAAAGAAATAGCTTGTTCAGGGTCAGTGCATTAGCCTGTTAATAAAATGTGCCTATGTAGAATTCCATTCCTTCTCTCCAGAGATGCTGCTGACCTGCTAAGTTATTTCAGCATTTTGTGTCTCCTTGTTTGATAGGATGTTTTTTGGACTGACGCCATCTAGAATCTTACTTGTCCAGCTTGAAATTATTCAAGTTATATTTTTAGGAAAGAAGAGGGATTACTCGCTCCCTGCTGATCTTTTTTTTTTTCTTTTTCCTTTTGATTGCAGGGAAGTGATTCAGCCTGACGTGATGGAAGAAATGGTGGTGTCATGTGTGATCAAGCATTTGAATCTGATTGATGCACTGCAGTCGCTGATTAATTTCCAATATCGAGAAGAACACTTGGAAGAATACGACCTTCTGTGTAAAATAATGGGGGAAACATTCAAAAAACTTAATGCAATGGAGAGGCAACTTCAGGTATTGCTGGGTCAGAAAAGAACGTTGTATGTATGTTTTTGATGCTTTTAGAATGTTTGCTCTGCTAGGTTTGGAGAAGGAGAATGTATTACCGAATCCCACGGTTGTAGATATGGTTGGCGGGAATCTTCATTTGTTCTCCTATGCCTTCCTAAACTGAACTCGTAATAAGAACATTTGTGAACAATAATTTAAGGCGGCAAGGTGGCGGAGTGGTCGAGTTGCTGCCTTGCAGTGCCAGAGACCTGGTTCGATCCTGACTGCGGGTGCTCCGAATTCATTCTCCCCACCAGGTGCTCCGATTTCCTCCCACTCTCCAAAGACGTACAGGTTTGTAGGCTAATTGGCTTGGTGAAATTGTAAATTGTCCCTGGTGTGTGTAGGATAGTGTTAGTGTGCGAGGATCGCTGGTCGGCGAGGACTCTGTGTGTCAAAGGGCCTGTTTCCACGCAAAACTAAAAAATGTTGTTTGTGATGGAAGTCCATCATTAATGTTACAATTTAATTTAAAAAATGTCTTTGACATTTAGTGATAGTGATAAAATTAAACAACTGGGAAATGATCAATTACCTTTCTTTTGATCTGGTTCTACTTTAAAAGCTGATACCTAGTGCCTCACCTTGATTACCTGCCTGTTATTGAATAACTAACCTGTAGATGAAGAGCCTTATTCCTACACTGAGAAAACCTCTTACTTCTTCTCTTGAGCACAGATGTTTCCTTATTTCAGGTATTATTTCAAGTATTCCAAAATAATTGTTGGTTTCACTGTCTTGCAGAGTGTAGCAGAGCTTGAGCAGAAGTGGCAGAATGAGATCGAAGATAGCCAGCAAGGAAAACTGGAAAACAACATACCATTCTTCCATGACTATCACTTCAACGAGGTTAGTATTTGAATATATAAGATGAAAGTAACTATTGTTCATAATCTACTAACATTTTAGTGACTGGCCTTAATGTGATCAGTAGGGAGTTAATCCACATTGTTAATTAATCACCGTTAAAAAAATGTGTATTGTTAGTGTTTTCCATCTTGAATGTCAGTGTGTGAGATGAATAGTTTCTTGGTGGTTGTTGATTTGCCTTTATAGTTGGGAGATGTGATAATGTAAATGGTAAGCTGTTTTCATGATACCTGTTCACTTCAATAAGCAATAGATTATTGTTTTGTAGCATTTTATGTGCTCCAAAGCGTTCTGGTTCTGTGCTGCCCTCAGATTGGTTGGGTTTAAACTTCATTTAGCTTGTTCAAAATGACAACCTATTTTAGAACAACAAATAGCATGAGTTCAAGAAGGAACTGCAGATGCTGGAAAATCGAACGTACACAAAATGCTGGAGAAACTCAGCAGGTGCAGCAGCATCTATGGAGCGAAGGAAATAGGCAACGTTTTGGGCGGAAACCCTTCTTCAGACCCTTCTTCAAAATAGCATGAGTTAACTGTTAAATTGTTTTTGATGATGTTTGAATAAAGAATGTTGATCAGGATGGCAGAGGTACATTAAGTCATGCTATGAAATCCACTTCTTTGTTCCTATTTAACACGCAATCTGCAAAATGAGACTGAGGCACATCTCATCAATAATTACCTCATATCAACTTCTGTTTTGTACTCCAGTCCCAGTGTGAGATGAAGGTGAAATTCTTATATTAGCTATTCCTGATGATGAACTAGTGGGACCAATGATTGGGTATAACATACCGGCAGTCAATTATATCGATTAGAATTGATTAATTGAACCTAAAATATAATTTTAATAGTATTATTTTCTCTAGAGCAAAATGAAGGAATTAGAATTGATGTGCTCCCTGAAGGAGATGCCATTTGACTCTAATGATTTGGAGAATGTGGTCCTTTTGTTAAGGTAAGATGTTAGTTGTTCTGCTGCTTGTGACTAAAGGGCTTGGAAGGGGTGCAATATCCTTCACGGTGAATGGCTAAGCAAATGTCAGTTGATGAATTGTTCCAAGATATGTGGCCACACAACACCATGCAGGTTGGCAGCCAGAATCCTGAATAGAATGGTGATACAAAAGTAATAGGCATTGCCACCTGAAAGAAAGCTGTTAAAATAATACCTTTGTACGGAATTGTATTGGTTTCATTTTCATTTGATAAAATGTAAAAACCATTTTTGGAATCCGATCATTTTGGTGGGTTTTTTTAAATGTAAAGAATGCACAGCCATGCTTCACAAAGTACGAACACTTCTCTACATCGTAACTTTATTGAAAAAATAACCCTAATTTTATCCTAAACCAACATTTCATTTATTCAGTTTTCATTTGAGATATGAGAGCCAGATAGATCATTTAGTGGCTTTGTGCAAGTGAACTTGCCACCTGATGTTTGAGTCAAAATCAAGTTCCATATCCGCCTGAAATAATGGAAGAACATCCAAAGATCTTCACAGGAGCATTATCAAAACAAAATATGTTGAGGCACATAAGAGACATGGGGTAACATTTATCATCAAAACACGATACGATACGATAGAACTTTTATTTACCCCAGGAGGGAAATTGATCAAATGTGCGTAGCTTTTATTGAGAAACTAATAAAAGGTAAGCCAAAGGGCCGGCTGACTGGGATAGATTCATGATCATAAATTTTGTACAGCACCACACTATAATAACAGTGGTTGAATTGGATTATGTCTTGAGCGCAATATAAGTGTTTGTTAAGTATATAAGGAAATTATATATTTGCAGAACACCAGATGAGTTTCAAGAAAAAATCTAAACTAATGATGCCGTCTTTCCAAAAATTATCAACAAAAATAATTAACTTGCATTCTTGAGTAGATTTAGAACCAATATTATTGCTTAAATTGCTGCATGTATATGATACGATAGAACTTTATTTATCCCAGGAGGGAAATTAATCTGCCAACAGTTATAAAACACAAAAAACATAAAATTAAAGTGATGAATGGAAAGGATAGGGATGTGCAAATATTTGGCGGGGGGGGGAAGAGTCAGTCTACCCCACGACCGAAGGGGGAGGAGTTATATAGTTTAATAGCCACAGGGAAGAAGGATCTCCTGTGGCGTTCTGTACTGCATCTTGGTGGAACCAGTCTGTTGCTGAAGGTGAGCTGTATTGTCTAGGATGCTCCACAGTTTGAAGAGCATCCTCCTCTCCAGGACCACCTCCCATGAATCCAACTCCGTCCCCAGGGCGCCCCAATAGGTTTCTGGATCGTCTTAAAGGGAAGAGAGATGGTGAGAAAGGTGTGATGGAGGAATCTTAGACCATCATCTTGACAGCTGCGTGCATGACTACCTACGGTGGGATTATTACATTAGGAGTGTTAGAATTGGAGGAATGCAGATATATCAAACCACTGTGGAAGTGTAGGAGGTTGGAGACAATGAAGGGGTGAGATCAAGGAGGAGAACAGGAATGAAAGTTGAGGATTTTCTTATCGAGGAGCCAATGTAGAGTAGCAACCAAGAGGGCAGTGTTAGTTGGGTAACGTTGTGTGATTGTACACAGGAGAGTGATGGTTGGACAAGATTTAGTGCAAGATAGAAATGATCTTGGTTTTGTTAAGATTTGGATTACCTTGGGTTTATCAAAATTTGGATGATATTGAGTTTTTTAAAATATGTATGAGGGAGGCCAGCCAAGAGCACATTAGAACAATCAAGTTGCGAAGGAGCTGAGCTGTGGATAAAGATTTCAGCAGCTGGTGTGCTCGGGTGCGGATGGAATTTGGTAATTTTAATGTTGTTGGAATAACTGGCCTTCGGGTCAAAATCAAAACACGACTCATGGACAAAAAATAAAAGCCTACAAATGTCTGTAGAATGACTAGGTTTAAAACTATGTTACTGTCCCATTATCCTGTTCCAAGAAATGGGCCTCTTTGGGACTTGAGACAATAGTTTGTTTGACTGGTATCACTGTATGTATGGCATGATTTTTATGCAGTTGACTTTATACTCATGCCACTAAGTTTCACTTGGAATATAATTATTGATGCTGCTTATTTTTACCTGGTCTTTTGTATAACTTTGCTTTTATGCAGGGAGAAATTTGGTCAGGAGGTGAATTCATTGGCACCGAAGTCTTCGCACTCTTTATCAAAAACAAAATCTTTGGTTAAAAGCTTGATGAATCGAGCTGAGCTACTGTTGCATGTTACAATAGCAGCACAGTCCGGTCTGACGAGGAGTATTTCGGGAACCCCTGCTGATACACCAGGTACCGAAAGAAAAACAAAAAATGATGGAAATACTCAGTACAACAGCTGTGGAGGGAGAAATTGTTTCAGGTCAATGATCTTCTGTCAGAACTAGATAAAGATGCAAGAGGTCCGTTAACCAAGCACAGAAGAAGAAAAAAGGGGCATAAAAGAGATAATATGCCAAAATGACTGATAGTGCAATGCCAAAGGAACGATAATGGGGCAAGCAGTGAGAAACAAGGTTGACTTAGAGAAGGAGCAAATGGCAAAAGCAGAATCATTACCAATAGCTTCTTCCCTGTAAAAAATAAGTACAAATCTGAAATTGTTGAGCTAACGTTTAAGTGCCAAGGGCTGTGAAATGTCCAATTTAGGATGCAATGCTGTTTAAGTACTTAATTATATCAATTTTTGTGGCGAAGAAAGGCAACATGAAAATGGGAGTGGGATAGAGAATTATAATGATAGGCTGCCAGAAACAGTTTAGTTTGCAGATTAGTGCTGGTTCTTCACAAATAAATCACCCAGTCTGCATTTGGTTGTAGCAGTTTGGAGGAAATTGAACTGTGACCAGCAAATTGCTGTTCCACCGTGGAGCTTTGAGGTCCTCGAGACTAGGAAGGAAGGGGATAAAAGACAGATGCTGCATCTCCTGCCTTTAACAAGTTGATGTGCTGTGACGTGGACCTGGTGTTGGAGATGATTGAAAAGTGGACCTGTTGTCTTGGTGGGAAAGGTCATCGTACGTGAGAGGTTGTAAAGTACTAGCACTGATTTATTGACAGTCGAGGATGATGTAGCAGAAAGCCAAGACAGAAGGAATGCTTTCATGGTTCTGGGAGAGTCTAGATTTGGTTTTGTGCTCTGTCATCATGGAATAGAATCCTTGATATAGGAAAAAGGAAGGTGACATTGTCAAAACAGATAAGTGAGGACTGAGAAAATGGGAGAAATAATAATATTGTTTCAGTACATTGGGTGGGATGAGGTCTTGTCAAAATGGCTGTAGAACATAATGGACGTAGTCATGTCCTTTTTGCAGCTCCTTTGAATCTGGGATAGGATGACTTTCAGTCTGGTTTTGCATTGTCTGGTTCTGGGCTTGTGAAGTCAATGTGGGAATTTGAGGCACTCCCACAGATAAGGAAAGAGGTGGAATCAAGTCTATGGTGCTGTTAGAAACTTCCATTACCTGCTGTGTTTAGATTTTGACAATCAGTCGGAAAGATAAATGTTGTCAAAAGTGTATACTTATGGCGGTGCAGCAGTCAAGCTGTTGCCTTACAGCGCCAGAGACGCGGGTTCGATCCTGACAATGGGTGCTTGACTATACGGAGTTTGTACGTTCTCCCCGTGACCTGTGTGGGTTTCTCCGTGATCTTTGGTTTCCCCCCCACACTCCAAAGACAGTTTGTAGATCAATTCGCTTGGCATAATTGTCCCTAGTGTGTAGGGTAGTGTTAATGTGCGGGGATCGTTGGTCGGTGCGGACTCAGTGGGCCGAAGAGCCTGTTTCCGCGATGTATCTCTAAAACTAAAGCTAAAAAGCAGTGCTGAATAAATCAGTGCATGATGTATTGTTCCAGCTGATAAGTACAAAAATCATGTTACTTGTGCAAATGTGTTTTATTTTTTTGACACATCAATGTTTATTTTATCAGCGTGCAAATCATCTTCTGAAACCAAGGTGATTTCTCACACTGTTCGCCAACCAGTCTTCCTGCGCAGTATGTCAGCACCCTCTGACCTGGAAATGATCGCAAATGAAGATTTAGAATTCACTCGAGCCAATCAGAGGTAAATAATTAAATTAATTTCAACAAGTCTATTTGGGTTAATCATATGTCTCATTTTGGTAATAATTGTGCTGTGTTTTCTTCAATTGAAAATTTTCTGATTAAAGGTTATAGAGTCATCGAGTGATACCGTGTGGAAACAGGCCCTTCGGCCCAACTCGCCCAAACCGCCAACAATGTCTCAGCTACACTAGTCCCACTTTCCTGTGCTTGGTCCATATCCCTCCAAACCTGTCCTATCCATGTACCTGTCTAACTGTTTCTTAAACGATGGGATCGTCCCAGCCTCCATAACCTCTTCTGGCAGCTTGTTTCATGCACCCACCACCCTTTGTGTGAAAAAGTTACCCCTCTGATTCCTATTAAGTCTTTTCCCCTTCACCTTGAAGTGAGCCCAGAACTAAACACAATATTCTAAATGCGGTCTCACCAATGTCTTATACAACTACAACATGACATCCCAACTTCTATACTCAATACTCTGACTGATGAAGGTCAAAGTGCCAAAAGCCTTTTTGACCGCCTTATCTGCCTGCGACTCGACCTTCAAGGAACCATGCACCTGTACTCCTAGATCCCTCTGGTCTACAACACTACCCAGAGGCCTACCATTTACTTTGTAGGTCCTGCCCTTGTTCGACGCCCCAAAATGCAACACCTCACACTTTGCTGTATTAAATTCCATCAACCATTCCTCTGCCCACCTGGCCAATCAATCCAGATCCTGCTGCAATCGCTCACAACCATCCTCGTTATCTGCAAAACCATTAACATTCGTATCACCAGCAAAACCTGCTAATCTTGCCCTCTCATGATTTGATGTAGATATACAGGCCCAACAAAATCCTGAGGCTCACTAGTCACAGGCCTCAGTCGGTGTCGGTTTGTCATCGACGAGGCCGACGAGGCATTTATTACCCATCCATTCCAATTGTTTGAGATAAGATGGTGAACCTCTTTGAACTGGTGTAGCCTTTCTGGGGAAAGCCCATACATTGTTATTGTTTAGGGATTTAGAACCAGCACCAATAAAGTAACAGTGATGTGTTTTCAAGGAAGAATGGTGTGCAGTTTGGAGAGGTGCTTCTAGATATTGCTGTCCCCATGTACCCACTGTCCTCATTTTGGTGGTAGAGATCGCAGAGCTGTTTGAATATCCTTGTCGAGTAATTGAAGTGTGTAGATGATGTAAGCTGCTACATTATGTCTCAGTGATGGTGGGTCCCACCAAAAGGGCTACTTTGGCCTGGATGATTGTTCAGCTTGTTGAGTGTTGTTCGAGCTGCATTAATCTATGAAAAGAATATTACATTGTGCTCCTGATGCGATTTGTAAATGGTGGAGTTTTAGAGCTGTTGTAGGCAAGTCATTTGCCATGTGATACCCACCCTTGGTTATAACGTTGATGTGACTTCTTCAGTCAATTTACCACTCAAGGTGACCCACAGAATGCTGATGGAAGTGGACATGGTTATGGTGAATCCATTGAATCTTAAGGGTAGGGGGTTCAACTCATGGTGGAGATGGTCATTGCCTGACACTTTTGTCGCATGAATACTACTTGCCACTTATCTGAATACTGCCTTGATCTTGTTGCTTACAGGCATAGATCAGTTCATTTGTGAATGGAACAGGAATTGTACTGCCATCAGTGAGCATCCCCAAATGCAGATGTGATGATTGCTTTACAGAGCACAGCCATTCAGTCTACAATGTTGTCCACAAACATAATTTCCTTTAATCTCAATTCTCCATCCATGCCCACTCTGACACTTGGCTTTGGCTCTCACACTCTTCCAACTAAGCGCAGCATAAACTCGGAATTTATTATTTTTCCCTGTCGAATTGGCTAAATATTTCCAAATTTTTATTTTGGATTTCCAGAATGTACGTTAAAAAAATTGATGTTGAATAGGCAAACAGTTTTGATGAACATATTTTAAAAAGCATATTGACTTCTCAGAATCGTATTGTTTTAATATCAGAGGGCCCACACTTCTATCATTGGGAAGAAGACATAGGAATATGAAAACTGACCATCATGTTCAAAGATAGCTTCTTCCCAACAACCGTCAGACTCTTGAACACTACTCAACACTAACCTAAACAATGGACTGTCTTTGGTTGCACATGGACTTTGGGTTGTTTTGCATTAGTTTGGGGTTATTAATTTATTGAATGTTATCTGTGTGCATTGCATTTGCAGATCTGTTAAACTGCTGCATGTAAAGAATTTCATTGTTCCGTTATCAGTATATATGACAATTAAACACACTTGACATGAAAGATGTATGAGAGATTGTCTGTCTTGTAGGAGGCGCCATGGGAATAGTCATCGGAGCAGTTCCTTTACTCTGCTTCAATCCTTAACTATTGAGGATAGTCGTGACAAACCAACGTACAGTGTGCTGCTTGGACAGCTCTTCGCTTTCATTGGGACCAATCCAGACCAAGCTGTAAGTGTTAATATTTCGCGATAATTCACTCTCCTTGCTGTTTTATTGTAATAAATCTTTAGTTAAGAAGCAGGCCGACTATTTAATTTTAATATTTTGTTTTAGCTAGTTTATTAAGTATAATTTAGCCTACTAAGCTTGCTGTGTGGTCAATTTTTGGAATTTTTGATCAAGTATTGGAGAAATAATTATTTAATGGAAGATTCACCTCATTTTTCACCTTGCATCAAAATCAGTTTAATTTAACATATCTTTGGGGTCACTTCTAAAGGGTCACTTAATTTTAATCATAACTTTTTTTGTTTTGAGAGTTATGTTAATAGCTTTTTAAAAGTTATGACTTTATTTTGTTTAGGTGTCAAGCAGCAGTTTTCTTTTAGCTGCTCAGACCCGGTGGCGGCGCGGTAACACAAGGAAACAAGCCCTTGTACATATGCGTGAATTGTTGACAGCAGCGGTCCGTGTCGGTGGTGTCACACATCTAGTGGGCCCTGTGACCACTGTCCTTCAAGGTGGACCACGGTAAGATGTGAAACTTATGAAAAATGCTTTTCCATAATGGCGACTGAGGCATAACAGTAGGTTGACATTTCCTTGTAGTTTATGAATTCTGAATACCCAAGAACTATCCCCTTTCCATGATTTTACAATTCTGTGAGAGATTCTAATTTAGGTGAATGGAGCTTGTCATTGTGTTCGCTACCAATAAAGGACTCAACTCCAACTGCAGGCAGAGTAAGGCAGAAAAATAAAGTATTGATTTGTTGTGAATATCAGTTGTTTTTGATGCTGATGTAAGCCCAGTGGCATTTGGACTGAAGCTACTTCCCTAATGTCATGATTGTTGTTCATTTTGTGCACATTTTCACCTCCCCTTTTCTATCTCCTTTGCTTTATACACAATTAGGCATTGTCCTGCTACTGCCAAATGTAAAGAAAATTGAATGTCAATATTACTGCTCCATAATTGTCCATGGTTGGCACATTGTCACCAAAGTGATTATATTTCTCTTTATTTAGTTTAGTTTATTTCCCAGTCCAATCCAATGTAATGGGTTTCATTTAGAGCATTTTTCCTGATAAAAATTAATGGTATCTTAATGACGTGTAGACATTGATAATAATGCTAAGCAGCTCTCAAGTAATGATCTATTTCCTGCAGATTACAAGAAGGCAATGTTAAATTTTAAATAATGTTTTTTCTTCAGTCGGAGAAGCTATAAAGTGATAGATGCAGTAATTACAGGACAATCAGTCTAACCTTGCTTTCGGAAAGATATTGAAAAATAAATTCTGCTAATCGGTATTAATCATTTACCCAAGTATTCTTCAGAAGACAATTTAACAGAATACATGCAAAGGTCACTGAAATTGCATTCGGTGACTTCATGCTAACCTGGTGAAGTCAATGAAAATAATAAATTTGGTACAGTCAGCTTGAATGTTGTCAAGGGTTGTGATATGACAAACCGCTCAAAAAATGTTTAAAAATGCATGAATCCAAAGAAATTGACTATTTGGATGTAAAATGACTGAAGGGCAGGAAGCAAAAGATGATACTTAACAGGTTATTGTGAGCAGAAGGATTAATAGTGGGGCTTTGTAGGACACCTGTAGTTGGTCCTTTGATTTTAATGAGTTAAATGTAAGAGCCATGCAAAATGCAGATTGCAGAAAAGCATCGATGGACTGGATCGATGAATAATAAAACCTAATCTGGGGAAGTATCCTGTGATGCAATTAGTGAGGGCTAACTAGGCAAAAGAAGTTGAGTGGAACTGAGTGAGCACAAACCACGAAAGTGGTGGGAATTTGTGAATTATTGTCAAGAGGAAAGATAAGTTAGGCTGGGTTACTTTCTTTGTAATGGAGGATACTGAGGTTCTTTCCTGTACATTTTGTCCGCTCCACTGTGAAATCTCCTCACGTTATGCCTTCTCTCTCTCTGACGAGAGTTTAGCAAGGAAGAAAGATCTCAACCCGAAACATCATCCATTCCTTCTCTCCAGAGATGCTGCCTGTCCCGCTGAGTTACTCCAGCATTTTGTGTCTACCTTTGATTTAAACCAGCATCTGCAGTTCTTTCCTACACATACTGAGGGAGATTTAGTTAAGGGTCTTAGATGAAATGAGCCAGAGGTCCCTTTCTTCATTAGCAGGCAGGTAAATAACCAACAAATATAGATTGGTGGTAGTTGGTTAAGGGGAATAGTTTTTACCCTGAGGCTAGTGATTGTGTCGAACCAGCTGCCTAAATGTTGTTTTCGGTGGAAATCTCTTCCTGTTTTTGAGAATAACTTGGGTAGGGGTTCAAAGTAATTCTACCTGCAAGGTTACAGACCAAGAAATAGACAGCAAGACTTGGCTAAGTGGCTTTTTTGAATAGCATCCAACATTTGGCAAATTGGCTTAATTTATTTCTGTAAATTTCTAATTCTAAAATGTCTATGAAATCTTGTTAACCAATATATATTAACTTCTAAAATTAATTTTATTCTTATTTAACGACTTGTTCTTTTCAGATTGTAATTCTAAATTCGTAAATTCTAATTATTGCTCGTGTGGATTAAAAAAAAACCCAAACATTTTTTAATCCAGTCAAGTGTGTAAGCCAATGCAGGCTGCGAAAATTACACGATCCAAGATCCCGCCAATGGAAGGCACAATGGCGCAGCGGTAGGGTTGCTGCCTTATAGCGCCCGAGTCCCGGTTCTATCTGTACGTTCTCCCCATGACCTACGTGGGTTTTCTCTGGGTGCTCTGCTTTCCTCCCACACTCTAAAGACGTTTCGGTTTGTAGGTTGATTGACTTCGCTAAATTTGTAAACTGTCCCTCATGTGTGTGCGGGGAACGCTGGTCTGTGTGGTCTCAGTGGGCTGAAGGACTTGTTTCCGTACGGTATCTCTAAACTAAACTAAGATAATGAATGAGAAGTTTTAAAAACAGATAAATAATTACTTGCCTATGTTTATGCACAACCTGAAGAATGTTGCATTTACTTCAATATATGGGTTTAATTTGGATACTTATATGGAAAAAAAGATATTTGGCAAGTTGAACAATGTAGTTTCTCTTTGGTAAATATGTGTTTCTCTTCTCTCAGGATTGAAGAGCTGACATGTGGTGGGATGGTTGAACAGGTTCAGGAAGCTTTTGGCGAGACCATGACGTCGGTTGTTTCTCTTTGTGCTCGATATCCAATAGCTTGCGCCAACAGTATTGGTCTTCTTTGTACCATACCATACACCAGGTAGGGAAAGATCATTCTCATGGTATTTCAGTGATTTGCCTGCTGGTCTGTTGGTAAAACCTATGTTATACTATGTGCACAAAAAAAAATGAAATAATATGGTGACATTGACTGTCTGTCTGTCGGTCTTATAGGCTGGAATGCATCTTTGTTGGGAAAGAAGGAGTTTTTTTAAATGGTTTTGTTTCTCTCCTCACCATCAAGAAGTGGAAAGTACTCGCAGACTTCATTATTATTAAGAGTGGCATAATTTGTTCATATGCCTCTGATGCTTATTATCTGCAAAGGCATATCACACCCAAATGTATCTTCTATCATGCCTGAGTTTGCAATGAATTCTCATTATTCATGGAGCCCACCTTTTAACCCCTTGAGACTTTTATCATGAACTTTTGATCATCTAGCTTCTTACCCAATTCCATGATAACTGAGTCTGAAGAACCTGAAACATCACCTCCAGAGAATCTGCTGACCTGCTGAGTTGCACTGTGTTGTATGCAAGATTCCAGCATCTGCCATTTCTCGAATGCTAACTAATGTATATCTCAAGTACTGATACCACATCTTCTCCCAAATAACTACTTTTCACCTCTGTGACCTTGAAAATTATCAACGTATCTCCAAGGTTTAGTTGATCTCCATTCTTAGAGTGTGATGTTGCTTCCTGAATCCATGACTTTAAATCAATTTTTCAGTTCTCTTCAATCTGTCCCAAACATATTACCAACATTTTAGAGCAAACCCTAGAAATCATTTTGGCCGTGATACGTTATCTGTGCTCGCCTCTCTGCAAGCTTTGACACACATCATCGTTCAATGTTTCTTTTAACTATTTCAGTGAGACAGCTCATGCTCTTAATCATCTAAACATAACCTGGTAATTTTCAGCAGTAATAATAATAATAATAATACATTTTATTTATGGGCGCCTTTCAAGTGTCTCAAGGACACCTTACAAAAATTTAGCAGGTAGAGGAAAAACATGCAAGGGGAATGAAATAAATAGTAGAGACATGACTAGTACACAAAGTAAAGACAGAATACAATTCAAAACACAAAAATTCAGTAGTTTATCTTTCCGTCTGTGCAATGTTACCAAAAGCAATTCCACCAAAAGTTTGTACCTCACATCTCCACATGAATATGCAGGGAATGGAGGGATATGGATCACCTGCAGGCAGATGAGATTAGTTTTAACTCGGCTGTGTGCTGGGCACAGACATCGTGGACTGAATGGCCTGTTCTTGTGCTGCGCTGTATGTTTTTATGTCACTCTTCCCTTATCTGCATGAAGCCACTAGCTGATATAACCCCAAACCAGTGCCAGGTTTTACAAATATACTTCCAACGCTAATGTGTATCTTGCAAACATTTTTCATGATTTCTCCATTACAATGTTATGAGACTCCTGTCCATTCCTGAATGAGCTAAAGAAAGATCGTCTTTGCCTCAAACCTTAAATGTATTTATCTCCTTCCCTGGCCAATATCTTTACCTCAACTACGCCGTTTGAATCTTCGGCATCTATTCCAAATCTGGCCTGAATGTCACGTATTTGAGGATATTTTTTTTTAAATGGGTCATCTATGTTTATAACCTTAAGAACAGTTTTAATCAAACAGCAATTTTTCAATTATTTATGCTTCAAATACATTAGTGAATGTTATTGTCTTGAAATGTTTACACTGTGGAAGAATTTACAGATATGAATACTTCCCATTTCTGCAACTGGTTAATTTTGAAACTAAACAGTGCATACAGTTTTTTTTGGGTGACACACAAGCAGTAGGCAACCGTTTTGTAGTGAATGCCACTCTGGAAATAAGTGAATGACAAACAAAAAAAAAATGGAAACAGGCAGCATTTTAACTGAATGATACTGAATTTATAAATCATCTACATTTGACAGATTCTGTAAAGATCTGATACTATCTTACGATTGTTTTCGCTTAACAAGGCTAATTGCTTCTTTGTTAAAGCTATAGGGCTAGGGTATACTGCAAGCTATTTAATCTAACTGGAAAAAAACATCCTTTGCTTGTTGAGCTAGAAAACAATGCAGCACTTATTTCCACTCTGTAAGGTCGCTGATCTGAAATTCTTGTGTGCTCACAGAAGTAGAACTACCGAATATTTCCTGCACTCCCCACTCCCCACTTTTTCAAAATCTAGTCACGAAACTAGTAAAATTGTAGCCATTATGTGTGGTTTGGGTGGCATGAGCTGTGTACAGTCTGAATTATTTGAAGGTTAACTGCATCCCACTCTCTGAATTTATAGAACTGACAAGTTGCACATGTCTTAAATGTCAATTTTTAACTATTTGTGCAACAGACATGTGATACCTGAATGTTCGATGAACTGACATTCTGATATATCATCAGTTTGATTATTTTCACAAATCCATATATATGATCAAATGATGTCCTTGACTTCCAGAAATAGCCAGCTGGTACAGAGTTCATTGCAGAGCAGAGCGGAATTTAATCTCTCCGTTGTCCTGTTGACATTCTGCTGCAATATAATTTAAGCTGTTAGCATACGTTTGCCATATTTAATTTTATTTGTGATCAATCACAATCTTTTCTAAACCTTCAGCATTCACTCAGCCGTTTCATGAAAATTGAATCACAACCTGCATTTATACAGTACCACTCATACAGTAGTTCCAGTTGTTTTATGCAAGAGGACAGTCTGAAGAAGGGTCTCGACCTGAAACATCACCTATTCCTTCATTCCATAGATGCTGCCTCACCCGCTGAGTTCTCCAGCCTTTTTGTCTACCTGCAAGAGGACATCAGCTGACGATTCCATTTTGGATGTCTATCCAGTTAATTCTTTTGGAAGATGCATGCATGTCAGGCGAGAACACGGGTTGTTGATGAGGTCTTTCACAATGAGCTTGCAACGTGTGAATATCTGCAATATGATTGATTAGCCAACTTGAAAGGAAATAGCACCAACAAAAATTAAAAACTGCAATTATCCTTTTAAGCCACATGCAGCTTGGGAAACAGACAGGGACTATGATGTAAAGGTAGACACAAAGTGCTGGAGTAACTCAGCAGGTCAGGCAGCATCTCTGGAGGAAAAGGATAGGTGATGTTTCAGGTCGGGACCCTTCAATTACGTATTTGGCAGTGCGGTTGCTGTTGGAGCGGTTGGAAGAATTTTATCTTTTGTTATTCCTTTTATATGCCAGATGTGTGTTGTAGATGTTGTCCTGATTTTTCTTTTTGATTGTTTTTTTGATGCTTAGAAGTGAAGAGAAATGCCTGGTGCGAAGTGGCTTAGTTCAGCTCATGGACAGACTATGCAGCCTGACAAGTCAACGGGAAAGTAGCTCAAGTGAAAAACAAACAAGGAAACAGAAAGTAGCTACCATGGCCTGGGCTGCCTTCCAGGTACTTGCTAATCGCTGTGTAGAGTGGGAGAAAGAAGAAGGTGAGTTTCCTTCCAAAATGCAGTTTTTAATCTCCTTGCTCCCGACTTTGTATTTCTTATAATCTTCATGCTCTTTAAAGACAAATTTAGTGATCCTCATTAGTTCCTCATTAACCTTATCCACGCTCTTTCACTTCAATTTGTAACCTGTACTATTAAGAATGATAGTCCTTTATTTAGATTCAATTAAAACAAAAATGTAAACATTCCTTCTGATTCATTAAAAGGATTGTGCGCAGTTAACTAGAAGTATTTTAGTTGACAATTATGATAGTAATTAATTATCTGATAGACTAGGTGTCAATTCGCTTTAAAAATTTCACTTCTCTGTGGCATTCTTTTGTAGCAGAGACTTGTAGGGTGGTGCAGTGGCCACAGCCACTGGTGGTCACTGCGCCAGAGACCCGAGTTTGATCCTGACTACGGGTGCAGTCTGCAGTGTTTGTATGTTCTCCCTGTGGCTGAGTGGGTTTTCTCTGGATACTCCATTTTTCCTCCCACACTCCATAGGTGTGCAAGTTTGTTGGTTAATTGGCTTCTGTAAATTGTCCCTTGTGTGCAGGATAGGATAGCATAAAACTAGTCTATGTGATTGATATTTTAGAAGTGTACTCGTGTACGAGTCATTGTTGGTCAATGCGGACTCGGTGAGCCGAAAGGCCCGTTTCCACGCTGCATCTCTAAGGTCATGTCGGGGGGGAGTTCCCCCCGCCACGGGTACCATGTAATCCCATGCTACTTGCTCCATGGTCGGCGACTAAACCGTCTCCCCCACCTGGTTTGCCAGGTGAAAAGGGGGCTGTGGACCCCCAGCACGACTATAAACAAGACCTGTCAAAGGGCGGATGAGCTTCTGGCGAGCCAACGGCCATCCACTCTTCAGTATAAGTTGCGATTACTGTGGTACATAGCATTCTAAGAAATGACAATAAAGCACACAAAATCCTATACTTCCAGTGGTTATCTGCAGGAAGTGAAGGACAGAGATGTGTGGTGCGTCCCCGAAAGTTCCCGTCAGAACCCCGCACCACTGTGTCGCTAATGTTTTCAATGATGATGAATGAATGAATCTCTAAACTAAATTAAAGACTAAATATAGACACAAAAAGCTGGAGTAACTCAGACAGACTGGAGAGAAGGAATGGATGACGTTTTGGGTCGAGACCCTTCTTTCAGACTTGTTAGGGAAAAGGGAAACGAGAAATATAGACGATGATGTAGAGAGATAATAAATGAAAGATATGCCAAAAATTAAAGACTAGTTTGTTACTATTGCATGTTTCATAATAGGTAGAATTGTTTCCCTGGATTCAAAGGTCAATTTCCTGTGTCCTGCATGCCTTGAGAAAATTGTTTGTGCTCAGTTGCTTTATTTTACATCAGCCGGTTTCTATTCGAGTTTGCGCTGCTATAGTTGGTATTTTTAATGTATGTTTTATTTCCACCAACAACCCCGACACCCTCCAGGTGTATCAACCAATGCAGTGCACTCTGGGTTAGCCCGTCAAGTGTCAAGCCTGTTGACTAATCATCTTGCCCGTGCCACTGAAAGCTGTGGAAATCAAGCAGCAGGGAATGACGCGCTACAAGATGTACTCAGCCTTCTCAATGATCTTTCTAGGTAAGCACATTTGATTGTTGCTGTATTTAGTAGGGTTGATGTACCGTTTAAAACACAATTTCCAAAAACTCAATCATCTATGCCGTGCAGTAGGGTTATAATATAATTTCCGAAATGGATTGCATGAGTCAAAATGAGTGTTGTGGTTGCAGTTGAAATGAATCTTATTAATATAATCTGAATAGACCTTTTGTCATGCACTCAGTTATGAAAGTGAATGTATATCGTGACAAAAGGACAAAAGTGCTGGAGTAACTCAGCGGGTCAGGCAGCTTCTCTGGAGAACATGGATAGGTGACGTTTCGGGTCGGGACCATTCTTTTTCATTGTCAAATTCACCTCTAACTTTCACCCTCCCCTCAAATTCGTTTGGTCTGAAGAAGGGTCCCGACGCAAAACATCACTTACCCATATTCTCCAGAGATGCTGCCTTTACCCGCTGAGCTACTCCTGCACTTTGTCTCCTTTTATGTAAATCAGCACCTCCATTTCCTTGTTTCTGAATAGATATTGTGTTTGTTTTATCTTCTCTTGTGTTTTACATTTGGGTCCTGAAGACCTGTTGTTCTTATTGTACTTTTCTAATGCAAAGAAGATATATTGTTTATTGCAGCTTGCAGGTGATTAGCATATTTGGTAAATAAGTTATTGCTTTCATTTAATGTTTAAAGTTTGTTTTTCATATTAATTCAATGTTGCTAAAAGTGAAAAAATTAACATGTCAAGTGCTGATGTGCTAACTTGCATTTTTAGCAGAGATTATCTTGTATGTTTTATGCTTATCTTAATGTTTGGAAACTATTGAAACAAATTATTGCTCAACTAGTCATGAATCTTTAATTTTGGTGATCTTGTTAGAAGTCAAATTGGTAAAGCAATCCTCAGCCAGCCTGCGTGTGTATCCAAGCTACTTTCATTGTTGTTGGACCAGCGACCATCTCCCAAGCTGGTGCTCATCATCCTTCAATTGTGCCGTGCTGCCTTGCCTCTCATGAGTGTGGAAGATTGTGGGAATGTGGAACTGCCTCCCTGGAGCTACTCCGTACCTTCCTTGGAAAATGATCAAGATGATCCTGGTGATCCAGCTTCAAATATTGCATCGCTCCTTTTAGCAAAACTTGCCGATTACGTCGTACCAGGTAAGTTAACTGATAGTGATAGTGTACAGATAAATTTAAATGTGTGGGAGGAAACCGGAGAACGTACGGACACAGGGAGAACGTACAAGCATACAAACTCCATACAGACAGCACTTGTAGAGCCTGGGTCTCTGCCACTGCCAAAAGATGACCTCAAGAGTAAAACATTCCCAAGAAATAGTGATCAAAGGATGACAGAATTCTGTTTCAGAGTAGGAAATGTGGATCAGAGAACACTGTGTACAGAATACATAGAATAACAGTGGAATAAGGATTGAATTGACAGAATATTCAGAATAATTAGGTGGATTATTAGGAATTACAACAAGCAAGCAGTGGCAAACAATTAATTCATAACTCACAGCAGAATATTTATTCTAGTAAGGAGGAAAGGCTGTAACAGATGGATGGACAACCATTATTAACAAAAGAAATTGGAGGGGATTAAATTGAAAGAGAAAAATAATAAGCAAATATTAGTTGTGAACCCAAATACTGGGATTAATTCAATAAAGGGGGCAAAAAGTTAGTAAAGAGAGATAAACTAAACTGAGGGCAAACATAAAGGAGTATATAAGCACACAACAGGAATTTTAAAAGTATGTAAAAAAGTAAGAGAGAAGCCCAAGTGAGATTAGATCTCTTAGACTAAAGTCTGGGAAATTCTTGTGTGGAACAAGAAATGGCATAAAAATTAAAACAGACATTTTACATCATCCTTGACAGTGGAAAATACAATGAATATCCCTTAATGAAGAACCATGTTGTGGAGGGGATTAAATACCATCTCCATCCTGGAGAAGTAACATTACCATTACCCATTACCACACAGCTAAGTGCCCCAGTCTGGATGATTTGCATTTTAGGATCCTAATAAAAAAAAGTGAATGCATTCCTTATAATCTTCCAAACATCTGGATGGGTTGCATCGTACAGAGAAAGGGCTGCTGATTGGATCCAGTGAGTCTAGCTAGTAGGATGGGCCAAATGGCCTGCTTCTATGCTTTGGCTCTACCATCTTGTATGATTCTAACTATGAGTAGATAATTCTTACATGAACTGCTAGTACAGGTGCACAACCTTTTATCCGAAAGCCTTGGGACCAGACACTTTTCGTAATTCAGAATTTTTCGGCTTTCGGAATGGAAGATTTTTAGCGTAGATTTTAACGGCTGGCTCAGTGGTAGAGTGCTCGGCTCATATCCGCAAGGTCGCGAGTTTGCGCCTCGATCCCGGCAGTTACTCGATCGCGAGTTTGAGTCTTCAATGTAGTTTTTTCTTGCAGAATAGGAGAGAATAGGGAGGGTTAGGCTGGGATCATTCTCTGCGAGATGATCTTAGTGCGGGAGACAAGTGTAGGAGAGGTGTACTGACTGTGTGGGCAGAACTTTGGAAGTGATTGCCCACCATTCTCAAAAGCCGCTGTGTCTCCCTGTCCCTCCAACTCCAGAGGAATCCGCTCCCCGATGGGCCGCTACGGCGACAAGTGGCAGTTCGCCCACAGCCCAAGCTGCGCCCCCTCATCCGCAACCCGGGTTCCTCTGGAGTTGGAGCGGAGCTGGGCTAGAGTTGCTGCTGGCTGTGAGTCTATGGGATCTCCGTGCTTGCAGTCGGTGTCCCGTTGGTCCTGACGTCTCCGGTCACCCCCCTGGAATGGAGCTGAGTGGGAACTGTACCGCCCTTACCCCCTCCCTCTGCAACTGCAAACAACCCCACAGTTCCCAGTCTCAGCTCCTGTACAGGGGGGTGGCCGGAGAGGCCACAGCCCGAGCCATCAGCTTCTGTCCCTACGGGGACAGCGGAGAGCGTGTTCCTCTGGAATTGGAACGGGGCTGGGCTGCTGCTGGCTGTGGGTCTCTGGGTTCTCCGTGCTTGCAGTGGGCCTGGGGGTCGGTGTCCCGTTGGTCCTGACGTCTCCGGTGACTGGCACTGGCTCGAACGTGAAGACAGTGCAAAGCCCCCGCGCCGGTGCAATGCGCGGGGAGCTGGAGAGGGGAGGGAAGGGGTCACACACATGGCCGGGAAGCAGAGGGGTGTAGGTGGGGTGAAACTGAAGGGAGCGACAATTTGCTGCTGCCTGCCCGCTGAGTTAAAAAGTTCCCACGCAAGACTCACGATACACTGTGTATCGTGAGTCTACCGTGGGAACTTTTTAACTCAGCGGGCAGGCAGCAGCAGATTGTCAATTATTAACCCTCCCGCGCAATATACCCTCACCTTCTCTTTTATGAATGGGGATTTAGTTCCCCTTTCTTCGAGGACCAACCGGAGGTTCCGCTGTCACCTCTGCAGGCCGCCCTCGGTGAACGTTTTCAAGGACCTTTCTTCAAGGACTGAAAAAATGTCCGCTATTCGGAGGTTTTCGTTATTTGGATCTTCGGATAAAAGGTTGTGCACCTGTACATCTCCTATGAACTGCTAGTTCCTGATGATTTCTAGGTTAACAAGATTAATAAGGGTCAGGATTGCTATGCGGTTTCTGTGCGTTATTATCATTGCCTTCACTCAGACGCAACCTTGATCTGTTTTTAATTACGATTGTGCATTCAGCCGTATGTTTGCAGAAATATATTTCGAAACTCTTGAAATCTCGAGTGTTGCTAAAATGAATCTTTTTTTGTTTTCTTCCTCCTCTCCCAGGATATTGTGAATATTGGTTCTTTTAGTATCACCATTTATTCATTGTAATCATTGTTCTTCTCAGAGTTAGATAGTTCAATATTGCATTAGGAGCTTCATGATTGAAGCCTATTCTGTACTTGAGGCTTTGTCTGCTCATACAGATTTTACAAATGCAGGTCAGGCGCATGCATGGTGTCGTTTCTGCTCATGGCTCAGTAACTGTGCTGAAGCAAGCTAGTTCAACAATTCTATTTTGTTTCCAGTCATACAGCGTGGAAATAGGCCCTTCGGTACTTGCCTCAACCACCCCTGGCTGCTCATTTCATACATCCACCCAGAGCCGGTCTTAAGTCGATTGGACCAATTGCTCCCAATTGGGCCCCGCGCCTAAGAGGGCCCCGTGCTAGAGTAATCCAAAGATCCTAGAGCTCTGCTCTAATCTACTCTCGGCTCGGGTAGATCTACCCCGGGTGGAGGGGGAGAGGGGTGGAGAGAGAGTAGATGGGCGGAGGGGGAAGAAAGTGGTAGACGGGGGAGGGGGGAGTGAGGGGGAATGGAGATGGGGGAGGTGGGTCGTTCCCACACAGTCCCGGGGCGACGCTCCCACCCCCTCCAGTCGCTGTGCTTCACGCACACAGCCCCAGCTCCACCCCTCTCTCTCCCCGGGGAGATGCGGTGAACAATACAGGGAGGGCCGGGCCAGGGATTGGAGCAAAGTTTACAACCCCCGGCCTCAGCTCACACCCGTTTGCCCAGACCCCGGCATCCGCTCCCGCCGCCGGCCCTCTCCCTCCCTTCTCTCCTTCCCTTCCCTCCCTCTCTTCCCTTCTTCCCTCCCTCCCTTCTCTCCTTCCCTTCCCTTCTTCCCTCCTCTCCTTTCCTCCCTCCTTCCTCTCTCTCATTTCCCTTCT
Source organism: Leucoraja erinaceus (assembly GCF_028641065.1). Classification (NCBI taxonomy): domain Eukaryota; kingdom Metazoa; phylum Chordata; class Chondrichthyes; order Rajiformes; family Rajidae; genus Leucoraja; species Leucoraja erinaceus. The sequence continues at coordinate 25,946,676 of NC_073401.1, forward strand.
CTTCTTCCCTCCCTCCCTTCTTTCTCTCCTTCCCTCCCTCCCCTCTTCTCTACTTCCCTCACTCCCTTCTCTCCTTCCTTCCTTCTCTTCCTCCCTTCTCTCCTTCCCTCCCGCACACGCACATCACACACAGACAACTAACATACATACAACTAAGAGACACACACAACTTTTTTTTCATTTTACAGTCACTGAAACAAGTGGTATTGTAACTATGTACTTTTCAGAGCTAATCTACACATTTGTTTGTTACTTGTAGGCTTACATGTATGCAATTTTAGCTTAGAATGTAGCTTAGATCTGTTTGGTCCATTAACTTGAAGGCACTTTTTAAGCATTAAGCTTTTTGATTTAAGCACATTTTGATTACTTTCCATTCTACCATAGAGATATAAAGTCTATAATAAACTTTATTTGTATTTCTATGATTCTACAGACCTTGGCTGGGAACCTGGGGCTCACCAAAATTGTTCCCAATTTGGCCCCGCACCTCCTAAGACCGGCCATGCATCCACCACCCATTGTGTTAAAAAAAAAGTTTCCCCTCAGGATCCTATTAAATTGCCCCCCTCCACCATGGTTAGGACAGGCTTAGAGGGATATGGACCAAATGTGGGCAGGTGGGACTAGTGTAGCTGGGATATGTTGGCAGGTGTGGGCAAGTTGGGCCAAAGGATTATTTCCAAGCTGTATCACTCTATGACTGTAAACCTATATCCTCTGGTTCTCCATTCCCTTACTCTGGGCAACAGACTGGGTGTTTACCCAATCTATTCCTCTCATGATTTTGTCCACATCCATAAAATCACCTTAGGAATAAAGTCCTAGCATGCTTAACCTCTCCCTATAGCCTCGGCCTTCAAGTCTCGGCAACATCCTCGTATATCTTCTCTGCACCCTTTCCTGCTTGACAACATCTTTCCTATAATATGGTGATCAAAACTGAACACAATTGTCCCAAACTGAACACAATTGAGATTCAGGTGTGACTCAGTATAGTGTTAACTATTAACTATGCAAACTATTTCTTGTTGGAAATTAATGCTGACGACAACAAAAATAAAATGTATTCAATTTCCCATATAGTGGGGGCATGAATGGTGTAAACTGAGGAAATTGAATACATTTTATTTTTTGGGTATGGCAACCTGGCACAATAACAGGGTGATTTGCATTGAACGGAGCTGTATGGTTCAGAATCTGAACATTTAAAACTTTGCAGGGTGTCAAACCGTGCTGTCTCCTAGCACATCAGAAGCTGGTGGTGCTTTTGCAAAATCAAACCAAAAGAACTCGATGAAAACAGACAAAGATGGTGGAGAAGAATGTGAGGCAATAGATGGTAAACTGTCGATCTTGATTCATAAACGAGAAGATCAATCGTCCCATGAAGTTCTTCAGCCATTACTAAGGTAAGTACAAAAGCCTTCTAATTTTTCACTATTCTATCTCGCTCGGAGCTGCCAAGTTTTGTCAGAGCATTTCAGTATTCCCGTACCTGAAAATCATTATTTTGCTGAGGAAATCAGTATTTTTACATGGTGCCATTTTGCTAAAAAAAAAACATTTGATGTGCAGTCATACCCATGTAAGAGTACAAGAATGCATAACTTGTTTATTGTGTATTTAAAATACAGTTTATTTGTGTATTATATGTCATAGCTGCTTTCTTGCATTTGACCAGAGGTTTATCATTGAAAGTAATTTGGTAGCAACATTTCCCCATGGCCTGGGGAAACGTTAAGAGGCTGGAATCTCTGTATATCTTGTTCTTTATCACCAACGAGAGTTCAGTTCAGTCTGAAGAAGGGTCTCGACTTGAAACGTCACCCATTCCATATCTCCAGAGTCGCTACCTGTCCCGCTGAGTTACTCCAGCAACAGCAAACTTGGTCAGGATCAAACCCAGGTCTCTGGTGCTGTAAGACAACAACTCTGCCGTCTTCAGACTGAACTGGACTCCCGTAAGTGTGAGAGTACTGGTGATTGTCTGAAAAAGGGTCTCGACCCAAAACGTCACCCATTCCTTCTCTCCAGAGTTGCTGCCTGTCCCACTGAGTTACGCCAGCCTTTTGTGTCTATCTTCAATTTCAGTTAAATAAAAAACAGTGCTGGAGGAACTCAGCGGGCTATGCGGCATCTGTGGAGGGAATGGATTAGGAGTTGTTTTGGGCCAGGGTTCTTCTTCAATAGGAAGGAAATGGTTCCGGGAATGCTGAGGTGAGAGGGTGAGAGAGAGGGAGTGATAGGCTCTGGGCCGAGCATCAAAAAAGTATAAAATATAATTGAGAAGGAACTCGTCAGTGCCAAAAGTTGCACATTAATTAATTAAACTAATTAGAAAAAGAGATCGAAAAAGTAATCGCCATCTAGTGTCCAATGCCCATATTACACCATGGGGAGCCTATTTCTGCCGCAGAGGGTAGTCGAGGCCAGTTTATTGGGTATATTTAAGAGGGAGTTAGATGTGGCCCTTGTGGCTAAGGGGATCAGAGGGTATGGAGAGAAGGCAGGTACGGGATACTGAGTTGGATGATCAGCCATGATCATATTGAATGGCGGTGCAGGCTCGAAGGGCCGAATGGCCTTATATATATATATATATATATATATTATATATATATTATTTATATATATATATATATATATATATATATATATCTTGTGAATATGACTGTAATTATTTATAATTATATTATATAAAATTACATAATTGTGAGTGCTTTTTGAATGAGACAGCCGCAGAGGTCCGGCTCCTGAACCCACCTAATTAATGGGTGAGGGCAGTTCCTGTGGGTTCCCCCGTTTACTGAAACCCACTGATTGCCAGTGTGCAGAGTGGGGGCCACGGCCATAGTGGGACTGGGGCAGTGCCAGGCTGGGGGAAGGCTAAGGCATCTTACACTGACAGGAAAATGCCTAACCTTAACCCTACCCCTAACTCTCCCCCCTTCCAGAGCTGCCCAGGGCTGGAGGCTGGAGCCGCTTTGGGACCGGCTGCGGGCTGCGTACATGTGTCCACGCAGCACGTCCACCTTGGCCAGCATGCCCTTCTTGATCATCGTGGTGATGATGGTGGGGAGCAGTTCTGTCCTGCATGCCGCCCGGGCCGCCTTCAGCACCACCATAGCGCGGGCTCCATCAGTCCACCCGCTCGCTCGCTGCAACACTGGCCTACCGACAGCTCGACTGACACCTCGCAGCACCCACCGGCCGTCCGACCCCTCGCAGTACCCACCGCGGCCCAACTACTCTCACGACCCGCCCAACCGATCCTCCACAGCATCCATCGGCCTACCGACAAGCCCAACCAACAGACTGACTGACCCCGACCCTGACCCTGACCCTAACCCTAACCCTAACCCTAACCCTAGCTCTACATTTGTGATTTATTATTTTTATCTAACAGTTCACATCATAACTTTATAAAGATAAATCAATTGAAAACAAAATGATCATCAAGATTAGCATGACCTTTATTCCTTGGAAACCTTGTTATTGTTTTGATGTAATGAGGAGGCAGCCATGATCCCAGGGTCCTCGCTGCCTAGCGACCATAAAACAAAGCGCAGGATTGGTCAATTTGCGACCGACCTCAATGTCAAACGTGCATTGGTTGGACAATTACTACTTGGAAAATTGGACGTTTTTCTCATATTTAATAAGAAAGTGCTGGTTTTGGTCGACGAGTTTCTGATATGATTTATATAATATTTTTACACAATACGTTAAAAATTCAGGTGGTTCGTGAGTTGTGTCACGAACTTGAACGAAAAAGCTCCTCAGCCCACAACTTAGAGGGGTGAGAGAGAGAGAGATGGGGAGTGGGAGAGAGAGAGCGCGAGAGAGGGAGGGAGGGAGAGAGCGAAAGATAGATACAGCGAGAGAGAAGGAGGGAGAGGGAGAGATAGAGAGAAAGAACGAGAGATAGAGAGATCCCAGCCTCTTAACCCCAAGCAACCGTGGTAGATCAACACTTACAAAAATAATCATCTAGATCTTGAAATTTAAAATACTAATAGATTTAATCTGCTATAATTTTTAGAGGTACAGTATGACTTTTTATATCCTTACATATTTATTAAGCAGCAAGATCTTAAGTCAATTTCACAGGGTTATTAATTTTCCATTGGCCAGTGGAATGTTAATGAAACAGGAAGTCGGGCCGATCTCGGTTGTTCCCACCCGCCTGCTGCACCTCGGCCGGTACAGTGATGACTCGTTGTTACGATTATCTATGGCCGTTTTTTAAAAATCCATATTTAACAACGCAAAATCGTATTTCAGCATTCTTATCGCATTCCCATACGAGATACGGAAAATCCGTACTACTTGGCAGCTCTGCTCGCTCTTGAAAGTACTTTGATATTCTGCTTTGGCATTGCCTTTTCTCGTGATCTTTTCATCCAGAGGCATCTTGCTGGTCTAGATAAGAATGTCAGAATGATAGGAACTACAGCCAGAGATTGGTGGATAGGGCAACAACTAAGTCCCCACTTTTACAAAAAAAAACACCTTTGAGTATTTAATTTCTATTTAGTTTAGCTCAAATCGCTAGTTGAAACATTAAGATTCAATACCTGTTGTAAATTGATATCCAGGTGTGTACTTTCCGGAATGAATCATTACTAACTTTGTGGACTATTTTTCTCTATCTTCAGCTTTTTGTATTCAATATCAAATCCTACCACTTCATGTAACACACATTCTGTGTGTCAGAGTCAGGCTATTCTACTGCAAGTTGTTTATTTATGCTTTGGCTCAGTTTTTTCCCTCTCTATCAGCACCGCTTGGCTTGCGGGATGTGCCCTTGAGATCTGAATATTACATCTTTCCCTTTCCTTGGTCTGTATTCTCACTCTCTAACTGACCTAATTTCATGAACTATTCATTTTCTTTCTTCAGATGCCCCCAATAACCATTCAACAAGATGATCTATGCTACTTATCTCCATAGTGACCCTCGTTTCACCTTATCAGATATATTACTTCCCTCCCCATCTTTCCTGCTATGTAAATTTAATTAATTTCTTTATTTCCCAGTTCTGATGCAGGGTTTTCTACCTGAAATCTTTAACTCTTTTTCTTACTATAGAGGTGGCCTGGCCTGGCCTGCTGAGTGCTTCCAGTATTTTCTGCTTTAACCAGATAAGTTATTTTGTGGAAGTTCATGGGGAAGAACTCTTCAGACAATCATTCCAACAGTTCTGCATCTGCTCCATCTAATCTCTGGAACATTACTTGAACCCACACCCTTTTGATCTGTAGGTGAGAGACATACTGAGCCATGGGTGGTATCACTTTGTTTTTAACAGCCTATACCTCACCTCTTCATGCCCTGCCATATATATGGGGAATGTCACCAAATATTTCCTTCCAGAGAGAATAGACTAGGAATAGGGTTTATAAGTGATATTTTGGAATTAATTGAAAAATTTAAGAAAATTAAGAAGATTTGATTGAGGCAATTTCATTTCCTAATTTAGTAACATTTGAAATTGGGCCCTATTGTCACTCCAGTTCAATTTTATATGTGGTTTATATTCTCAGATAGCCGTGCAAAGAAGAGAAATTGCCATAAGTACGATAACAGTGCGGTTGTGTATTGAAATATTTGGTCGACTGTTATGTAATAATCTCATCCCATTCATTTGCAGCAGTTCAGAGGGTCGTCCTTTCCGACTGGGCACTGGCGCCAACATGGAGAAAGTAGTGAAGATGGATCGAGATATGACTAAGGTAAGGGATTGTATGAAGACTCATTTACTTCAGAGAATTTTTTACTAATTTCAGATGATTGTAGTTTTCTTCGCACAGACTGAAGGTTGAACTGGAGACTGAACATGGCCCAGTGTGGCTGTCGCAAGACTTCTGAGAGGAAAAAAGGCCTCTCTTGAGCTTGTGTATATCAGGGAAGCTGTATTAGCATGCCGCAGAAGTCATTTTATTTTCCTCGGTTTTAGGACTGTAAGTCAGATAAGCTTAGAGCATGGATGTACTTGGAATTATAATGTTATTGCAATCACAGATATGTGGCTGAGGGCAGGGCGGGATGCATGCTTAATGTTTTTTGGTATAGAAGTTCCAGATATAACAAAGCAGAATGCAAAAGAGGAGGAAGGGAATTTGCAATACTGTTATGGGAGAACAGGATGGCACTATTCAGAGGGGCTATCTGCAGGGATCATTTAATGAAATTCTATGGGGAGAGCTTTGGAATATGAGAGGGGCATTCACTATGCTGGGGTTATACCATGGGACTCCCAATAGTCAGCAAGAATTGGAGGATCACAAATGTAATCATATTGTGAAAAGGAGTAAAAGCAAAAGGATTATAGTAGTGGTTTAATAATTCTAAATGAATGGTCTTCCATACATTTTCTCTAAGTACCGTTTTTATCTCTCGTTCCCCTTTCCCTTGATTCCCAGTCTGAAGAAGGGTCTCAACCCGAAACATCATCTATTTCTTTTCTCCAAAGATGCTGCCTGACCCACTGAGTTACTCCAGCTTTTTGTGTCTAACTTTTCAAATGTTGATTGATCTGAAGAAGGGTCTCGACCCAAAACGTCACCTATTTATTTTCTCCAGAGATACTGGGTGACCCATTGAGTTACTCCAGCTTTTTGTGTCTATCTTTGGGATTGCTGTAGTGCAAGGAGTAGTGTATAATTGTAACCAGCTAGATGATTTGAGAATTATTGGTTTATTATTTTCATGTACTAAGATACAGTGAAATACAGGCAAATCATATTATACACGATTATGTCAGGTAGTGCTAAAGAGTAAATTATGATTGCAGTATATACTGTTACAGCTATAGAGAAAATGCAGATAAAGGAAAGTGCAAGGGCCTCAACGTGGTTTGTTGGAAGATTAAAAATCATCCCTTGCATATAAGAAGAGGTCAGTTGAAGAGTCTGATATTAGCTCTAAAGCAACACATTGCTATCCATAATTTGCATTCTGAATCTACTATTCCATATGAATAAAATTCATTGTGGATAATAAAAATAAAAATGCGTGTTTCTTTTTGGGGAACTAAAAGTTCATGCACTGATTGCATCAAGTGGGTCAATGTTGAATTATAAATAACTGCACACATGATATAAGTTATGTTGAAATAAAACATGTTGCTTAACATTGCCTTTGGTTTGCAGAGTGGATATTGTGAAGTTATAACAGAAGAGGCCGTAGCAGCCTTGCGCAAGGCTACCAAGTGGGCGCAATCAGGGCTAATTGTAAGTGTGGGACCACCAGTGGACCTTGCTGCTCAGGAGGCTAATAGTGGACTGACAACTGGCGATAAAAAAAAGACTGCTCAGACATCCATTTGCAGAGAAAAAAATGCAGAACTTGCCAGGTATGAGATGAGAGAGAATGGAGAAATAATGACCATTTGGTGTAGGAGACAATAAAACTGTTCCTCCTCTTCATTAAAAGTTGACAAGTGATCTGAGCCTTCTGAACTAACATTTTTTGAACTAGGAAGTACTTGTGGCCAGCTTTCGCGGCTATAGTACACGGTAAATCTTATACAAGAAGCAAAATAAATCATGGTATTGTTTTACAATGCCATGGGTTGAATCAGAAATCAGTTGACTTCAAGGGTTAGGGAAACTGAGAAATGATAACCTATGTCAGCCGATCAAGAACATTCAACAAAGATCTCCCACAGGGTTGTCATCTATATTGATAATCTGCCTTGACCATAGAGGCAAAATCCTTCCAAGGTTTTGAATCTACACTAACCTCTGATCCATCAACAGTGGCTGACGAGTTAATTCAATGAGTGATTAAACATTGACATCTTGTCATCCATCTACATGCATCCAATATTCAAAATAAAATCTATTTGATCAGGAACTATGCAAAACAAAGCATTCGACATGTATCTAGGTACACGTGACAATAAAGTATCATTGAATCATTGAGATTGTTCATGGCAAAAAGCATTTGTTTGAAATATGAATGTGATAAAGGCATACATCATGGAAACTGGCCCTTCGGCTCAATGTATCCATACCGATCTAAGCTAGTCCCATATGCTGTGTTTGGCCCATATCCCTCTAAACCTTCCCTTTGCATGTTCCTATCCAAGTGTCTGAAATTCTGTTATAGCGTATGTTCTGGTTTCCCACCACATTGCAAAGATGTGCAGTTTTGTAAGTTAATTGGCTTCTATAAAATTGTCCTTAGTGTGTAGGATAGAACTAGTGTACAGGTGATCGCTGGTCGGCGCGGACTCGGTGGGCTGAATGGCCTGTTTCCATGCTGTATCTCTAAACTAAAATAAATTGTGAAACAAGTGTAACCTGAATATTTGTAGACTGCCGTTAATTCAATTGGGTCCTTTTGATTTTTTTTTTCCTCCCTGTAGGACAGACCCAGTCCGCCCATTCATCAGTGGTCATGTGGCAAACAGCATGGCAGCAGAGGTGATTGCTCTGCTACACAATTTACTCATGGCTCCTGAGTTCAGCACTGCTCAGATATGGACCACCACAGCGGAGAAGGTCAGTAAAACAGATTCATGCTCTGGGAGTAAAACTTCTTATTTAGTAAACAATTATTTTGATCGTTTTTCCAGATTCTTGCTTAGATTAGCACATATTCCCAAAATATTTTTATTTACAATAGTTTTTCCTCATTCGCACATTTAGCGAACTGAGGTTACCAATTCTTGAACCCATTTCATGACATCTTTACATTGCCTGGTGATAACATTATCTGTAAATAGTTTTCATTTGTATGCCGATGATGCTCTGTTTTTATCTTCCCCGCCCCCCCGCCAAATACCATCCAATCTGCAATGGTTGCCAGGCAACGTAAAGGATAAGCCAGAACTTCTTGCAGCTCATCATTGACAATGTAAAGGCAAGCTTTTTGTGCAACTGTCAGAAACTCTATGCCTAGAATTTGATCCAATATTTTCCGGAATGCCGGCACAACCTATTCAACCCCAAGCTGAGTTTCAAAAGGAGATCAACAATGCCTATTTCTCCCTCTGCAACACCTTTGTACTTCCTGTGTATTTTTGTTACCCTGCTCTTGAATACCTTGTGCCTTTGTTACCTCCACTCGTGGTTCCCGTCTCTGATCTGATCGACTCCATCTGACGTGACTGCGATTTACATTTTACAGTCCTCCCCTTTCACTGTGCAGTCACCGATGGAATTTTCAGCCTTCTTTCCTCTCTACGTAACAAATCTCTCACTTCAAAAACCCACTTAATTTTTTAAGTGTCCATCTCTGTAGCATTTCTCTGGACCGTAATTATAAAGTTTGTTGGGATATTTGGTTATGTTAAAGGCATTGTACAAGTTTCCTTTTTTAAGTTAACTGAAGTCATTTCTCTATCTGGCAGGTTCTATCTCGAGCTTTAATGTACATCCCTCAGCTTGGTAAATATGCAGAGAGCGTCTTGGAGAACGGAAGTAGCAGTGGAAGAAAGTTGGCAAAGCTACAAGCTATTGGTCGACAGGCAGTGGCAGCACTCTGTGCGCTCGGTGGCTTCAAGGAAACAATTAAAATAGGTTCTGAAGTGCAGGTAATCTCTTGTTTTCATTCATGTGTGTAAAAACAAATTTACGTGGAAGATCGACAGTTATTATTATTAATTATTTTGTAAATGTTGGCGTTACTCCTAGATATTCAGAGTTCTTCCAGGATGTTCAACCTCGTTGTGTTTGAACCACCTGTCAAAGTTCAGGGTTTCATGGTTAAGATCTGACTTCAGGGACCAGCCTGTGTTTTTTTTTTTGAGTTTGTCTTTACTCATCATTGGCTGCCGATGATAACCATGTTGAGGGCTTGCTCATCTCGGCAAGTGCAGGTTTAGCAAGCCAGACAGATCCATAACTGGGGCAATAAATTGTAAAATTCTGCTCAGATTAAATAGTGGAACATTCAGAATAACTGAACAGCGTGCTCCTGTTTCATTGAAGGGAAAGGTATTGAAGGAATATTGTAAGAGGGTTGCTAAAATTGATTATAATGTATTTCTGGGGATGGAACAGGTGGATAGAGAGAGAAGAGGCAAGATCGCTGATGTCTAGTGATTGTCTGAATTTCTGTCGTAATTGTTACGCTTGTTGAATAAAACTGCGGTATCCTTTTTTAATGTTTGCCATTGTTACTGAAATGTACATTTATTTGTGATTATGAAAGAAGTCAATCTTCTTTTCAGGTTTCAGGGAAGGGGATATCTGGAAGCATTGGAGTGGTGACCTCCATTAATGAGCAAGAAGGTATCGCCACAGTCCGGCTGCCCTTGTCTAATTGTCGAAAGGTATCGAAAGCTTCGGACACAGTAACTGTTCCATTATCGAGACTGTGTACTCCACGATGTGAGGTGAGTTTAGTTAATTTTAGAGATACAGAAATCAGATCCACTTTATAGCACTGATGTACTGGTGTTAAACATTCAGTTGTGGTAATATTAATCCAGAATAAACTGTTTGTTTAAAATTAGTAAAAAATATAGATGCTGAAAGTCTAAAATAAAAACAGAAATTGCTGGAAACACTTAGAGAAGAAACACTAAGAAAAGAATCTTTCCTCAAGACTGAAAAATGAGGGAACTTCCACTTGAAACATGAATACTATTTATCTATCCACTGGTGCTGTCTGATCTAAGTTTTTGCCAAATTTTTATCTCAATTTAAATGAGAAAACAAGTTAGTGTAAAGTTATAGAGATAGTTAGGGAGGAGAAAGAATATGTCTAATTAGTGAGGCCTAGGTTACCAAGATGATTCTGCTTTTGGAGCCATTAAGTTGATTGATAAATGAGAGCTTTGCTGTTCCATTCCTTGTGTATTGAACGTAGAACAGCCCAGCACAGAACAGGATCTCAGCTTACAATCCTGTGCCAAACCTGATGCCAAATTAAACTAATCTCATCTGCCTGCATTTGATCCATAGCTCACCATTCAAAGCATATTCATATGCTTCCTAAAAGCTTCTTCCATCATATCATTGTATCTGCTTCCACCATCATCCCTGGCAGCATGTTCCAGGCATCCACCTCTCGGTGTGCATATAAAATAAATTGCCCTGCACATCTCCTTTAAACTTTCCCACTGAGCTTAAAGTTATGTCCTCTCGTTTTTGACATTTCAACCCTGGGGAAAAGATTCTGACCATCTTCCTTATCAATTCCTCTCGTAATTTTATGTTTCTATCAGGTCTTCCCACGGCCTCTGATGCTTCAGATAAATCAATTTTAGGTTTGGCGAGCCTCTTCTTACAGCAAAAGCCTTCTAATCAAGGCAGCATCCTAGTAAACCTTTTCTATACCCTCTCCAAGACCGCCACATCTTTCCTGTAATGGGGTGACCAGAAATGCACACAATACTCCAAATGCAGCCCAACCAAAGTTTTATAAAGATGCAGCATGACTTCTCGATTCTTGAACTCAAGGCTACAACTGATGAAGACAAGCATTCCATACATGTTCTGTACCACTCTTCCAAATGCAAGTAAATCTTATCCCTCGGAATTCTCTTCAATAGCTTCCGTACCACTTGATGAGGCTCACCGGCCCATAATATCCTGTATTATTCCTACATCCCTTCATAAACGAACAAACAACATTGGCTACTCTCGTCGTCAAAACCCCTGCAATCTCCACTTGCCTCTCTCTCTCCCTTTATCAGACCTGTGAAAGAGGGAAAACAAGTTAGTCTCGCTGGCAGAAAAGGTACGTGAGGGCAATGGGTTGAACAAAGTGAATATCTGTAATAAGGTGAAATGATTAGCCTTTGATTTATTGATACTTTATTATCACATGTGAATACAAAGAGTCGCCACGTGTAGCACGCTGCCTTTAAATGTGCCATTGCGTCTGTTTGTCCATGTAATGTTTTGCTAATCTTGAGTGAAGTCTAGTCTAACGACTGGGGTGTGCACAGCAAGCCAGAACATAGAACAATAAAAGATGGCAAAGAAAAATGGTCACAAGAGGGAAAACAAGTTAGTCTCACTGGCAGAAAAGGTATGTGAGGGCAATGGGTCGAACAAAGTGAATATCTGTAATAAGGTGAAATGATTAGCCTTTGATTTATTGATACTTTATTATCACATGTGACATCACAGTGAAAATCTGAGAGGAACCGAAAAAGTTATTCAAGTTGGAGAATTCAATTTTGATTGATTTAAAAGCTTTGTGGGTTTACTGCAATCCAATTTGCAGTTAGATGTGTGCTGTCAAAAGGCAGGAGGAATGCTGAGGGGAAAAGCAAGCAAAAGTGTAATTACAGATAAGGTGATCTACTTGAAAATATTAATAATGCAGGTTATAATATATGGCATGCTTGCATCTTAATATTTGAACTTGAATCTTCTCTATACTTTATAGGCCTTACCTCTGCATAAGCTGTCCATCACTGAGAAAGTAGTCCAGGCAGTTCAATCAATGTTGCTTCCACAAGAAGGCAGTCTCTCTATTCTGACCTCCCTCCCAGCAGTCGGTGATGGCTCCACCCCAGTGATGGCAGTAGTGCGACTTGTAGCTGAAATAAGAACTAGGTAATGTAACTAAGATTAGGCAAGGATATCTTTAATTCTTGCATTTGTATCTGGCCTATTAACTTGTTCCCTGCAGATTTGATTTTTTTTTTTTTTTTTACCTGAAACAATTTACCTGCCGACTCTTGAAACTATTTTTCAAATATTTGTCTTAATGTTGACATTATGTATAAACAAAGATTAGGATTGAACATTTTAACATTAGGATTATGTTAGTATTGTGCGGCATTGTGTTTCAAATACAAGTTCGGTGAATTTGATGATATGACCCAGATTTGAATTTCTGTTATTTAAGTAATTGAAAGATTTATGTAGCATCTGCAGACACTTCAGTTTTAGACTGGAGCAAAAACCGAACAGGACAGATGCAGGGTCTTGGCCAGAATCGACAACAGTTTCTTCCCCATATGGATGTTTTTAAAGTGCAAAGAAAGGCAATGATGGGAAGGAGGAAATCTAAGGTCTTTGCAGAACAAACGTCAAATTAAAAATCTAATGAAGCCAGGTAAAAGAGAGTTGAATAGATAATTAGTAAATAAATAGGAGAAGCTACCAATCAATAAGTGAATGAAAATAAAAACAATGAATGCTGGAAATGTGAGCCAAAGGCAGAAATCAGCTAAATGATCCTTCAAAGGAAGATGATTGTTTTGCAGATGCAAGTGACTACAAATGCTCAAATTTTGAGCAAAATTTTAACTGCTGAAGGAACATGGCAGGTCAAGCAGCATCTATGGAAGGAAATCTTCAGATTGTGATTTTATTAGTTAGCCATGCCAATAAAGTGATTGTTTTGATCGGCAGTTCAGCAATTGGAACCAGCTTTAATGCTGTAGATAAACCAATGATTTCATTGTAGTCTCCAGGTTCCTGTTAAGTAATAAGTAGGAAGAGTATAACTGATGCTCCCGTGTCGATTTGTCAAGTCTTAGGTGCATCATGCACATGAATACAATTTGGATTGGTAGATTGTTAGTTTTCCTGGTAGCCTTTATTCTCTATATATTTGGCGATATATTTCTCAATGAATACCTTTATGACAGTGCTTTTTATCGTGAAAGTATTGTGTTATGGTGATAAAAGACACACTGTTTTATAATTAGTAGTTTACACAAAGTTTTGGTTTGTGAATATTATAAAAATTGAGAACAAAGGCTGAAATCTGAGACAATTTTGGTATCTGATTTGTTTTATTCTTTGGTTAACAAACATTGTTAGTCAGTTTAATTTATTGTACAATTAAAAGATTTTGTTTTGCGTACTAACCAGTCAGCGGAAAGACGATACATGATTACAATCGAGCCATTCACAGTGTACAGATAAATGATTTGATTTGATTTGATTCAATTTATTGTCATTGCACTTTTCAGTGCAACAAAATGGTTTAGCCTGCAGTCATAACATAGAATAAATACCGCCAGCTCCGCGATAGGCCTCAGCGCAGACGGACGCGGAGACGGGGGATACGGCAGGAAAGGTCGCATCCCCCCCCCGAAGGAAGAGTCAAAAAACATGTTACACCCACCGCCCCACACATACACAACTAAATAAACCGAAATAAACTGTAAAAACGGGACAAGAGAAAACAAAAAACAGAAAAGACAAACGGACTGCAGGCGAGCCGCAGCTGCAAGGCAGCGCCGCCACTTCCGGATAGAGTGGAAGACAAAGTCCAGTAAAGTCCGAGCAAAGATAATCCAAAGGTCTCCAATGAGGCGGCTAGTGGCTCAGGATGGCTCTCAAGTTGTTGGTAGGATGGTTCAGTTGCCTGATAACAGCTGGGAAGCAACTGTCCCTGAATCTGAAGGTGTGCGTTTTCACAATTTTATACCTTAATATTGTCTTCATATTGTTAAAGGATTGCGATTTATGTTCTTCCATTGCAGTCAAGGATTCTGATTGTTTTGTTGAATGAACTGATTTATTTTTCCACAGAGCGTGCTTAGTGATGGCCCAGTTGCTGGAAGATAGTTTATTCTGTGAGGAGTTTATTCAGCAGTGTCCGGCTGCAGTGGAAGTCCTGAACCTGGTGGCGCAGGAGTGCAGTCCAGGTATGTCTTGCAGTTCCAAAATCCCATGAAATGAAATGGAATCATAACTTTTGCATTCATGGAAATGCCTATTTTTGTTTTATCAGTCTCCTTCAAATATACGGACATGGAGTGTAAACAATTGTGTTTAATTAACTGTGACCAACGAATGTATGTGCACAGTCACTGAAAATTAAAGGATCTTTATGGAATCCAAGCATGCAAATTACAATCAAAAGAATACAAGTTTGCAGTCATGTTCTCATTATCCTTTGGCTCCAAACGTAGGAAATTTGAACACTGCATTACACCTAAACGTATAATTCCAAGCATATTGCAATGATTAGTAATTAACTATGTTCCCCAATAAGGAATGTTGGTTTAAAATCTTCCATGTGTGATTATAAATAAAGGTGACGTTTTCTACATTTAACCAATTGATTGCTTGCCTCTTTTATCCATTGGGGATTTTATCATATTTCTTCATCAAAGATTAAAATCAGTTTGTTTCTAAACTAATACAATAAGTTTTTCATACAGGGGGAGGTGGGTGTGTAGAACGAGCTGTTATGGGACGAGGAGGTAGTTGAAGCAGGTACTATCGCAACGTTTAAGAAACATTTAGACAGGTACATCAATTGGACATGTTTAGAGGGATATGGGCCAATCGCAGGCAGGTGGGACTAGTGTAGACGGGGCATGTTGGCCGGTGTGGGCAAGTTGGGCCAAAGGGTCTGTTTCCACGCAGTATGACTCCATGACTCTGTGAGTTGTTATGATGCCTTCACTGAGTATAATTATGGCAATCATTGGTGACACTTGTAGTGCTCGTGTGTTTGTGCCTTGTAAATATCTTTCCATTCCTTGGTAAGAAGAAATTCCCTTCTGTTTGCAGGTGAGCGACTGGTGGTGGTGGAGTCTCAATGCGAAAGATTACGGATGTTATATCGGGACTGTGCTCGCCCCCCTCCGCCTCCTCTGCAGACTGACAGGAGACAGGTAATGCTGCTGCAAGGATTATATAAAAGACTCACATAATTACTTATTGTTTTGTGGCATATAACTAGATGCATGGTTTGCTCTAGTCTAAAGAATATTCTTTTCACCTCCTCATTTCCTTTGTCTTTTATCTGAAGACGTCACTAATAACTACGCAATGGGGCGCGAACTAGTGGGAGCTGATCTGAGTCATATTTCCTCTACTGTTTGCATATTTAGCGAGATTGAAAAGTGGATTTGCAACACTGAAGTTCCATCACTAGAAGGAGAAACTCGTTTAAGTCAGATTGGTATTGTAAAAACCCTGTCCCACGTTACGAGTTCATTCCAGGAGTTCTCCTGAGTTTGCCCTGATTCAAACTCGGAGATTTACGGTAATGACCACTCGTCGGTACTCGAGGCTCTCATGGACATTTTTCATCATGTTGAAACATTTTCACTAGTCTTCCTGTGCTTACCTGCCGTTAGCGAGTCTTCCCGAGTACCTGCCGTTAGCGCTAAGTGACATCCCCGAGCTCCGACGTACCCGCTACGTTCATTATCCGTGCTTACCACGAGTTTGATTTATTTTAAACTCGGGAGAGCTCTTGGAATGAACTCGTACCGTGGGACAGGGCTTTTAAGTTTGAGATGTGATTTTTTTTTTTCTATTACAAATCACAAATTGTGGAGCACTGAGGTAAATAAATAAATTATGGGTCTTTGTCCCAAACATTATGGAGGGCACTGTAAATTGTCTGAGGAAGGGTCTCGACCCGAAACGTCACCCATTTGTTCTCTCCAGAGATGCTGCCTGTCCCGCTGAGTTACTCCCACGTTTTGTGCCTATCTTCATTGAACAAGAACCTTTTTGGTGTAAGTTGACCCTGAGTTGTGTGACCATGTCTTTAAGGCTTTGTTTTCATCAAGCACTTATATTGTGGCAAAATTTCTCAAAATGCTTTGCAGGAGCATTTTGAACCAATTCATGCAAACCACACAGACATTGGGGCAACATCTCAAGAGAATGAAGGTGGAGATTTAGAAAAGGAATTGCTAAGGGCCAAACCTGGGCCTCAGCAATGCTATTATGTCAATCTAATATTCACAGGTTAAAATCTCCACACTTGCTTGTTGATACCTTTTTTTTCAAACCAAATTCCAATTCTAGCTTATTTTCATTTTATTATTTCAATTTGTTTATATTGTTTTATAATATAACATACTGTGATATATTCTACTTTGGTATTTGTAGGTTAAACGGCCTCTATAAATTGCTCCTAGTGTAGGAAGTGAATGTAAAAGTGTAAATAGAACTAATGTGAATGGAAGATTGATGGTCAGTGTGGAATGGCTTGTTTTATGATCCACCTTTCAATTAATCAATCAATTTTGTGACTTGATCCAAATTGTTGTCTAGTGATTATTTGTAAGTTCAGTTTAATCAAGGTCATAACCAAGAATGTCAATTGTAGTGAAATCTTAGGGATTGTAACACCCAGTCCTACTAATCAATCAATATGGTCACGTGTACCGAAGTACAATGAAAAGCTTTTGTTGCATGCTAACCAGTTAGCTGATAGGCAATACATGATTACATTCGAGTCAACCACAGTGTACACATACATGATAGTTGTTTATGTGGGTATCATTTTGTTCTGCAGCATTAAAATAACTTCATTTTTGTTGGTTTTAAAATAAATCTTAACTTAAAGGTTTTTCTTTTTCTTTATTACTCCAGCCGAAAGAAATTACCTGGTCCCCCTCACGAGTTTTCCCTCCAGTACGTGCTTGCATGTTTTCCTCCTATCTTACTGCTGTGACGTTTCTCGCCGATCCAAGTGCAGGAGGGGGCTTGCCTCGCGGGACCTTCATCTACGCTACGTCACAGATACCTGTGCAGGTAGGATTCTGGCAATAGGCATTCAAAATTATTCTCAGTTCTGTTGTCGAGACCACGACGAATGCACAGCCTAGATTAGTAAACTAGCTTAACATGTTGTTACCCATTGCCTGCAATAGATGGAGGGAAAAATGAATGAGTTGAAATCTGGAGAAAATAACTTGGATTAGACAATATAAACAGAAACTACTGAAAATCTCAGAGACACTAAATTTTCACACCAGTGCTCATCAGAAAAGATTGTGATGCGAGGTCCAACTCAAGTTGTACACTCTGCCTCACAGATTGGCCTGATTTACAAGTATTTGCAACATTACATTGTAAAACCTTGGTATTTTTGCTTCATGTTCAGGTTAAGCAGATGATTTCATTTAGAAACTACTTTCACATTTAATGAAGAAAATGTTGAGTATTTGGTTTCAGACCCTTTTTTTTCATTTGAATGGTACAGTACATATGGAGATAGTTTGAACAGATTTCACCAGTGTTGACCCCTATTCTCTCCAGTCAATCTCTTGTTGTTTTCCTGTGCTACAATCTGTACAACAGCTACCCAGCAGTTGATTGTAATTCCTTTTCCAGAATCTGTTGCTCCCTTTTCAATTATGCTGTTGCCAGAGTGACCTTTGCTAAACAAAGATCTGTTACATTCTATTGGGAATATTACTGCCTCCCTGTGACTTGCACCATCTTGGGGGATATGATAACATCTGCGGAGTATCCAAAATTATGATATAATGATACTCGTTTTTATCAAGATTGCATATTTTCTTAATTTTTGAATGCTCATGAAAAATCAGATCGCCTTGGATGATGGTGTCCAATTGTGTTCCCTTAAGGCACCTTCATTTTATTGGGAGCTGGAAATTGTTTCCTATGGAGACACAGATGATGACAGCGGCCCCATAGTGTCTTTTGGATTTGCAACAGAGGCTGAAAAAAGGGACGGAGCTTGGACAAATCCAGTTGGAACCTGCCTTTTCCACAAGTACGTGCCGTTAATCTGCCATTTTACAGCAAATTTTTGGAAAACATGGGAAGGTTTAACTTCAGCTTCACTAGACTTCCCAATGATTAGACAATTAGCAATGTCTTAAGAATAAATAAATCATTTTTATAAAATGTTATTTAATGAAAGATTATTTGTCTAAGAGAATGGAAATATCCTACAGTTTCTACTTGGCTGTTGATGTGTGTTCCAAAGATCTGAAGTGGACATAAAATGTTGAAGTAACTCAGTGGGCCCGGCAGCGCCTCTAGAGAACATGGATCGGTGATGTTTTGACTCGGGGGCCCTACTTCTTGTGTCTGAAAAAAGGTCCTGACCCAAAATACCACCTATCCATGTTTTCCAGAGATGCTCCCTGACCGGCTAAGTTACTCCAACACTTTGTGTCCTTTTGTGTAAATCAGCATCTGCAAATTCTTTGTTTTTACATAGATCTGAGATGCCCTGCCATATTTCTATTTATTTATAGATTATCTACTCTGTTATAAATCTCTAGATTAACTCTAGATTATCTACTTTGTTTTCCATGGCTCTTTAAACATTTTTTAAGATAATCAAGGATTTATTTCCTGTGCAACTTTTAAACTCATCAGGACTTTGTTGGACAAAACTGGTGCTTGTTGGACAGCAATAAAAAGCCCTCTTTCAGTTTATTTATCTCTGTTTCTGCAGCAACGGGAGAGCTGTGCATTACAATGGATCCAGTCTGCTGCAGTGGAAGAGTGTCCGATTAGATGTCACCTTGTCACCTGGTAAATGGCGACAGGTTTAATATATTTCAAATCTATCAAAATTTCAGAACCACTTCAAAGTGTCATATCAGTACTGAATTTTCAGGAGCTTTTGCACATCATTATATGTTTGGGTTCCTCGGCTGATTCTGTTAATACTTTAGACGTTATTTTTGGAAAAACTTGCAAGTGCAAGCTTCATTCTGCTAATATAGAATGGTATGCAAGTATTACTCATCCACTTGGGATTTACATTATCAGTGGCAGATACACACAGTTGCAATATTATTATTTATATTCCAGATGACGTTAGGCATGAAGTTTCTGTTGTTTGTAGGCTGAAACCTAACGTTCTTTATTCAGCTGGCTGTTAGCCCTTGCCTGGTTCCAATTCCACTGTTTTATTGTAGATGAAGAACAGCTGCTTTCTGTCAGTTCTACATGTCGTCACCAGTGATCTACATCTGGGCCCTCCCTAGTTCTCATTTACAGTTACAGCCTGTACTTCAGTGAAAGCATTCTAAAGCACAATGTCAGGTTCCACAAGCATATCAAATAACACTCAGCTCTAACGCACCATGACCTCTCATCCCAAATCCACTTTTGGTTTAAAGCATTGGTTGTCAAACATTGGATGAACAGATATTTCTTCAAATTGAATAATGACTAAGTAGAATGCGTTTTCTGTGGGTGCTGCTACAAACTCTTCCCCATCTCTCTCACCCTTATTTTTACTCTCTTCCTCTTCTATTACTCCTACTCTTTGCGCTTTCTCCCTGCTTTTCTGTACCTGCGCCCTTGCTCTTTCTACAGTTGTCCTATTCTCCTGTTCATTTTCCCCCTCCTCTTTTTCTCCTGTTCTTTATCCCCTCCACTATGTCGCCCATGCTCTCTCTTCTTTAACCCACCCCCTTATCTCATTCTTTCTCTCCTCCCTACTGTTCTTTCTGCCCATCCTTCGTGCTTGGTTTGTCCCTACAAATAGCTCCCATTCCCAGGTCCTCCATGTCAACAACGCATTCTCCTCCTCCATGAAATAGCTTCTTATCAAGCTTTTGGCCACCCACCCTAATGCCTTCTGCATGTTGACAAATTTTGTTCAATTATTGCTCCTATGAAATGCTTCAAGCAAATTCTGTTATGTTATCGGCACTATATAATTGCAGATTAACCTGAGCATACGATGTAAGTACACTTGTTTGTACTACCATTGTTGTGGCCTCTTCTGCTTGGTTAGGATTTATTTCTCTCTCCTTGTCCATGGGGCATCAAAGAGCTATTGAAGTACATTACAAAGTATAAAGAATTTGTGCATACGTTGTAATTTGAAGTAAGTGAGGAATTGAGAGAGGAAATTGTGGCTCCCCTGACACATGAACAATTAGTTCTAGTGGGATCAAGTAAGCCCCCAGACCCATCCCTGTGTTTATTGCTAGTTAAACTAACTTGGTCATTGTTGCAGTGGAATTCACAAGTTTCTTTAGCACGTTTGAATAAAGATACGTGTCTTTTGCCCTTTATTTATTTTTCTCCTGATTTAGGTGATGTCGCAGGTATTGGTTGGGAGAGAAGTGACGGAACCCCTCCACCACCGGGTCAACCAGCAAAGGGCAGAGTGTATTTCACCTATTGTGGGCAGCGACTCAGCCCATTCCTGGAGGATGTATCTGGGGGAATGTGGCCAGTAGTTCACATTCAGAAAAAGGTAATCTATTTGCTTTTAATTTGTTTTTAAGCAATTCATTTATAATGCAAGCTAATACAAGCTATAGACATATGATGAAAGAATGGATCGTCTGGGCTTGTATTCACTGGAATTTAGAAGGATGAGAGGAGATCTTATAGAAACAAATAAAATTCTTAAGGGATTGGACAGGCTAGATGCAGGAAAAAAATTCCCAAGGTTGGGGAAATCCAGAACCCGGGATCACAGTTTAAGAAGAAGGGGTAGGCCATTTAGGACTGAGACGAGGAAAAACGTTTTCACCCAGAGTTGTGAATCTGGAATTCTCTACCTCAGAGGGCAGTGGAAGCCAATTCTCTGGATTATTTCAAGAGACAGTTAGATATAGCTCTTGGGGCAAACGGAGTCAAGGGATATGGGGAGAAAACAGGAACGGGGTACTGATTTTGGATGATCAGCCATGATCATATTGAATGGCAATGCTGGCTCGAAGGGCCGAATGGTCTATTCCTGCACCTATTTTCTTTTCTATGGTTTTCTATGAGTTTAAGATTTGATAATCCTTTATTGACTGACCATCGATCAACCTGTTCACACTAGTGCTATGTTATCCCACTTTCACATCCACCCCCTGCACATGAGGGGCAATTTACCGAGTCCAATTAACCCACAAACCATCATGTCTTTGGGATGTGGGAGGAAACTGGAGTGTGACTTTTCTGCTTTACTTCATGTTTGCATGAAAGTAGAAGTACCTGTAGGGGGATTCTTACATTTGAGATTAAGTATAATCCCAACTGTAGCACATTTGTGAATATTGTAACTGCCATTTACTACACACTAGCTCACCTTTAAAATGTATGCAGCATCTGTACTGGGTCCTAGTACAAACTGATTTATCGCTCTGGGCAGCCTTGAAAGAGGATGCATGTTGCTTAGGTAATCCCTCTGTGAATTATTAGAAAGATGGTGCTGTAGCCTTCGCCTACAGTGGGAGGGCTGAGGTTGCTGTAAACTATTTACTGTAAACTGCTGTAATCAAGTTCGCTGACGACACCACTGTTGTGGGGCGTATCACTGATGGGGATGAGTCAGAGTATAGAAGAGAGATCGAGCAACTGTCCATATGGTGCCAGCGCAATAACCTGGCCCTCAACACCAGCAAAACCAAGGAACTGATTGTGGACTTTGGAAGGAGTAGGAGGGGGACCCACAGCCCCATTTATATCAATGGTTGAAAGGGTCAAGAGCTTCAAATTCCTGGACATGCACATCTCTGAAGATCTTTCCTGGTCCAAGAACACTAATGCAATTATCAAGAAAGCTCATCAGCGCCTCTACTTCCTGAGAAGATTACGGAGAGTCGGTTTGTCAAGGAAGACTCTCTCTAACTTCTACAGGTGCACAGTAGAGAGCATGCTGACCGCTTGCATCGTGGCTTGGTTCGGCAATTTGAGCGCCCTGGAGAGGAAAAGGCTACAAAAAATAGTAAACACTGCCCAGTCCATCATCGGCTCTGACCTTCCTTCCATCGAGGGGATTTATCGCAGTCGCTGCCTCAAAAAGGCTGGCAGTATCATCAAAGACCCACACCATCCTGGCCACAAACTCATCTCCCTGCTACCTTCAGGTAGAAGGTACAGGAGCCTGAAGATTGCAACAACCAGGTTCAGGAATAGCTACTTCCCCACAGCCATCAGGCTATTAAACCTGGCTCGGACAAAACTTTGATTATTAATAACCCATTTTCTGTTATTTGCACTTTATCAGTTTATTTATTCATGTGTGTATATATTTATATTATGGTATATGGACACACTTATCTGTTTTGTAGTAAATGCCTACTATGTTCTGTGTGCTGAAGCAAAGCAAGAATTTCATTGTCCTATACAGGGACACATGACAATAAACTCACTTGAACTTGAACTATTTTGCTAGTCGACAAGCTGCTTCTGGTTATATAACTTCCCTGCAGCCTGGAGAGCATACATTGTTCTTCATCCATCCTGCAGTTGAGAAGTACAACTAGACAGATGAAGATTTCTAGCTGTGAACACATAACAAGATATTGTCTGTACGTTCAGCAAGACCCTCGCCTGTCCTGACATTAGACAGATTTGTGTCGCAGTGACAAGCTCAACAACAGCATCTTCAAATTAGATAGTGTCTGACATTGCAAAATCACTCAAAGTAAACTGCACAGCAACAATCTGTGTTTTATAGAGATTGATGAAGGCTGTATTGACCTTTTTCTTTTTTTGTTCTTCTTAACTATGCTGTGTTGAATTTATGACCCTAAAAGTGACGGTTTAATATTTTGTTTGCAAAGAGGCAATGCAAATGCAATTCTACTTCAAAGTTATTTATTTCACACTTGAAAAGCAAGAGACTTGCAACTGAGTGGCATGTTGAAGAGAGATGATTTTGTCATTCTTCTTCCTCCAAGAAATCTACACTTTTCCAATTCTGAAGACTTGCTGATTCCTGCATCTAATTACTCTACTATGGGGTCATAGGTTTTGGAGCTGCCCCCATCTAAATCGCTACGCCTTTTTCCCCCTCATTTAAGTTGTTGTTAAACCTCACAAGCTTGATAAATCTTGGTTATCTACCCCAGTATCTCCTTGTGCAGTTTGATATCACATTGTTCTTAGCAGTGCTCCCTTGAAACACCTTGGGATGTTTTTCTACGTTTAAGATGGTGTACACTGTACACAAAATAAAAATACAATGTAAATTGCAACATGAGTCCTGAAAGAGTTTTAACTGGGAAAGTGGCACGGTTTTAGATTGTCTTTTGAATGAGGTTTTAAAACTGAACATGTTCACTATGCACTATATTGGAGCAGGAAAGCTTTACTATATTCTCTGGACAATATATGCCTCTTAGCCAAGTTCAGAATAAAACCCATTCCAACGTGCAACCTATGTGCAGTATTTCTACCATTAAAACATAAACTACATTTTGAAAATATAATATTAGCTTGAAAGATTATTAAATGACGCAAAGTCCTATAAATGCAAAAAAACAAAAGACACAAAGTGCAAAAGTAACTCAGCGGGTCAGGCAGCATTTATCAAGAACATGGATAGATGACATTTCAGGTTGGGACTTTTCTTCAGACCCGAAATATCAATTATCTACCCACAAATGTTCTCTTGTGATGCTGCCTGACCCGTTGAGTTACCCCACACTTTGTGTCTTTCTTTTAAAATAAACTGGCATCTGCAGTTTTTTGTTTCTGTCTTATAGATGCATGACTTTCTTTTCAATTGCGAATATTCAACCATCAAATATCAAATATAAAGAATTGATGTACTTTAATGACAGTCTGGTTTTAGTTATTGAGGACCCACATTTGGGCAAATGAGGTGATACCAAGAATAAAAATAATGCATAATTTTAAGTTGCGGATGCTGTCGTTGAGCTTGTCACAGTGGCACAAATCTTGTCTAATGTCATATGGAAACAGATTCACAAAGTTCTTAATGATTGTCCCTTTCTACTTGTTTTGAACAGAATACTAAAGTTCGCGCAAACTTTGGATGTCGTCCCTTTGCTTACGCAGAGGGTCAGGCACACCGGAATGCAGCTGACCTTTGTGTTGATCTGGCAGAAGAAATCAGTGCCAACTTTGAAGCTTTGCCTTTTGCCATGGCATCAGACAGCGATAACGACGCTGGTGCTAGTGTGGCGTCAGATTCAGGGTCCCATGGACCTCCCTGTCGAATTGCAGCGACTGGTGCGCCACAGCAGCGTAAGTAATATCTCCGTTATGTTATTGTTGTTATTCTCTTTTTTCCGGTTTTTATTTTTGCTCATGCGTACTAGACTGCTCACGTAGATGAATCCCAACTCCTAGGATAAAGATTATAAATAAGGCTTCCAGTCAAGTTTTTTTTTTTTTGTGCCTGTATCCAAAATACCATCTTGTTGCTGCACCCACATTCTTCTAAATTCCAATGAGTATTGATCCAACCTGTTTCACCTCCCTCCATACATTAGTCACTTCATCCCACACATCAACCATCATCCCACAAATCATCTGCCAAGATAGACACAAAATGCTGGAATAACTCAGTGAGACTCAGTAGCATCTCTGGATAGAAGGAATGGGTGATGTTTTGGCTCATGACCCTTCTTCTGTCTGTGAGTCAGGGGAGAGGCAGATACAAAGATAAGGAAGGGTAAGATGTGAAAACGGGACATCAAAGGAGACGTGAATCAAGAAAATATATCTCCCATCCTTGTACTTCCTCTGATAAGCAGGAGTCCTGAAGAACTTATATCTTCCTACCTGGATTCTATTATCTCTCAATTCGTCCAGTCTCTTTCTGTCTTATGTCTTTGAACCTTCTCTGATTCAGATTCAGATTCAATTTTAATTGTCATTGTCAGTGTACAGTACAGAGACAACAAAATTCATTTAGCATCTCCCTTGAAGAGCGACATAGCAAACTATTTGAATAAATAATAATAAGTGTCTGGGGGGGGGGGGGGGGGTGGTGATTGGCAGTCATCGAGGTACGTTGTTGAGTACCTCTGCACTGATTCCAATGCAATTATATTTTTAAACATGGAAACAATATTTGTACACACTACTCCATGTTAACGCACCAGCACCCTGTACAATAACCAAACCAAATCTATTATTATATTGCCCACATCTTGCAATATAAGCGAATATGTAATTAACCTTTCTAATTAATTGCTGCACCTTCATGCCAATCCTTTTTTTTATTTTCAAGTATCAGGATCTCCAGTTCCTATGTGCACCATTTTGTCTCTTAACGTTTAAAAATATTTTACCTTGTCATTTTTCTTATCGAATTTGAAAGTCTTGTATTTTTCCCACATTAGACTTCATCTGTAAACTTTGTCACTTAACCCTCTCTTTCTCTGTGACAGAATATGACAGTGATGCCTCCTGCCATTACAAAGTGCAACTGAGCTATGAAAATTTTTTGATATCTGGTCCATACTGCCATTTGCCAGCAGTGACTGATGATGAAAGTGATGATGATGAGGATGATGATGTACCACGGGTAAGTCATAGCCAGATTCAACATGACAAAGACAATTAACCACTAGTTTACTTTGTAATTAAGAACCTCACATTGTCAAATTTTTAATACCCTCAACTCCACATAGAGTTACGATAAAGATTCCCAAATTCTCATGTATCATCTGGTGACGTGTACTTGCAAATAATAGTACCCTTATTCCATTGGAGTTTGTTGCCCACTGTTTCAAATTGCATTATATCTTAGTCTCATATTACATTGTTAATGTTAGAACAGTTTTTTAATTTATTTTGCTTTTTTTTTGGGTCATCCGTAAATTAATTGATTCTTCAAATATAATGGTATAAAGGGCCTGTCCCACACACGATTTTTTCGCCGACTTGCCGGCACCGTCATAGTCGCAGCATAGTTCTCTGAAAAATTTCAGCATATTGAAAATCCAGCAGCGCCCAGAAAAAGGGCGACTACTCACGACCATACAGGCGTCACCCCGTGACGACTATGATGGGTGACGGCAAGTTGCCGAAAAAATCGCATAGGTGGGGAAGACCCTTTAGTCTCACCGTCGGTAGTTTTCCAACGGCATTATTTGCAGCCTCCTGAAGTCAGGTGGCACCCTGGAAATGTTGCCGTTCCAGAGATAAGTGCAGTTGGTGCTGATTGTCACTTGCATACTTTCTTTATTAAGTTATTTCACAAAATAAGCACAAATGTATTAAGCTCTTTGATGGTGTTAAAAGAGGATGTACTGAAGATTTATTTGTATTGTTTTCTATATCTTATTGGAGAGTTCTGTTGGGAAAATAGATGTTGGAAACCTGATTTCTGTGAATCCTTGTTTGTTCTTCTCCAGGAAGACCATTATGCACTTCTTGTCAAAGCTTGGGAAACCAAAGTCTTCCCTACGATCCGCAGACGATTCCGGAATGAAGCAGAAAGAAAATCTGGATTGGATCAGATAAAGGGTGCACTGCAACTTGGTAGGTTCCAACTGTGTATTATGACTCATAAATAACTTTGATGAATTCTTAAAGATTAAGTGAACTTTGTTGAATGGCCACACTCTTGTTTTCAGTGCAGATGTCTGAAAGCATCTTAGTTCATAAGTGATAGGAGCAGAATTAGGCCATTCTGCCCATCAGATTTACTCCACCATTCAATCATGGCTGATCTATGCCTTTCCTAGATTAATACAGTTTGGAAACAGGCCTTTCGGCCCAACTCGCCCACACCGGCCAACCTAACCCCATTCTCCTGCCTTCTCCCCAAAACCCATGACACCTGTACTAACAAAGAATCTATATATCTCTGCCTTAAAAAGATCCATTGACTTGGCCTCCACAGTCTTCTGAGTTTCTCCACTGTTTCTTTTATTTTATACTCTTTGTCGGAGGCAGCATTGGGAACCATCTTTTGTAAATTTGCCTTTTCAATAATGGAATGCCAGTTTGTAGATAGTTGACTATAAAAGGAATATGAACTACAATTGGTATTGTTGAGTAGTAACATACATAATGCCTAATCACAGCTGCAAATACTTAGATTTACAGCTCGGTGTGGGTGAAATGAGCAACTGAGTGATGGTGTGAAATAAAGAAATTGCTGAAAACATTATTTTGGATTTAAATGGCATTGTAACAACTCAGTATCTAAGGGACTTTGCCTAAAATGAATTATGTTGGTGTTTCATTGCTATTTTTCACTCAACCGCACAAGTATTTGTTAGATGAACATTTAATTCATCTATTTTTGTTAAGGGTTGTAAGAGGGAACAGTATTGGCTAGTCCTTGGTCATCATTTAAACAACCAGATCTGCAGGATGCAACCTTGTGCCTTTTCAAAAGGGCAGTGTCATTTTATAACTCGAAACTATGTTGTTTATATTGTATTATTTAATGTTTTCATTTTTCTTGTTGTAAGGGAAGTTCCACTTAATTTTATATCCAGTCACGCCAGAAAATAAGTGAAATCACCAGATTTTTCTAAAATGTGAAGATACAAATCGCTTATATGTAGCTAATGATTTTAATGTGATAATAGGCTCTAAAATGCCTCACAGAATTATCAATTTTTTTGCTCAGCCATGCAGGGTGATATTTGAAGGCAAGTTTTAAAAGGCTTCTTGAAAAGAGTGCATGTCTGTCTATATGTGTGAGAGAGAGAGGGGGGAAAGTGTTTAGAGAAGATATTTCCCTATTCCCATATAATTGCGAAAGCAGTTTATCCAAATACTGCGGCCAGTTTTAGTAAACCCATTAACGTCAAAGCAAATGCATGATTGATGTGCACATTTCACCATAGTGGAAAATCAGAGCATTAAAGGAGATACCCGATTAGAAACAGGACATGTTGGAATGCGAGCCAGGCAAGGCAGCAATGAAATTTCATCAGATCCATGTAATGTCATTCGAATTAAGAATTATTTGGATGTTACTTCAGTCATACTCAGTAGCCTTGAGGAATTATGTGCCTTTGTGGAGGATTCACTTTCTGGAAATGCCTTTCTGATATTGTTTCACTCTTGGATGCTGACTATGATATCAAAAAGTTTATAATTTAGTAGCTGACTGATATCCACAACTTGGACAGAGGTGAATCCTGAATTGTTACACTTAGGAATTAACATAGAAATGTGAACTTAATGTGATCTTGGTTTTTTTTTTCAGAATAGCATTTTGGTCATTCTTATCTTTGGATAGACAGCCACGTGAAGGAGACGGTTTAAAATCAAGTTGTTTTTTCTCTACAAGACATAGTTTAAAATGTTCCTGTTTCTTTGTTCATATTTTTCAATATGAACATCACAGGCATAACCAGTGGTAAACAAAACCAACCAACTGAACCAGCTAAGATACAGTTGCCTTGATACTCATGAATGAGTGTAATTTCAATGATGTTGTAATTGTTTTAGTATAACTGTTAAATTATCCTCACATCAATAACTGGTTTTAAATAGGTATGGTAGATATTGCTCGCCAGACTGTGGAGTTCCTGTACGAAGAAAATGGTGGCATTCCCAGGGATCTCTACCTCCCAACCATTGAGGACATTAAAGATGAAGCCAATAAGTTCACGATGAATAAAGTTCGCAAAGGTAGCTTTATTTAATTACTTGCAAAATGTTTGCCCATGCCTGAATATTGTTTTGGTCTTACACTATGCAAGCATGGATTACTTTATTTCGTGAGGAATGAATGAATGAATGAATGAATGAATGAATGAATGAATGAATGAATGAATGAATGAATAACCTTTAATAATCCTTTACAGGAAATTACAGTGCCACAACAGCTTCAAGACAGACATAACACCACACATTTCAACAGATATCTTCAATACATAATAAGTTAAAATTTTTGTGCATTATAAAACCTTATAGCAGCTGGTATACAAGACTTCCTATGTCTCTCCGTTTTGCACATTGGTGCAATCAGTCTCTGACTGAAGATGCTGCACTTGATCACCTTCAGGGCGTGGAGTGGGTGAGTGGGGTTGGTCATTATTGAGCCTAGTTTTTTCAGAGTTCTGGCCTCTGCCACCTGCTTGACCGTTAGTTGCTCTGCCCCAACCACTGAGCCGGCCTTCCTGATCAGCTTATCCAGTCTGTTTTTGTCCGCTATTCGGGCGCCTTCTCCCCAACAGGCCACAGCAAAAAACAGAGCACTGGCCACCACTGAATGGTAGACACTGCACAATAGGGGTTGACAGATATTAAATGACTTTAGCCTCCTTAAAAAATACAGTCTACTTTGTCCCTTCCTGTACACCGCCTCCATATGACTCTTCCAGTCCAGCTCGCTGTCAAGCTGCACACCAAGGTACCTGTGGTTGGCGACCACCTCCACCTCAGTGCCCCTGATGGTGATTGGTGTTGGTTGAATCCTCCTCCTCCCCCTCCTGAAATCCACAACTATCTCCTTCGTTTTTTTGGTATTGAGATGGAGATTATTGTGTGCACTCCACTCCACAAAGTTGTTAATTGTGTCTCTATACTCCTCCTCATTGCCCCCTTTGATGAGGCCTACAACAGCTGTGTCATCTGAAAATTTCTGCAAAAAGCAGCTGTTGGTGTTATATTGACAATCCGCTGTGTAGATGGTAAACAGGAATGGAGTTGAATGCTGTGCAATCATCAGCTAACATAACCACTTCTGGCCTTATGAGGAAGGTCATTGCTGAAGTTGCTGTAAATGGCTGTACTACGTGTACCTTGAGGATTTTTTGCAGTGATGTCCTGGGGCTGATGTGCTTGACCATAATCATTTTCTTTGTCTGAGGTATGACTTAAAAGATTGCAATAGTTCCTTATTCCCCATTGTCTTAAGTTTACCTGGGCTAATTAATGCTACATTCTGTCAAATGCTCCTAAAACTAAGCATCACAGAGCTACACTGACAAGTGTAAGTACCACTTGTAAGCATTGTCTGAAGCAACTATGCCTTGGCACAGATAAAGTTGTCATGTTCAGGTTAATTGCTGTTCTCAGCCAGCAATGGGGATTGTGAGCATCAACAACCCTGGATAACTGTTGTTTCTGTTTATTTTCAATCATTTATCTGTTATTGGTTAATTTGGTTGCAGAGATTGCTGCATTTTTATTTGAATCTACAGTCTTCGGATGGACAAGAGGACTTGTACCAGTACTGATTAAACCAGTGGCTTGTTCTGTCTCACTACAGGCCTGACCGTGGTGATCCGGTATCCGGACAATAATAACCTCAACAGCAGCACTGGTGGCACTGCGTTACCCAAGTTTGCTATCCGAGGAATGATGAAAACTTTTGGCTTGAATGGAGTTGTTCTTGATGTTGATACGGTAGGTTTAAAAATATTTTAAAAAACAGTCTAAATCTGATACCTTGATCTTATGAATGAGTTTCCTAGCCTAAATACAATAACATGCAGAGACAAGATGTCGCATCTTCAGTAAAGACAGAGGAAGTTCTAATTGAGGGTCCTGCTTTGCAGCAAATACTTTTTGCCACTGAAATGGGGGAAAAAAGCACAACTTAACAGCACAGTTTCCAATGGTGTTAACAGCTCAGGAGCAAAAGAAAATGTAATTGAGGTATCCTGGTTGTGCAGAGATTCGAAAGTCCGACAATGTGAGACCACTTGATTACCCATTACTGTGCCAGTAATGTTTCTTTGTTGCTTGAATTAACAGGCATAGCAGAAGGGAAAGTGAGCGTACTGAAATAAAATGTGAGTTTTTAATGGTGACTCAAGGGACTTCAGATGCTGGAATATTGAGTAAAACATGAAGTGCTGGAGTATCTGTTCAGGCGGCATCTGTAGAGGACATAGATAGATGACGTTTTGGGAACAGGACCCTTCTTTGGACTAACCGGTTAACTCATGTCCTCCAGAGACGCTACCTGACCTGCTAAATTATTCCTGTACTTTAGGTTTTACTGTGAGTTTTTAATGTTGTCGTTAGCAATTCCTGCTACCAGTGTGTTTAGGAACAGTACCCATATTATTTAGTAGTAGGAAGTAAGCATTTCAAACCCATTCTTCACAATACTTTCAAGAGAGAGCTAGATAGGGCTCTTAAAGATAGCGGAGTCAGGGGGTATGGGGAGAAGGCAGGAACGGGGTACTGATTGGGGATGATCAGCCATGATCACATTGAATGGCGGTGCTGGCTCGAAGGGCTGAATGGCCTACTCTGAACCTATTGTCTATAATAAAATTTGGAATCGGCCCTTTTTTTCCAGTTTTAAGAAAGTTGAGTGGCTTCAGGCAATAGTAGTATAGAGCAGCTAGACGATGCCCAAAGTGTCCTTCCTGCTGCCAATATCACTGGAGCAGTGACAAAGATATTTTAATACTTTCTTTAGAACAGTTTAATAACTTTACAGACTGAGTAGGAAGGAAATGCAGATGCCAGTTTACACCGAAGATAGACTCGAAATGCTGGAGTAACTCAGCGGGTCAGGCAGCAGCATCTCTTGAGAAAAGGAATAGGTGACGTTTCAGGTTGAGACCCTTCTTCAGACTTCTCATGACTGAAGAAGGGTCTCGACCCAAAAAGTCAGCTATTCCTTTTCTCCAGAGATGCTGCTGCCTGACCCGCTGAGTTACTCCAGCATTTCGATGATCCACAGTTAGGAATATCTTTGAACTCGGCTGTTCATTCTGGAACCTCAGTTGCTTTAATTCTTTTTTACACATAAAATAACGCTGGTTTTCTTACCATTGCAAAATGTATTCTCCATTCTTTCTTCCACAACTTAGGCTAATGAATTGGTTCAGGTGGAGACATATTTACGAAGTGAAGGTGTGCTAGTTCGTTATTGGTATCCAATTGACATGCTGGAGCACCCTCCCACGGGATACAGACGCACAGCGGCTTATGGACTGGTCACTCTGGATAACACAAACATCCAAATTCACAGGCAAGCTCTTTCAGAATAAAGTGTAATCCTTGGAAATCCATCACTGAATTTAAAGAATTATAACCAATGTCTCCCATCTGAACAATATTATTTCACATTCTTGATTAGTGCAGGTGTCCAAGGTTATGTGGAGATGGCAGGAGAATGGGGTTAGGAGGGGGAGATAGATCAGCCATGAGTGAATGGCGGAGTAGAATTGATGGGCCGAATGGCCTATTTCTACTCCTATTCCTTATGACCTCATGACCTTATCCTGAGCACCTTTGTCCACTAGCTATCCTTTAAAACCTGGGTTAAATTAAATTGATGATTCTATAGAAGATTACATTTTCCAGGTTGGATTAATGTTTGATAATCCAGTGTAAATTTGATATTTTGTCAATGTTTAATTCCACTTTGCCTGTTGATCAGTTTTAAAATATATATTAAGTAGCCACTTGGTCAGGTTAAATTGACGTTGTTTTTATCAGACAACAAAGCTATACTTCTATAGCTATTATTAATATTGGCCTCGCGTTCACAGCCTGACTTCCTCTGGCCGATGCCCTCCCCACTCCCCATCCTATAACTACAGCTGTCACACCATTGTTGAGAAAACAATTTTTATTTATTTATTTATTTTTATTTCGGACAGAATAAAAGAATAAAAAGCAAATGTGAAACGGCATACAAAAAAACAAAACAAAAATATTTATAAAGTGTCATAAACAATATCTATAAATAAATGAAATCATATGTGTCCGAAAAGGAGCAGGAAGAAGCCAAAGCTTATTAATTCCCACCCCTTATTCAACTGCTTGTAATTATCTCATACAATGCATTCTACGTTTTACTTCATCGAACCAAAAATTGTAGATAATAAAAAATAAAGTTTTTAATTGGACCTTTGAGAGAAAAGGTAAAAATCATAGGCAATATTATTTTGGAGGGAAAAAAAGTATTAATGATTCAGGGTGACAACATCAGTGGCTGTAAGGAAGCCATTTTTACCACGAACATAGCCATTTAAATGCTCGGTATTCGTTTAGTTTTAGATCTCCCTTCTCCCCTTCTTTTTAAACTAATTTATAAATAAAAATAAAGTTGTAACAGATCGTTTTATTGTTTTAGACTATTTTCGTTCTTCGTGTTCTTCACACCAAGAAACTTCTAATTTTTCCCCATGCTCGTTAACATAGTCAAATATTGTTAATATTCAGTGCTTACAGATTTATAGTGGAGATTCTCATATGATAGTCAGGAGAGGGGAATCCATTATTTTTTAAACATTTATCAATAACTTGTTGAAGTGGTCCAAGTAAACGTGAGATCTATGAATATACCTGTAAATTAGATTTATATATAGAATTATCCCCTCATTCTTAATGATGCACAATCCAGTGTAAATTTGAAAGCACGAGCTTGAGACTTATTTGTTTTTTTGCCTTAGTTGTTTATCTCTCTTCCATGCCCCTTCCCTTCTGACACCCACCACATCCCAATATACTAATATGGTCCTACCCACTCATTTTGTCCCGCCCACTCCCCTGACATCAGTCTGAGGAAGGGTCTCAACCCGAAACGTCACCCTTCCTTATCTCCAGAGATGCTGCCTGTCCTGCTGAGTTACTCCAGCATTTTGTGCCTACCTTCGATTTAAATCAGCATCTGCAGTTCTTTCCTACACATACTAATACAGTCATTCAGTCTAAGTTCAATGAATTCTGTGAGCAAAATGGAGGATGAGAAGGGAATGCTGAAGGTGCCAGGTATATTTCCATGCTTCTATCTCTTAAATGGTGTGACTAGTATAACGAGGACTATGCATTGCAAACTTCTACATTTACCAACTAAGCAGTTGGTAATTGTCCAAGCAGAGCAAATTGTTTAATAATTAGGCTATTATATGAACATATTCATACTTGGTGCCCCATTTTTTTCCCCCAACTTTCTTCTTGTGCTGTTGTTCGCAGAGAGTTGCTACGCTGTGAAGCTTCCCTAGCTAGGCTGTACTGTCGTATGGCTTTGCTCAACATCTTTGCTCCTAAGTGTCCACACACGTTTACTCGGCTCTTCCACATCCCCGCGGTGCGTGATATAACACTGGAACATCTGCAGCTTTTGTCCAATCAACTTCTGGCTCCACCACTTTCAGGTTGGTGTTATCAAACTGACATGAAGTTGAAAGATAAACTACGTATGTAACTGTAGACAGATGTGCATAATCAGTTTGTCTAATTTCAACAAATTAGGAAGCAAACAAGTTTGAAGTCGGTTCTTGATCTTAAAAGATAGTTATACAGGTGCACAACCTTTTATCCGGTGTTCCAGAAACCGAAAAACTCCGAAAACCGACCATTTTTTCCAGGATGTCGTCTGCACACCAAAGCTCGCGTTTGGCGCCAAACTTGACCCGAAACGACCCACGGTCAACCCAGGTCTGTACTACTGTAGCGGCTGCCTCCTCCCCGGAGACCGGGGAGACACTTACACATCTGTAAATCATTGCTTAAATGTTAGTCAGTTAGTTTGGAGGGCTTTTATGTGAAGGGGGGGTCGAAGGGGTAAACTTTAATTCTTAGTCCCCTGCGTGGTCGGAGAGGCAGGGAGCGGTCAATGCCTTACCGGGTCGCCGTGCAGTAAGCTCCGCAGCGCTGTGGCCGCCAACTCCCAGCTGGGGCCGCGGGCGGCGCCGGTTGTAGCTCCGACCCCGGCAACTCTACCCCTGGCTGCGAGGCGCTCCAAATCCACCGCCGCCCGCGACCGGACGCCCGCAGCTCAATGCTGGGAGTCGGCGGCGTCGCAGCGCTGGGATACCAGCGGGGAGCGGGCAATGCCTTACCGGGTCGCTGTGCGGTAAGCTCCAGGGCGCTGAGGCCGCCTTCTCCCAACATTCGCGGAGCTGGGACTGCGGGCGGGCGGCGCTGGATTTGTAGCGCATCGCAGCCAGGGGTAGAGTTGCCGGGGTCGGAGCTACAACCGGCGCCGCCCGCGGCCGGACGGAGCCCCCAGCTCCGCGATGTTGGGAGTCGCCGACCAGGTAGGGGACTAAGAATTAAAGTTTCCCCCTTCACCCACCCACCCCACCACCACCACATAAAATCCCTCCAAACTAACTGACTAACATTTATGCAATGATTTACAATGATTCCCCGGTCTCCGAGGAGGAGGCAGCCGCTCCAGACTTTTCAAGCCGCCCGCGCTGCCTACCTAATCTACGCTAAAAATCTTCCATTCGGAAATCCGAAAATGTCCGAAATCCGACAAGTGTCTGGTCCCAAGGCTTTCGGATAAAAGGTTGTGCATCTGTACAAACTTTATAGCCAGTTAATTAAAAAAAGTACACTGTGTGAATTTACAGAATGATAGAGACTAACATTCCAGATTCTATGCATTATGGAGTTAACCAATATTGGCCAAGGCAGTATTTGAAGCATTAATGCTCTCTTCGGTGACCATGTTTGGGAGCACCCATGAGAGCAAGGTAGAACTTGATTGTGCATTATGTAGTTACGCGTGTAGCCCACACACACTGCTTAGTGACATTAGGATTTTTTTTCTGAGAGAGTATTGTAATAGCCATGTATTTGTACCTTAGCCACCTTCATAAAATTAAAAAAAAATCTGAAGTTAGATTAAATAATGTTACATTTGTGAACAAATTTCTAAATGGGAGTAATATAGATTCAAAACGTCCTGCATTCTTAAGCATATTTTTATCTCCTGAAAGTTATGTTTTTGTTCAATGTTTATTTTACTGGGGAAAATTTATAATCAACATAGGATTCTATCCAATTTAATGCCCATTTGTCTATTTGTATGTTGTATATAGTGGGGCAGTAGACTGATGTCCTAGCAATGCACTGAAGTTGTACTATAGCTCTGGCAGATAGGTAAAGGAGAATCCTAGGAGATTCCATAAGTATATTCCGATCAAAAGGATAACTCGTGAGTGGATAGGTCTCCTTAAGGATCAATGTTATTGTCTATATGTCAGGAGATGGGTGAGATCTTAAATGGCTATTTCCCATTTGTATTTACTGTGAAGAAGGTTGTGTATGCTAAATAATTAAAACATGAATAAGCACATCTTGGATATAGCACCATGAAAATCTGATTGACCAGCTATGGATTAAATGTGTCTAGTAGTCAGCAAACCTGCTTTTGGCCTACTGTTGGTTGGTTGGTAGCCTGCCACTAGACTTAAACTGTTCTGGGCTTGTTCTGCAAGATTTCAGTGTAAAGATTTGGTGAATTTTACCTGTGTCCTTCCCTTCTTCTGCAGATGGAACCATCAGCTCTGATTCAATTCTTCTGGCTCAGTCCCTCCAGCATTGTAACCAGGGTCAGAACTGCTCTCCCACTGATCTCTTCTACCAGGGCAATTCTAATTCCATCAGGGAATGGCTCACAGTTGCCATAACCCGAGCCTTACACCAGGGTGAAGACAGTTTGTTGGAGTTAACAAAACAGATCTGCTCTTTCCTGCAGGTACAGCTCCCATGATTTCCATTTGCAAACCCATGTTCTATATTTTTCACTTGTGATTTTAAGATGCCCCTCAAGTCGAGTCAAGTCACATTTAATTATATAGCACATTTAAAAAACAACTCTAGTTGGCCAAAGTGCTTTACATTTGTTATAAGAATAGCACAACAAAACAAACGACATCCATATATACATGTAGCCCTCACTCAGAGGACGTCAGGAAAGGCTTGGGAGTATAGATAAGTCTTTAGTCTTGACTTAAAAGAGTCGATGGAGGGGGCAGTTCTGATGGGAAAGGGGATGCTGTTCCACAGTCTAGGGGCTGCAACCGCAAAGGCGCGGTCGCCCCTGAGCTTATGCCTAGACTGTGGGATATTCAGCAACCCCAAGTCGGCCGATCTGAGGGGCCTGGAGGTGGAGTGGTGGGTGAGAAGACTTTTTATGTAGGTGGGGGCAAGCCCATTGAGGGCTTTGTAGACATGGAGGAGGATCTTGAAGTTTATACGGAACCGCACAGGGAGCCAGTGGAGAGAGGCCAGGATCGGGGTGATGTGGTCCCTTTTTCGGGTGCCCGTCAGGAGTCTCGCTGCGGCGTTTTGGACCAGTTGCAGGCGGGACAGGGAAGATTGGCTGATGCCAGTGTAAAGGGAGTTGCAGTAATCTAGGCAGGAGGAGATGAATGTGTGGATGATCTTTTCCAGGTCATCAAACTGGAGGAATTGTTTTATTTTAGCTATCGTCCGAAGCTGAAAGAAGCTAGCTTTTACCACGGCATTGACTTGTTTGTCAAATTTCAGTGCTGAGTCAAATATCACGCCAAGGTTTTTGACGTGAGGTTTTAGTGGGGTAAGGCTTCCAAGGCTGCCTGCTATCATTTTGATTGAGTCCGAGGGGCCGAGAAGGATGACCTCAGACTTACTCTCGTTTAGTTGGAGGAAGTTCTGGGCCATCCAACACTTTATATCCTCGAGGCAGTGGGTAAGGTTAAACAGATTTGATTGTTTTTTGGGCTTCAGGGGGAGATAGAGTTGGGTATCGTCTGCGTAGCAATGGAAGGAAATGCCGTGCCTTTCAATTACTTGGCCGAAGGGGAGCATATACAGGGAGAAGAGAATGGGGCCAAGGATGGAACCTTGTGGAACCCCACAGCAGAGATTAGCTGGGGAGGAGAATGAGTTGCCTATGTTAGTCGAGAAACTCCTACCTTTGAGGTAGGAGATGAACCAGCTCAGGGCAGTGCCATCAATACCAACCCCGTACTGGAGACGGTCAATTAGGATGGTGTGGTCGACAGTGTCAAATGCTGCACTGAGGTCAAGAAGGAGCAGAATTGCTCTAGTTGCTGCTTCATTGTTTATCGTATAAGGAGAAACTAAGTTGCAGCCAAAAGCAATTGTGCAAAACAAAACTCATCACGTGAAAGGAAACAAAAAGTGGATATTAAAGAAGAAACAATAATGGAAGAAGGATTGCAGTTATTTTTTGAAATATTGAGAAATTGTGTGAATAGAATATGGATGAAATATTAATTGCAGCACATGAATGATGAGGCTTTCTCAAAGTTCAGTTATCAGAATTGGGAGTTGTCAATCATTGGTGTCATCATGACTCGTTGAAATAATCTATGACACTACCTCCTTGTGGGTTCTCAGGATAGAGTTGTGAAAATAGTTGATCATTCTAACCTGTTCAGAAATCAGATAGAATGGCATGCTGAGAGTGGATGGATCTAACTTCTGATACTGATTTCTCCTTGCTAGAAGAAACCTCTACCAATTATGCTGAGACTATTGCTGTAAATACAGCATGTATTAATTTATTTATAAAGGCAAGATATTCTCATACTTCACTACTGTTTGGGTTCACAGTTATATAGCAGAGCCAAATCGCATGTCCCAATCTCACAATATATAATTAATGCTATATATTAATTGCAGGGGGAAAAAATCTGCTTATTCCAGTTTGCACCCAACTTGGTGCAAGTACTGATATCCTGTCACAATGCTGGACTAATATAAAATAATTTCTCGTAAGAGACATAGAAACATAGATAATAGGTGCAGGAATAGGCCATTCGGCCCTTCGAGCCTGCACCGCCATTCAATATGATCATGGCTGATCATACAACTCAGTATCCTGTGCCTGCCTTCTCTCTATACCACCTGATCCCTTTAGTCACAAGGGCCACATTACAAGCGAACATTACCAATACCTCAACTTAAAGGTGCACGGTAGAGAAAAATCTTGACTTTATTTTGCAATTATACAAGGGAACTGATGACTGATTCACCCCTACAAACATGGAATGCTGCCAATACTGAACATTAGGAGTTTAAGATGAAAGATTTGAACTTTTTTTTCAAAGATTTGAGATGAAATTAAAAAAAAACATAAACTATGTATCGTATTCTGTGCTTTTAAATTAATTTAGCATTCCGGTGTTATGTAGTCACGGTGTGTTGCTACAGTTTGTGGTTTAAATTGCAACTTCAGTGATTGCACAGATGTTTAATAACAAATAAAACTAGCACTTTTCTTTTGCACTGCAGCATTCACCAGAACAGTTTCCTTCGGAAGAGTTCGCAGTGACCGAGTCGAAAGTGAGCATGGACGTGCATTTTCCCGGAGCTGCCTTTGTAATGGTCTCATGCAAGGAAAGTCCGGCAGGGTTTCGGAAAGAGTAAGCATGGTTTTATTGTGATGCACAGAATAGTTATGTCGGGCAAGTTTTTAAATATTTAAAACTTTACAGTGCACCCCTAAGTTATGTTATCAAGGGTAAGGTTGTCCTGCTGAACCATGTGAAACATCTTGGCCTTTCTCCGGAGTTTCATGGACTTGCTCACAGAGTTGTTATCTAACTCTGGATTGGATTGCAGCGCCACAAAATGAAGAGCAAAATTCCAATGTGATGCATACGCAGTTATTAATTTTGCCATCCCCTGGTCTTAGTTTAAAATTTTATTTGATAAATATGCAGCTGTTGCCCAATCTCACCAGTGTTTTAGTTGATGTTGCTCGATTTCTTTGCTGCCAGACAAACAATGTGTCGTTCAATTGTCACTTGCTGCTTGTAATTTCTGAGATTTGACTCTTATTAAGCTGAAACGGATGAGAGATGCCACCTCAAGGCAAACCAGCGAATAACAAAACTAACAGCCCAGTTGTTGCTTTTTAATGAGTGATTGTATCTGAAATTGGCTGCAGGAAACAGCAAATTATCTTAATGTTCGATGGAAAATCCCCCGGTATTTGACCTATTAACCAAAATATTTTCCATCTTGGAAGGGTGGCATAGTCAAGCAGCAGGGCGGCACAGTGGCGCAGCTGGTAGAGCTGCTGCCTCAGTGTCAGAAACCCATGTTTGATCCTGACCTCGGATGCTGTCTGTGCAGATTCCCCTGAGACCGCGTGGGTTTCGGGTGCTCCAGTTTCCTCCCACATCCAAAAGATATGTGAGTTTGTAGATTAATTGACCACCTGGTGCGGTGCTGGTGGTCAATTGCCGCTAGTGTGTAGGGAGTGGATGTGAAAGTGGGATAACATTAACCAATGTGATCAATGTTTGGTGTCAACTTTATGGGCCGAAGGGCCGATTACAATGCATTATCTTTCAATCAATCTGTGAAATTAAGGGGTTTGGTAAGTAGATGTATAAAAATCTTAACAGAAGTTTGACTGGCATTTTTTTTAAATGGGAGCTACTCACTCATTAAATAGTAAAATTAGGTGATATTCCAGCTATGCACTAACTTAATCACCATTCTTATTGTTTAGTTCCTCTTTGTACAAGGCTCCGTGGGTGAGAGTGCTGGTATATGGATTGGGTCACAAAGTGCGGAAAAATGGACAACTTAGCCTGACGGAAACCGTGTGTTATCCAAAGGATGCATCACCCACCAACACTGGTCTCACTCCACCCCCCACCACAAATCAGTATCCCTCTGTCGTCATCCCTACTGACAAGCTGCACGTGAAACTAGGTACTCTGAACAGCTCTGCAACTCTTCCAATATATATAAATTACCTGAGTGTTTGAATGACTTGTTATTGACAAAAACTCAAAAGTGCAATGTTTCCGTTAAATAGGCCGGCTGATTGTGAGACCACATCTGAAGTACTGCATGCAGTGTTTGTCTCTTTAAACAGGAATAAATGGATGTTGGAAGCAGTTCAAGGAAGATTTACTGGACTATTGAGCAAAAATCAAAGTGCTGGAGGAAATAAAGTAATGCACAGATCACCTTTCCAGTTGAAACCCTTCAGTTGAGACTGAGAACTGGAATGGGTGGGTTATAATATGGAAATATCTTGGACAGCTCGGCTTGCACCTGCTAGAGTTTAGATGACTGAGGATTAATTGGAATATAGTTTCGGGAAGCTACATGCGGAGAGGAGTTTCTCCATGTAGGAGAACCTACAACTGGGGTCACTGTTTCAAAAACGGGTTTCCCATTTAAAATAGAAATCTCCATAAACAATTTCTCTCCCCTTCCTGATGGATCTGTTCTCTGATTCTTCCAAGTGTGGACATGAGCTTGCTTTCTGTAGTTTCTCTCAGCAAATTATTTAATTAGGTTTTGAATTTCATCTTCCCAGGTGTATCTCCGCCACCTGGTGCGGTGCTGGTGTTGAACTCATTGCCTCTGGAATTTCCTCTGGCAATGGCATTTGCTGAACAGTTGCTGACATGGAAGCTGCAGGAAAGAGACGAGAAATCTGAAGACGAGCTTGACGCTATTCCTGGATCCGTTCTCCTGCAGGTCGTTGAGCTGTTCGGTAAGACAAATTGCCATAAATGGATCCATATGTCGTTTATTCGTAAAAATATGATTTATTTTTATATGCAATAATAATTTCCAGACCTTGACACTTAAGCAAATCTACATATCTGTTAGTTCACCAAAACAAAATGGTAACTTTTCATTGCTTTTGAGAAATAGCAAGTCTTCAGTGCCATATAGTGCACAGGAACGACAAGAATAAGCTTTTAGTTGCACCTGATGATATAATCCCGTATCTACCCAGGCATATTTCAGCTGGCTGCAGATAATGGATGGTGTTTAAGAACACTAACATAAGCTGAATTGTGCTATTTCCCTTCTTGGTTGTGGAGGGCAATGTAGAAGTGGATTAAGGCGAATGCACTTTAATGCTTTATTTTCTACATTTGATTACTTCCCAAATTCATAGCTAACCTATTGTGGACAACAGACCTTGCCCCCAGCATAAAGGAGATGGTATTCCACCTTGTGGCTGAACTGTTGCGGAAAATTCACCAGCTCGAGCAAAAGAAGAATCCATCTGGCCTCTCATCATCTATTGCCATCCAATTAAATCCATGCCTGGCTGTTCTGATGGCAATTCAAACTGAGCTCCGCAAACTCTATGATGAAGAAACGCAAAACTGGGTAACTGGGAACAGTTCTGGTATCGGGATTGGTGTGACTGACCAGGGCCGTTTCTCCATCTACTTCCATGCTTTGATGGAGATTTGTCTTGCAGTTGCAGAAGTAACACTGCCCATCAACGTGAGCACGGCAATAAATGTGATGACCTCCACAAGCGCACCGAGCCTCAGTGATTCCTCTTCCTCCTCCTCCTCCTCACCAGGGCAGACGCCACAGAGCCCAAGCTTGCTCTCCAAACGGAAAAAGGTCAAAATGAAACGCGAGAAGACGACGGCGACAGGGAAGCGGCTCACCTCACGTGGCAGTGAAAGCGACACCTCAATCCTGAATATTAGCGGAAATAAACCTGAAGATATGCTGTGGTTCCACCGAGCACTGACGTTACTCATGATCCTCCGTCACCTGACAAAAAAGGACCCTCAGGGACAAGGAATGACAAACGACGCCATTGCAGATGCCTGTCAAGCTTTGGTCGGCTCCACCTCCCATGGCAGGTTACTGGTGATCTCGGGCATTCCAACACATCTTGAGGAAAGCATCGTCCGCACTGCCATTCGCAGGGCGTGCAGTGCGCACGGTGGCATATTCAAAGATGAGATTTACATCCCACTGCAAGATGATGACCCCAAGAGTTTGAAGGTGAAAGCTGACGGCAAGTTGGAACTGGATAAGTCAACAGTCAACAACATGGACAACTTGGATGTAAGCAGCGGCAGCAGTGTGACACCAGCTATGAGTATGAGCGCATCCGCCTCTACTAGTCAGACCTCAATTTGCAGCTCCCAGTGTGTTTCTCGGACAGCGAGTGATCTTTCCGTAGACCAGTTTCAAGCAAGTCATGACCAACCTGCTCCACAGGGCATGATTGATCCCCACACAGTGTCCAGCCAGGAAAGCCTGGACTTGTCTCTGTGCAGCACAGGAAGTCTAGGCAGTCTCGGTAGTCTCGGAGAACCCTTGGACAGTGCGGACTCAGCTTCCATCTCAGACGTTGGATCAATGTACACAGTCACATCACTAGACAACAACCCACTTGTGTCACGGTCCATCAAAGGTTATGCCATCGTCGAGGTAAGGTTAGGGTTTATTATCTTGATTTTAGATTATGGTTTCTAAA
The DNA here is from genome assembly GCF_028641065.1 of Leucoraja erinaceus. Lineage (NCBI taxonomy): Eukaryota > Metazoa > Chordata > Chondrichthyes > Rajiformes > Rajidae > Leucoraja > Leucoraja erinaceus. The sequence continues at coordinate 25,989,960 of NC_073401.1, forward strand.
AAGCACAATAGTTTAGCATCACATTAGTCACGGGCAACTAGCAAAACAATTTACATTTTAAATTAATTGTGACATTGTTTTCTTTTATTGAGACTATTAAATTAGCTTAAAGCACCAATTCAAGCTTACACTCGGATTCATGACATCTGTGAATGCTTATATTTATCTGATTTATTTGGAGTGTTTAAATTGCAATTTTATTGTACGTTTATATTATGCAGTTATAACAAATGCAATTATATTGTTCAAAGTCATCCAACTAAAATGGTAATATTTGTTATTTTGTTTGATGGAATTGAGATTTGGCTGATTTTTATTTATCTATGGTATGATAGTATCAAGTAACATTCATAAGTGCAATATAGAAATTTGGGGAAATTGTTGACATTTTTTATGATTTATAGCAGACCCGTAATTTATGAGGTATTTATAGTTCTTTATTACGTCACAATTCAGGTGCTTACAGTGTAACAGAATAAGTGCAACTTATTTCTGAAATTAACATTTTGAAAGAATTTGGTCACTATAAGACCAACTCACACTTGTTCCCTGCACATGTCCCAAGATTGCTCCAACCATTCATGATGCTGAGGTTTGAGTTTAACTCTTGCCTTGGCCATCCTGGGAAACGGGCCCACGAACTGTACCTGGACCTTGGTGATGGGCCTCACCACCAGACCACCATGATGGCCTTTTGGTTATTCATATTGTGAGAGGCCTTCCCAACTCTGGCAATCAGTGATATATAAAAAGGTTCAAATACATTTAAATAATTGCAAGATATCATTAAAAAAAAACTTATTTAATGAATATAAAGAAACAACACATTGAAATATAAATTAAAATCACATATTTTTCAACTTCCTTGTGATATTATTAATAAAAATAAAACAACCACTTACTAACTCATACCCTTTAAACCCAGCTGCCTTATTTCTAGGTCTTAAAATGGCTGCCAGATTAAATGATAAAGTTGCTGCTGATAGAAAGGCAGTATTCAGATTTATTCACTAGTTGTCTTGGATCACAAGCACAGAACTCAATTTATTCACTTTTCCTCTGGCTAGGCTAGGCAAATCTGGGACCTTTATGATAAGTTTGTAAAAGGACCTCATAATAAAACATCTTGCTGATCTGTACCCTTTCTGCTATCTTGCAAATAACAGAACCTGGAGGATAGCGACCACCTGCATGAGTTAACACCTTCAAAGAATCACAGCGTTAAACCATTACTCCTTGCAGTATTCTGCCTTAGAAACTGAAGATAATGCTTTGTAAATAACCTATTTTGGATCATGTGGTGATGATTTATTTTTAAATGTAGGTAAGAGCAAGGGCAAAGATTGAAAAGGTTCGTGCCAGTCTGTTCAACAGCAGTGATTTAATTGGATTGTCTAGTTTGGAGGGAGAGGATGAATTGATGGAGATGTCAACAGAGGAGATTTTAACCGTGTCTTCCGTAAATCAGAGCTTGTTTGACACCCAGGGTAGTTCGGCGTTGGAGGATTATTTCACTGAGAAACTAATAAAAGGTAAGCAAAAGGGCTGGCTGACTGAGATTCGTAAAGTCATCTACTTAACGTCATAAATTTTGTGCTGCGCCACACTATAATAAGTAGTGGGATTGATTTTTCTCTTGTGCACAATACACGTTTTATTTTGAGTTTATAAGGAAATTATCTATTTGCAGTACACCAGATGAGTTTTAAGACAAATTCTACATTAAAGGCGCAGTCTTCACCAAAAATGATCAGCTACAATAACCAATTTGCACTCTTGAGTGGATTCAGAACCAATAGTGTTACTTAAATTGCTGTATACATTTGTGGCCATCTATGAATCTGCTATTAAATATTATTGATTAAAATACAAACACTGTTTGGCATTGTTAATACCACAATGTTTCACTCAATAAGAGTCTCAACGCGAAATGTTGTCTATTTATTTCCCCCCACAAATGCTGCCTGATCCGCTGAGTTCCACCAACAGTTTGTTTTATGCTCCTGATTCCAGCATCTGCAGTCTCTTGTGTCACCACATTGTTGGTTTGTGCATAAATAAGGAGGCTGAATGTGCAGGCCTGGCAACTATTTGATCCCAGCAGGGTCTTGATGTGAATGCCCTTTGAAACCAGAAACCCACCTCTTCCAATGGTCTTAGGAGTCTTCAATAGTTGGAATATAAATGTAACTGGACCTCCAATGGACTGAATGACCTTCTGTGTTGTAATAAGTAAATAATTTGATTTGACTGAGACTTGCATCTGTCCCAGAGCGTTGCCTGGTATACTTCATTAATTAAGATGCCCCATCCTCTCCCTCAGATGGATGGAAACTTTTCCATATCCCTTTTCAAGTAAGAGCAGAGATTTCAGCCAACCTTCAGGTCAACGTTTATATTTCAAACAATGTGATACAGAATATCTGGTCCTTTATCATGTGTAGGGAGGAACAAATGCTGGAGTAACTCAGCAGGTCAGGCAGTGTCTCTGTAGAAAAGGAATAGGTGACGTTTTGGGTCGAAACCCTTCAGATTTGTAGAGTCAGGGGAAAGAGAAACTAGAGGTATGAAAAAGTTCAGAATAGATCAGAACCGGCACCGATGACCAAGGGAAGGTGGAGCCCACAATGATCCATTGTTGGCTGGGGAAGAGGTGATAACGAAGGGATATATGGATGCGAACAGTGGAACTGGCCGGATGACTTGGGTGGGGGAGGGGCAGAGATAGAGGGTATGCAGGGGTTACTTAAAATGAGCAAAATCCATATTCATACCGCTAGGTTGTAAGCTGCCCAAGCAAAATATGAGGTGCTGTGCCTCCAATTTGCCCATGGCCTCACTGACAATGGAGGAGGCCCAAGACAGATTGGTCTGTGTGGGAATGGGAAGGGGAATTAAAGTGCTTGGCAGCCAGGAGATTGCGTAGGCCAAGGCGGACCGAGCGGAGGTGTTCAGCGAAGCGATCGCCCAGACTGCACTTGGTCTCGTGTTTTTGTATGTGTGGCTTCCAGCTGTGAGGAAGTTGGCTGTAGTGTTTCCTTTTACGGAGTTGTTGAACATTTCAAACACACTTAATGACCTGTAAAACACTTCTGTATATCCCTTGCTCATAAAGTACTACATAAATGTGTCCTTTATAAAATCAATTATTAATTAGAAAGTGAAAAATAAATTATCTTTAATATCTTGAAAGTAATTTACTGCGGTTTACTTTGCTTCTTTTTCATTAGGTGATAAGGTGGTTCCCCCTGCACGAGATGTTCTTGCAGAGATATTTCGAAGCTGTATTCATTCAGAGCAGATGTTGAGTCTTGCTCCAGCCAAACCTATCAAAGTTTCTGATATTTTCCTCAGCAAAGAACAGATCAACTCACAGACACCAGGAAACCTGTTACAAATATTTTTCACTAATGTCCGCCCACCAAAGAAAGTTTTGGAGGATCAGCTCACACAGGTATGTGCTTTGGATAAAGCCCTGAGTCTGTTTCTTATGTGGTTTGTGGATCAAACTCCCCCTTGGACATTTCCTTGGGAACAAGGGTACTCGCATCCACTCTGATTTTGTGAATTCCATGGTAACATTTGACGGCACTGGACCTATACTCGCTGTAGTTTAGAAGGATGAGGTGGGACCTCATTGAAACTTACCAAATAGTGAAAGGCTTGGATAAAGTGGATGTGGAGAGGATGTTTCCAATAGTGGGAGAGTCTAGGACTAGAGGTCATAGCCTCAGAATTAAAGGACATTCCTTTAGGAAGGAGATGAGGAGGAATTTCTTTGGTCCGAGGGTGGTGAATCTGTGGAATTCTTTGCCACAGAAGGCTGTAGAGGCCAAGTCAGTAGATATTTTTAAGGCAGAGATAGATAGGTTCTTGGTTAGTACGCGTGTCATGGGTTGTGGTGAGAAGGCAGGAGAATGTGGGTTAGGAGGGAGAGATAGATCAGCCATGATGGAATGGCAGAGTAGACTTGACGGGTTGAATGGCCTAATTGTGCTCCGATCCCTTATGACCTTATGTAACGGATGAGGTTGCTGAGGGAACTCCAACTCAATAAATGGGGGAGGATATTCTTGATGGATTGGGCCATTTGATAATTGATGAATTGTGACAGTACTTCTACCATTTATCTTGGGCTATTGATTCCGACTCTAGGTTCTCAGTGCCGTCCCCACAACTGGTCCTTATCTTTGAGTGGTCTTGCTCCAGGGGTTCATAGAATCAATGGAATAGTTGTATTTTTCAAGGTTTAGTGAAATATTTTATTTTGCCCCTCTGTTATAGTCATGGAGTCATACAGCATGGTAACAGACCCTTCAGCCCAACTTGCCCACACTGACCAACCTGTCCCCCATCTACACTAGTCCCACCTGCCTGTATTTGGCCCATATCCCTCTAAACCTATCCTTTCCATGTGCCTGTCTAACTGTTTCTTAAATGTTGCAATAGTAAATACCTCAACTACCTCCTCCGGCAGCTCGTTCTATACATCCACCACCATCTTGTATAAAAAAAAAAAATCTGCCTCTCAGGTTCCTATTAAATCTTTCCCCTATTAAATCTTGTTTCGATTTCACAACTCTGGCTAGCTTTGCTCTCAGTACTTTTGTTTAACCATATTATAGAAGGAGAGAGTAGTTGTCTTTTTATAAAGTCACCCGCTGCCATTTGAGAGAGAATTCTCTGAATTATTTCTGTAAACACGTCTAGTAACTAACTGTGCTTTGTACAATGTTTAATGAATTATTTTTCTTTGTTTGCTTTTGCAAGATACTGCGGAAGTACGGCATACCCAAGCCAAAATTTGACAAGAGCAAGTACAGTAAAGCAGGAAAGGAGCAGCACCCTGGCAAAGTAGTCAGCACAAAAAGGCCAATCGGCAAACCTCCAGGCAAAGACAGGTCCGTGCTGAACAGCGTCAGGTTCGTTGTCTTTCATCAGGAAGTTCTCCCCTCTCTAATCAAGACTTTCAGTAGTTCTAAATATCACTCGAGGTGAGAGAGAAATAAACCTTATTCTGGAATTCATGGATAAACATTAATTTCCATAAAGTTCATTGGATGGGTTACATCAATACAAATGGTGCAGCCACAGCATTTACACCAGAGTTACCTGTCTCAACAGCGCTCACCAATGCTACAGAAATCTTAGTTTACAAGCTATGAATCTGACAGTGAGTTCAGGTTTAACACTGCACATTACGACTGGCAGCTGCATTTCTGGTTACAAACAATTATCCATGTATTTGAGAAGAAATATAACTATAATGTTGAGAGAAATAAAACAATTATCCTCCATGTCTGGCATTACAATCATGTTCACACACCAACTGCCTTCTGGGAAAGAAAAAACATACCATTTCAGGAAGAAAATAGGATCTTTCCTCCTTATTGCTTAATGCAGTACGTTATGCTTCATTATAACTTAACTGCAGATGAAACCCTCAGCATTCCAGACCTTGTATTGCAAATTATTATTAGTCATGCTTGGGATTCCTTGTAAAATGGAAATGTTCCAAAAAATCGTAAACAAATGAAGTTACTTTTGCAAGGGACATCAAGATAAACATACACACTTCTAACAGTATGGCAATCCACACAATGGGCTTTCAATAAGATGGGGCTAAATGGCCTATTTTGTTCTGGTTTTGCAGCATTGACAGTCTCCTTCACAATTGTGTTATCTTCTAATCTGCAATAACAATAAGTGAGAACGACTTCATGTTTACAATTATGATAAGCGATGGTTGATAATGGCATAACAAGATAAATAAGGCGATGCAACCAATGTTATCCCAGCACTCCCCGCAACCCTGACACTCTTTAGGAGACCTCAAAGTTTCAGAACAGCCACGTTATGAATTAGGCATCATAAATTGAGCCTTTTCCAGTTCCTCTCTGTCACAGCACCTGAGGTATATCTAAAGGTGATGAAACCATGGCCAGTTAGCTAAACTAAAATGTCATAGAGAGTTTAAAATAACTCAAAAGGAAAATTGAATTCATGCTAAGCATCTTTTCTTTTAACAGAACTGCGCTGAGTGAGAAGAAACCAATTGTGAAAGCAAAGTCACCAGAAAAGGGCAGCAAACCTGATGACAAGGACCCAGAGAAGTCACCAGCAAAGAAACAAGAAGGTAAGTCTTTTTATAATTATCAACAAAACCAGTGACCACCATGAGAAGGTTTAATGTAGTTTATTATTGTCATGTGTACTGAGTGAAAAGCTTTTGTAAGGATATTTTTTTCATTATCTTCTACACCATTAAAAAAAAAACATTTCCGTAGAATGGGGAAGTGGTGTAGGCCACATGTCTGTTTAGTTCAATTTATTTTAAAAATACAGCATGGAAACGGGCCCTGCGGCCCACCAAGTCTGCGCCAATCAGCTATCCCCACACGCCTCCACTATCCTGCACACTAGGGACTATTTCCAATGTTACCAAAGCCAATTAACCTACAAACCTGTACGTAATTGAAATGTGGGAGAAACCGGAGCACCCGGGGAAAAACGTATGTGGTCACAGGGAGAACGTACAAACTCCGTACAGGCAACACCCGTAGTCAGGATCAAACCCGGATCACAGCTGATCTTTGACCTTAATTCCATTTCCCTGTCTGATCCCTAAAACGTTTTAGTTTCCCTATAATATAAAAATATCATGCTTATCATGCCTCTGAATGAATGATAAAGCAGCCAGAGCTCTCTGAAGCAGAGAATTCCAAAGATTTGCAAAGTAACTTAGTATAGGAATGAGAGCTTGTATCTGCCATTCCCATTCTGGTCTGAGGAAGGGTTTTGGCCCCAAACATTACCTATTTCCTTTGCTCCATAGATGCTGCTGCACCCGCTGAGTTTCTCCAGCATTTTAATGTACCTCCCATTCTGGGCAAGCTTGTTTTAAACTAATTTCTCTGTATAAGTTTTTTAAACTTAACTCACCCATATGAATTGCTAATATTATTTTCTTTTCCACATTGTGCAATTGGACCTGACATGAATTTTACTAACGTATTTTGTAAATATTTTCTGGACCTGAAATCTCCCAGCCTCGGCATTGGAAATAGCTTCCCAGTCAGCAAGAAATGTTTGGTTTTGAGGCAACTCAACAGATGGCAGGTTGCAACTATTTTAACACAAAATCTTTCTCTCTCCTACAGCACCAGAGGAAAAGTATTTAACATTAGACGGTTTCCATAAATTTGTCGTTGATCGGTCAAAGCAAGACATCCGAAGCGTGTGGCGAGCAATCCTTTCCTGCGGATACGACCTTCACTTTGAAAGGTAAGTGTGGTTTCACTGGAGGAATATTACAAAAGTTATTACATATCATCTATCACAGTGTAAAAAGTGAGTGATGTGCAAATATTCTGGATGAATTTTGCAATAGACTTAACCATGTTGTGCTGTCGTGCTTGGTTTCATTTCTATTACAGTCTAAGCAGCTTTGTTGTCTCTAACAGGTGTGCCTGCATTGACACCAGACATGCCCAAAGATCCTGCAAAAAATGGACACTGGAGATGGATGTTGCACTTGTACAATATGTCAACCGCCTCTGCCGCCATCTTGCCATCAGTCCAAGCCGGCTTCATCCTCACGAAGTTTATCTTGACCCTGCAGATGTGCCTGACCCGAGGATAGCCTGTTTATTGAGTAGGTTTTGTGCTGTTCATCAGGTTAAATTGCCACATTTACACTGGAGTTTCGGCCCTTGTGGATAGAAAATATGTTCACTGGATCAGGAAATAGAAATTCTATTTGCTATTAACAATGATTTGAATTGAGGTGTGGATTAGTTTAGAGATACCGTGTGGAAACAGGCCCTTCGGCCCACCGAGTCTATGCCGACCAATGATCCCCGTACACTAACACTATCCTACAGACTAGGGAAAATTTACAATTTTTACCAAAGTCAAATTGACCTACAAATCTGTACGTTTTTGGAGCTGCGGAGGCACCCAGAGAAAATCCACGCGGTCACGTGGAGAATGTACAAACTCCGTACAGACAGCGCCCGTAGTCAGGATCGAACCCAGGTCTCTGGAGCTGTAAGGCAGCAACTCTACTGCTGCGCCACCATGCCGCCTTTGTCTTCCATGTATGGTTATTGGAACTGGTGTTAAATCATTTAACATGTACCTCAATTGATATAAACTGTTTTGGACATAAACTGTTTGGTGGCAGTCTAAATAACTACAAATAGTAGTATATAAAAGACTTCATCCCATGAAATATTATCTAGCATGTGTTTTCCCATTCGTTCTGTATCACAATTACCGACATTTTTCATTCACTATCCCTAGATGTTCCAATTGAAAGCCTTCGGCTTCGCTTTGCTTTGCTTCAGTCTTTGAACAACACTTTGGAGACATTCTTCCTCCCTCTGGTAGAGCTCAGACAGACACACACCTATATGGACAGCATTGCAGCACTGCTACGAGAATCTAAAGGTTAGATATTCTTCCTGTTGGAAGATTCCATGTTGTTTTCAGGACTAATTGCATTATAGTATTCAATGAAGCCATTTGACCATGTGGAGAGAAGGAAAGATATTTTGCAAAGACCACTTTTAAAATTCAAAATGTTTTTGGTGTTTAAGAACACAAAAAATATTAAAATATATAGTGCCAAGAAATTGGTTTGTGTCTGACCATTCCTTAAGTGTTGATCAAGCAAATTTGATATCACCTAATTAGCCTCAACAGAAATGCTGGAAGAACTCAGTCAACTGTGGAAAGAGAAACCAGTCAATGTTCTGGATCATCTACCCTTCCTCTTGGGGGAAGAATGGGTTTACTGTTTCTAAAGCAGACCTGGGGAGGAATGTGGCGAAAGTAAAAAAAAACCTGTATAGATATAAGTTATGACAAATCGGGTAATATAGAGCAAAGTACTGACATTTAAAGGAAACGGGGTAAGAAATGATGAGAGAGCAGTTTATCTGAGGTTGGAGAATACTGTTTATTCCAGAAGATTGCAAAGTGCCGAGGTGATGATATTCTAGTACACGTTCAAGAAGGAACTGCAGATGCTGGAAAATCGAAGGTAGACAAAAATGCTGGAGAAACTCAGCAGGTGGAGCAGCATCTATGGAGTGAAGGAAATGAGTCTGAAGAAGGATTTAGGCCCGAAACGTTGCCTATTTCCTTCGCTCCATAGATGCTGCCGCACCTGCTGAGTTTCTCCAGCATTTTTGTCTATATTCTAGTACACGTTGGGCTTCATTATGGTAGTGGAGGAAGCTATAGACAGGCAGGTCAGATAGTGAGTGGGATTGAGAATTAAAGTGGCATACAACAGAGGTCACGATCGCCCACTCTGCAATTGGCTTCTCCAATATAGAAGAGGTCACATTGTGAATGCCGAATGCAGTCGATGAGATTGCAAGAAGGCAGGTAATCGCTGCTTCACCTGGAATGATTACGTTGGCCCCTGGATGGTGGAATGGGACAAATGTTGCATGTGGAAGTGCCAGGGGATGGGGAGTGACCCGTGGGAATGGAGGAGTGGACCAGGGGCTCATAAAGTGAACAGCCCCTGCAAAAAAGAAACTTTTGTTTTCCCTCACTGCCCTCCAGTCCAGCTCAAGTAATATTTTTCCTTTCCTTCCGAAGTTGTAAACTCCTGGAATGCAGAGATATGGGTGGTAAATGCCTGCTGCGTTTTCCCCAATCATCTCATTTTCACGTGACCCAAAATAGATAAGCATTGGGAACTATTTAATTTTGTTTAGTTTAGAGATACATCGCAGAAACAGACCCTTCGGCCCACTGAGTCCACTCCGACCAGCGATCCCCATACACTAACACTATCCTACACACGAGGGACAATTTACAATTTTTACCAAAGCCAAAGCCAATTAACCTACAATCCTGTACGTCTTTGGAGTGTGGCAGAAAACTGGAGCAGCTGGGGAAAATCCAGGTCTCAGGGAGAACATACAAACTCCGTACAGACAGCCCCCATAGTCAGGATCGAACCCAGGTCTCTGGCGCTGTAAGGCAGCAGCTGATAGAAGTGTTTGTGAACTTTAGAGCATCATCTTAAAATTTAGGAATCAAATCTGGGAAGATCTGTTTCCTTTCGAGGCCAATTCAAAAATAATCCTACAATTATCTACAATCTTTCATGGGTTGGATGAATTTAGATTTTATTAACTGAGATTTTTTAACTGAGGTTATCGGGATAATAGAATAAAGTGCATGGGGAAGATACAAAGTGCGGAATATAGTTCTCAGCATTGCAGGATTTAACATTGTAGTTTTCTATAATTGATACAATATCATGGTCCAGTTCTACTTGTTTGCATCATATTTCGGCCTAATTTCACATATTGTCTATATTTGTAAATGTTTCACTATTTAGTGAACCTGAGCAAATTGTGGATGTGTTTATAACTATTCTAACAAAGCTGTTCTTCACTTCTTGTTTGCTTAGGCTTGGTATTTTACGATACCAAAGTAGCTGTGATGAACAGAGTTCTAAATGCCACAGTACAACGAACGGCAGACCATGCAGCACCTGAAATAACACTCGATCCACTGGAAATTGTGGGAGGTAAGAGGGGGAACAAAACAAACTATAAATAGTCCCATTAACAAAGTTTATTGTCATATGCATGAGTACGATGCTGCACAGGTACAATGATAAACCTTGCTTGCCGCAGCATCAAAGGCACATAGATTCAAGACAAAAATGTATAAAAAGCAAATTTTACACAAATTATACAGTACACAAAATTTGAAAAGAAAGAAGACTAGAAAAAATACAAGACATTAACAACCATAATTCGAAAAATAATCCATATTTGTGCAAGAGTTGAACAGTAGTGACCTGTTGTCATGGCCAGATTAGGGTTGTGTAGGTCGGTTCAAGAGTCTGACAATAGAAGGAAAGTAGCTGTTCATGAAGCTGGTGGTGTGTACCTTCTTCCCGATGATAACAGTGAGAAGTGGGCATGGCCCAAATGGTGGGCATCCTTGATGATAGATGCTGCTGAATTGAGGCAAGGCCTGGGGTAGATGTGTATGATGGAAGGGAGGATATTGCCTATGATGGACCAAGCTGAGACCACCACTCTCTTGTGATCCTATTTGTTGGAATTGCCATACGAGGCCATAATGCAACCAGTCTTGATACTTTCTATAGTACATCTGTAAAAGTTTGTAAGAGTATTCAGAGACAGGGCAAATCCCGGTAAAAGAAAAGAGGCACTGGCACGCTGCCTTTATGATTGCATCGAGGTGCTGGACCCTCTACCAATGAAATCTTTATACATTCCTTTAGACCTGTTTCATATAAGCCTGCCTACAACTGAAGCTAAACGAATGGGCTGGCAATTATACAGTGATTCCTTGTTATTAACTAAAAGAACGACATTAGATGTCCTTCATTCCCATCGCCTGTCATCATAGTCGGCCCCCACAGTTTCCTACATTCCTCCTTTTAACAGACTATGATGGACCGACAATTCATCCACTTTCCGAAATGTTAAACTCCTAGAAAATGCTAAATCTTAGGCCTGATGATCAATGGTTGGTTGCTCCAAGAGAATTTTTGCAGAAATACATGTAATCCTCAAATAATAATTTGAGGGTTATTGGCTTAGCAGAGACTAATGGTTTGGTTCAATGTTAGCAATCAGAAGCATTAGAATTCATAGCTCACTTCAGACCACACCATTTCAATGGAGATACAGCTTCTCTGTTGATAATTTAAATAGGCACTCTCCATCAATTCAGATGAATATAAAGGATACCATCATTAGTCTCTGTGCTTTTTTTTATTTGTTCACACATTGCTTTCTCCATTTTTCCTTTATGCTGTTGTGTGCTCTGTTGGTTTTATGAACATGGATTTTATTTATGCCATACTCACCGTTTGTCATTATTTTCTCTGTTATGTTGAGTTAACCCATTTAATTCCCCTGCCTTGCACTCTCCAGCTTGATTTTACCAGATGTATTCCTAGCAACGTTAAATTCTCAATCCAAATGTTTTCTACAATTGTACCTTGGTAATCCTTATTTTTATCAGTTTTTTCTCCTCGTGTTTATTGCCTTTACTTTCCTTTTTTGGTTCTGAACACTTGGGGCAATTTACAGACACGGCAACTCATTGGTAATAAATGGCATTATCTTCAACCATCTTTTCTTATCTGGTTTTGTAACATTGCTTTCCTGACAGTTTGGGTCTTTTACTTCAGTCTAGCGTTTCCTTGTGTATTTTAATCATATTTAGCCTGCATTTATTTTGCTGGTCTCTTTCTTATAGTTTAAAACCTTGTTTAATTTAATGTTAACATGGTGACATTTCAGTTTAGAGTTTATTTTCATGTTTAATCAATTTTTTAAGACAGTCTCTTCAAATTACGTATTCAAAGTAAAAAGCGTTTAAGAAAAGATGACATTTAAGGAAATAATTACATTTTTGCAAGGATAAAATAAGATTTTGTAGCCACTTTTGGAGACACAGCTCGACTCTCATATATAAGATTAATAAATCCCCTCTTTTAACAACTCAAATATGATTTTTTCTATTTGTTTATTGTAAAAATAAATGTCATAAGTATTAAGGAAATAAAGGAATACACTGAAGTGTGCAAAAAACCCAAATGATAAAAAAGCTGACAATTACTGGACGATATGTACTTGTCAATAATCTTTGTCTAATGAGCATTGGCATTAGAGATGTGCCACTTACAATCACTCGTCATGGTTTTACTGTTTTTTAATGGTTGTAGGTGAAATTCGTTCATCGGAGAACACTTACTTCTGCCAGGCAGCACGGCAGCTGGCATTAGTGTCTTCCACCCAACTCTGTGTCAAGCTGGCAAGTGGTGGGGACCCAACCTACGCATTTAACATTCGCTTCACTGGTGAAGAAGTACACGGAACAAGTAAGGAAATAGAATTATCCTGAGAACTGTTCCAGCAAAACATGGGTGATACCTGTTAGTATAAAGTCCGTATTGATATCTTATTTCCAAACCCCTTCACTTTTCCCCAGTCCAGCTCGAGCATCTCGGTTTCTTTGACCTCTCAAAACAACCCTCATTCTGCTAAACACCACTATCATATCTGTCTTCACCACCACACCACTGGTAGTGCATTCCAGGCACCCACCACCAAAGTAAAAAGACTTGCCTTGCACACCTCATTTTAAACTTGTCCCCTCTCACCTTAAAGCCATGCCCTTGAGTCTTTGACATTTCTACCCTGAGAAAAAGGTTCTGTCGCTATGTCTCATCATTTTATATACTACCATCAGGTTTCACCTAAGCCTCCGATGCTCCAGAGAAAACAATACAGAGAATAAATCCTCTGTCCTGCCACCATTTCACAACTTAAAACTCTTTTCCTCACTCTTCCGATTCTTATGAACAACCATAAACCTGAAATATTCCCACGTTTCGATATTCCCTTGTCATTCTCTATATGTTACTTCCCTACTGATGCCTGCATTTGTGTGTGTGTGTTTGGATTCCAGGTGGATCATTCCGTCACTTTCTGTGGCAAGTATGTAAAGAGTTACAGAGTTCAGCACTTTCGCTCCTTGTGCCTTGTCCGAGTTCTGCAGCCAACAGGAATAAGGTAATTGCTGTAAAGACACCAGTTGAGTGTTTGGGGAATGTGGTTCAGATGAAACTCAAGTGATGACAACATGGATCATTTTAGGCATTTATTTTACCTAGAAATCACAAAGTAAAGGTTCCATTATACACTGACCACAACAATGGTCTTAAATACACAGCTAATCAGGCAGCCGGCACTACCCAGAGCACTGACTGCCTTTTCTCTTTCAGATACTGACTGACCTATTAGGTCTTTGTTTAATTCCCATTCCCAGTGTTTGCCATTCTCTTTAGTAAATCAGAGGGTTTTAATGCATTGCGTTAATGCAGGCAGGCATTCAAAGTGTTTTGCCGTTGGTTGCTTATTGTTTGCTGAGAAAATCACCCTCTAGTTTTAAACCTGACTTCAATGACCATTGGCGATGAATGAGGGTTATTCTTCTTTGCTTCTCTTCAAAATAAAATAACAGTACAGGAGCATTACTGCACAAGGAAGGACAATACAGCCTATGCTAGCAGGCGCACTTTACTGCCCAATAATGCTATCAATAAAACTGACATCTTCAGCTGTCCTAGTAGTTTCCAGACATCTATCCACTCAACAAAAACATTTTCACACAAAGGGTGGTGGGTGTATGGAATTAGCTGCCAGAGGAAGTAGTTGAGGCAGGGGCTATCCAACATTTAAGAAACAGTTAGACAGGAATATAGATAGGACAGGTTTGGAGGAATATGAACCAAACATGGGCAGGTGGGACTAGTGTAGCTGGGACACATTGGCCGGTGTGGACAAGTTAGGCCGAAGAGCCTGTTTCCACACTAAGTAAGCGTGCAGGTACAGCAGGCAGTGAAGAAAGCGAATGGCATGTTGGCCTTTGTAACAAGACGCGTTGAGTATAGGAGCAAAGAAGTATATAGGGCCCTAGTGAGACCACACCTGGAATATTGTGTGCTGTTTTGGTCCACTAATTTGAGGAAGGACATTCCTGCTATTGAGGGAGTGCAGCGTAGGTTTACAAGGTTAATTCCCGGAATGGCAGGACTGTCATATGCTGAGAGAATGGAGCAGCTGGGCTTGTACACTGGAGTTTAGAAGGATGAGAGGGATCTTATTGAAACATATAAGATTATTAAGGTTTGGACATGATAGAGGCAGGAAACATGTTCCCGATGTTGGGGGATGTCCAGAACTAGGGGCCACAGTTTAAGAATAAGGGGTAAGCCATTTAGAACGGAGACGAGGAAACACTTTTTCTCACAGAGAGTTGTGAGTCTGTGGAATTCTCTGCCTCAGAGGGCGGTGGAGGCCAGTTCTCTGGATACTTTCAAGAGAGAGCTAGATAGGGCACTTAAAAATAGCAGAGTCAGGAAATATGGGGAGAAGGCAGGAACGGGGTACTGATTGGGGATGATCAGCCATGAATGGCGGTGCTGGCTTGAAGGGCCGAATGGCTTACTCCTGCACCTATTGTCTATTGCATCACTGCATGACTCTGACTCTATGAGCTACTGAAAATAAAATTATTGGATTTAATTTATCACAAAATAGTTACTTTCCAAATGAGTGCCTGCAGGAAACCTTGATACCAGTAAATCAGACAAAATATAATCAGAATTTTAAATACCTTTCCCATGTTAATGTTCAGGCTTTCCCTAAT
The DNA here is from genome assembly GCF_028641065.1 of Leucoraja erinaceus. NCBI lineage: Eukaryota > Metazoa > Chordata > Chondrichthyes > Rajiformes > Rajidae > Leucoraja > Leucoraja erinaceus. Next base: position 26,005,191 of record NC_073401.1, read on the forward strand.
TACTTTCCTAAAGACTGAGTCACAAGGAACTGCAGATGCTGGTTTACAAACAAAAAAGGTATAAAGTGCAGGAGTAACTTAGATCAGGCGGTTTCACTGGAGAACATGGATAGGTGACGTTTCGGGTCAGGATCCTTCTTCAGACTGTTTTTAAGAGGGAACTGCAGATGCTGGAGAATCGAAGGTTACACAAAAAAGCTGGAGAAACTCAGCGGGTGCAGCAGCATCTATGGAGCGAAGGAAATAGGCAACGTTTCGGCCCGAAACATTGCCTATTTCCTTCGCTCCATAGATGTTGCTGCACCCGCTGAGTTTCTCCAGCTTTTTTGTGTAACCTCCTTCTTCAGACAAATGGGTTCTGACCCAAAATGTCATCTATCCATGTTTTTGTTCCTACTGCTATCAGACTCCTAAACTAATAACCTCTTTCACACTTAATCCCTGGAATTGCTGCCTCGTACTCCCAGTCTTAACTCTTCCTCATTTGGTTACTCCTTTATTGTAATTTAATAATTTTTTTAAGCAACTTTCGGATTGCACTAACATTTTGCAATATTGTGCTGTTTTGCATTCATATTTTTAGTTTAGAGATACAGCACAGAAACAGGCCCTTCGGCCCAGTGAGTCCGTGCCATCCCCCGCACACTAACGCTATCCTACACACACGAGGGGCAATTTACAATTATACCAAGCCAATTCACCTACAAACCTGTACATCTTTGGAGTGTGGGAGTTAGCCGGAGATCCTGGAGAAAACTCACAGGGAGAACGTACAATCTCCGTACATACAGCACCTGTAGTCGGGATCAAACCGGATCTCTGGCGCTGAAATACAGCAACTCTACCTTTGCGCCACTGTGCCGCCCTTTGTATTGTATAATATTATTGTATTTATTGTTGTATCAGTACTGTCTAATCTGAGAGCTTCCCGTGAACAAGGAATTTCATTGCACTTTGACAATAACTAAACTGATCTGAATTATAATCTGCTGCAGGTGATTTCCATTGTATTAATATTATCCAAGGTTTTCAAAGCAATCCCATTGTTCATTTTATATCTGTACATCTTTTAGGGCAAGCACATTCTGACCCCAGGCCCGATAACATACACAGAGGAGCAGCTACTACATTTCTTTGGGCAGTTGCTTGGAATTGCAATCCGAGCAGATGTCCCACTCCCTCTTGATCTTCTTCCGACGTTTTGGAAAACACTTGTTGGTGAGCCGCTGGACCCTGAGTGGGATTTACAGGAGGTGGACATTTTGACGTACAACTACATCAAAAAATTTGAGACGGTAAGTAATATTCAAGATCAAATTCTTCTGCCCCTGCATGCTCTCCTGTTCTATTTCCTGAATGTTCATTCTATTTGAGACATCTTACCTTTAAGGTAAACCCCAAAAGCTACAAATGTTTAACACGGGCAGAGGGGATTTGAAGCAAGATTTCTTGCTCATCCACCTCTTCTTGTGTATCCAAGGGTCATGGTCTCAGAGTAGAGGCCACCCTTTCATTGTAATTCTGCTTCGTGTAGGTTATGGATTACCTGGTGTAAGAATAATGCACATTTGCAGCTGATGAAAGGATAATCAATGAGTAAATTTGATGATTTGCCGTTCACATGATTCCCATGATTCCAGATTAATGACGAGACAGAACTTGAGGCACTGTGTGCTGAAGTAACTTCACATCATTTGACCACAGAGAGCCCTGACTCTCCCAACAAGCCCTGCTGTAAATTCAGCTACGTAACCATGACAGGCGATGAAGTGGAGCTGTGTCCCGGAGGCAGGGATATCACTGTTGTGTGAGTAAATGCCCAACCTTCACAAGATCTCATTATCAAGCTATTTTACCCACCTAACTCTTTGTTCTTCTTCTGGCGTATGGCGTGCACAGCCCAAAGTTGTAGAACAACTTGTTCTATTTGATCTTATTTGATTGTGCACGCCGGGTTGATTGCATTCGTCGAAACAGGGCGGACCCCGTGAAGGTTGTAATCTTCCACCCCAACTCTTTGTTGATCGCAGCTTTCTGTATCTCATCCATAGCAGGGTAATTTTTTAACACCTACCTTAGAGCAATTTGTATCTTGACGGTCTGCCCTCTGAGCTAAAGTTTAGATGGACGTGAAGGGAATTGTAGAACGGAGTCAGAATGATCCAAATGCACAACGTTACGGGTAGGAGGTATTGCCTCAGATGCTGAAAACATTTTTGGAAGGGGCCATGCTTCTGCCCTCCATCCTCCTTTGCGTGATAATACTCTTGCCCAGAGTAAGGCAATCGAGGACCAGAGGACATAGGTTCAAGGTGAAAGGGAAAAGATTTAATAGGAATGTGAGGGGTAACTTTTTGGGTGGTGGGTGTATGTAATAAGCTGCCAGAGGAGGTAGTTGAGGCTGGGACTATCCCAACATTTAAGAATGGATAGGACAAGTTTGGAGGCATATCGACCAAACGCAGGCAGGTGGGACTACTGTAGCTGGGACATGTTTGCTGATGGAGGTAAGTCAGGCCAAAGGGCCCGTTTCCACACTGAATCAATCTATGACTAATTCAGTCTGGATGTTGCTAAGCAGCTTTATTTTTAGCATTAGCAACAAATGTTCTTGTATCACACTGAACATAGTGAAACATTCCGAGACCCTGGACCCTGGAGGTGAGAAAAGGCCAGAACAAAATGGGGCCGGCAACATATGACCTCAGGAAGGGTGGAGTCCATCATGCCCATAGTTGGCTGGGGAAGAGGTGCTAACGACAGGGATTCAAGGATGCGACCAGTGGAACTAGTAGGGCGGTTATGGTAGGAGAGGGGAAAGAATGCAGGAGTAACTTGAATTTAGAGAAATCAACAGTCATACCGCTGGGATGTAAGCTGTCCCTGCAAGCGCACTGTCACTGAGTGCATTGTCAGGCAGGCCAGCATCTGTGTGAGAAATGCAACATGGCCCAATTTGGCTTCCCATAAAATAGTGCTTGGCACTGTGATGAAGAATGATGTAACAGTTCATCATTGGTGTTCTAGGCAGTATTTATCTTTCATTCTGCATCCCAAAAGGAATCTTCAGTTATTGCCACATTATGTTTTGCCAATTTGGGAACATGTGAAATACACAACTGGGAATCCTCGATGCTCATTAATGCCTTTGAAAATCAAAACAGCTGCAGCTGCTGGAAATCTGAAATAAAAGGCCTAAAATACCAGAAGCCCTAAGTTAGTATGGCGGCATCTGTGGAGAAGGGCCTGAAGAAGGGTCCCAAATTGAAAATGAGCGACATTTCGGGTTGAGTTATTCCAGCATTTTGTGTCTATCTGGGAGTGCAACATAACCCAGCGGCTTATGTTGTGATGCCCAAATGTAACTTTTGGTTAAGGATAAGATCAAGCTAAATTAATAATAATGGTTAAAAAGCATAACAATGTTTGGAATCTAGGTTCATGTGAACCTGAGAAAGATTGCTACCTAAGAACAAGTGGAGGGGAGAAAGAGAGTAGGAAACAATTTGTTGTAAGAATGGTGAAGGACTGGAACTCCGCTGCAAGGTGTTGGGGTTCATGTATGGGGAGAAGGCAGGAGAATGGGGTTGAGAGGGAAAGATAGATCAGCCATGATTGAATGGCAGAGTAAACTTAATTGGCTGAATGGCCTAATTCTGCTCCTTCCTAAAACCTATTAACTCATGATACAATCAAAAAGCAAAAGGAAACTGCTGATACTGAAAATCTGAAACAAAAAAGAGAAAATGCAAGAAATATTCAGCATGTTAGGCAATGTGTATGAGAGAGAAATAGATGTAATGTTTCAGGTCCATGATGCTGCCTGACCTGCAGAATTTCTCCAGCAATGTTTGCTTTTATCCCAGCTTCTGTGATTTTTTTTCTCATCAGCATTTCTTCTAACTTGTTGTTATGTTTGTATTGCATGCTAAGTGATGTGCCACTGGCACAGCCGTTATTCTTGGTGTCACGTTTTAATCCCCGATGTTTGCTTCATTTTGAATAGTTGGGAGAATAAAGATTCATATGCGGTTGCCATCCGAAATCTGAGAATACAGGAAATTGAAAACACTCACTGCATGACCGCGGTGCGAGCGGGCCTCGGCTCCATCATCCCCTTGCAGTTGCTGACCATGCCAACACCCCTGGAGATGGAGCTGAGGACCTGTGGTCTGCCTTACATCAACCTGGAGTTTCTGAAGGTACTTACTACATAATCATTTCTTACTTGGGTGGTCACGTTGCAGTTTTATAAGACGTTGGTGAGGCCGCATTCACAGAATTGTGTTCAGTTCTGAATCACCATGTTATAGGAAAGATATTGTCAAACTGGAAAGAGTGCAGAGAAGATGTATGAGGATGTTGCCAAGACTCGAGTGCCTGAGCTATAGGGGGAGGTTAAGCAGGCTAGGACCCTATTCCTTGGAGCACAAGAGAATTGGGGATGATCTTATAGAGGTGTATAAAATCATGATATGAATAGATTGGATAGATGCACAGATTCTCTTGCTCAGAGTAGAGAAATCAAGAACCATAGGACATAGGTTTAAGGTGATGGGGGAAAGATTTAATATGAACCTGAGAGGTAACATTTTCACACAGATGGTGGTGGGTGTATGGAACGAGGTGCCGGAGGAGGTAGTTGAGGCAGGTGGCATCGCAACGTTGAAGAAACATTTGGACAGATACATGGATAGGAGAGAATTAGAGGGATATTGGCCAAACACAGGCAGGTGAGACTAGTGGAGATGGGACATGTTGGTCGGTGTGGGCATTGTTGGTCGAAGGGCCTGTCCACGCTGTATCACTATGGCATACTCGGGTAAGGAAAGTAGTCTCCAATGGTTAAATCTGTCTAGGTCCTAATGTCGTCTCATGACGCAGTAGTTTTGTTGTTTATGTTGTGTAACATTACCAGGGTGACTGACAAGCTTTCCCTCCATTGTACACGGGCTTCTTTAGTTTATGGATGTAGCCACGTGTCCACCCCAGAGAAAACCCACGCGATCACAGGAAGAATGCACACTCCATACAGACAGCACCCATAGTCAGGATAGAACCCGGGTCTCTGGTGCTGTAAGGCAGCAACTATGCTGTTGTGCCACCGACTCGCCCTAAGATGCTAATGTTTATTCACTTTCTCCTTGTAACTAGTCTCCCATTTTTTTTCGTCCACGCAAATTACTTGATTGGGAGACTGGGTGGTAAATGTTTCTCTAATTGTTAATTATGAACACATCCGTTCCTTCACTTTTCTCCCACTGTCCAGGCTCACACCATGTACCAAGTGGGTCTGATGGAGACTGATCAGCACATTGAGTTATTTTGGACAGCACTGGAGATGTTTACACAGGAGGAACTCTGCAAGTTCATCAAGTTCGCTTGTAACCAAGAACGAATACCTTTCACTTGTCCATGTAAAGATGGAAGTCCAGATACAGCCCATGTTCCACCATATCCTATGAAGATTGCCCCACCTGACGGAGCTGCAGGTACTCTGAAGGGTTATTTATATATGTAATTCTGATGAGAAACTCAAAATTGTGCAATGAAATTGCTCATGAATTGTAACCCTCCAGTTTTTTTTAAGACAGGAGCAGACGAAGAGTGAATTTCTTCACCACAACCTCATCCTTGATTGTGCTGGGGTAAAAAAACAATTTTCTGTAAAAGTGAAAAATGAAACCATGGGATGTAAAAACTCAACATATTTATTAATATACTGGGAGAAGGAATCTACCATTCAAACACCCAGCCATATATGGCCATTCAGAGATTGCCCTCTCAGAACCAAGGAAATTAAGGACTGACATTAAATTTAAACCTTGATAGTTACTCAAGAATTCTAAATGAATGAACAAAAGCTTGTGCAAAAATATAAGGTTGATTTTACGTGTAAGAGTAAAATACCATGTGATCAGATAATGTGTGTTATCAGTTACCATTCGGTCATTTAATTTCTGTTTGTATTTCTCTTTTCCACGTTGACACAGGTTCACCAGATTCTCGATACATCAGGGTGGAAACCTGTATGTTTATGATCAAACTGCCTCAGTATTCCTCACTCGATAATATGCTGGAAAAACTCCGTTATGCCATCCACTACCGTGAAGACCCTCTCAGCGGCTGAGCAGGTTGCATCTCGAATTCCCACATCCTTTCACAACACATGGTGATGCCCAAGAACCTCCTTAACCCTGCTTTTAAGAAAGGAAAAAAAAGAATAGGGGTGGAAGTACGGATGGAATCTGAGCCGTGGTCGGGAGCAGTTCGTCCTGAAGATTCCACGAACAAAATGCTTCCACACTGGTGCAAACTTTCTTTTTGTAAATTTCCATTTCTATTGATGGACTAAATATGGTGTGTTGCTGTCTTGTTAAGCAGCTATTGAAGAACGTACGATGCTTTCACTACAACAGCAGTGTACGTTACTATAACTTTAAAACACAAACACACGTTCAAACAGAATATTAGTTGATTGTGGGATAACTGTTTTATACTCGTGATCTTAACTTTGGAGCAGAATTTTATCCTCTTGTCATGCCAGAAAGAAAAGTTATGACTTTTCCTCGCGAAAAGCGCACAGGAGGTGCCAGCGGGATCAAGTTTGGCTTCTGAAATGTCATAACAATCACGTGCAACCCAATTGAAATGCTCCAAAGTTAATATGTTGTGATTGGTGTACAGGAAGGTATCCTTTTACCAACCTGCAATGAACCTTTTAGTTATAGATGGATATGTATGAATCATGTGACCCTGGCTGCCTTGCCTTTTTTTCCTTCCCCCCAAAAACAGTGTGCGCTGTTGGTATGCTGGGTCAGCAGTTGGCCAGACTTTGTGATCAAGTCTCTCTCAACTCTCTCCTTGCCTCATTTTGCTGGATACCGCCACACTGACTGCATCCTTGGCTGCAAATATTTTCTTGCTCTGTTCCCCATTTTCAATGGTCTTAAGGTACCCTGAAGTAGAACCCGAGAAGCTTGAATTAGCTGGGCTGGAGGAACAGTTTAAGATGTTAATTTTCTACTTATGAACATGGATCGATTCAGTGGAACCTGGTAATGAGATTTGGAGTGGGTAGTATTTTGAGTTACTTAGAAATTTAACTTTACTTCAAGGAGTCAGATCCCGATGTACAATTGGTGGATCCAATTCACCATTTTTGTTTACCCCTAAATGGGTCTTTCCATCCCCATGCTGGCTGGATAACAAATCAGACTGTTACTCCCGGGGCTCTGCCCTGTGAAGATGTGTGTGTATGGCCTAGAATTATTTTTGAATAGTTGAAGTTGTCTTATGGCACAGCAGATTGAAGCATGAGTTGTAAATCTTGAATCGAGTTCAGTTGCCTTTAATCATTTCTTTATTAAATTCACACTTCAAGCAGCAGCACAAATATTAGTTCATGAAAACTATCCCACTGTGGCTTTGATAATAGCCTGATAGATGTACAAATCACCCCCCTAATTCCGTACGAGTCAATAATCTTTTCAAGTTTTACTTTGTGGCCATTTCAATATCTTTTATACGATTTAATAATTATGCATGAAAGTTTCAGGACTCATTGAAAAATAGCTTGGTTAACTGTATTGTAAATGTTACCCTTGGTGCCAATATTATAGACCACATCAAAACTCTGCTACTCGAGGTGACATTGGGCTGTATCATGATTTGGTATTGTTGCTCATCTTTCTTGGCACTTTCACCCCTATCATTTACAGTTTGTTGTTTTTGGAGTTTGGAGTAATCGTGGTTAGCAGAATATCAGAAAAGATATGCAAACTACAAGGACCAAGTACGAGATAAACATCAAAAATTGACAGTAACTGGAGTCGGGACAGACCTCTCTTTGTATTTCTAATCTGGTTGGGAGAATTGACTACTATTTGGAAAGAATGGTCAGCGTTGATATATCCTGTAGAGGTTGTAAATTTAGTTCAGGATTAGAATTATTTTAATTTTTATGTTTTCTCATATTTGAGATAAAGATCTGTAAACATTTAATTTGGCATTGTGACGTACGTGCAGCTGTGCACTTGTTTTATTCTCTGAAAAATGTCACTTCTTTTCTGCCCCAAATGTTTGGGTTTAAATCCATAGCTGCTTGATAAGTTTTAATTTTGCATTAATGTTGTCCATAGAAAATTACTGGGTAAAACTTGCGAATTGATGCAGGAGCCAAGAAGAATGTTACCTGTTGAATTGGAAAAACGAGTTCTGGAAAGTAAAACCATGATCCGATTGCAGCATTTTGGGTTCCTGATGTGTTTGATTTCCTAAACAGGGTTACTAGCAACATGTGCAGCAGGGGGCCTGTGTATGACTTAAAATGCATTCCGTAAATCCAAATCTATCCTGGCTAATAATCCCAAGATTGCTTGTAAGAAAGTTGTTCATTCTACTTTTTAAAAATGGGGTTGACAAAGCAAAGAGTTGTTTTAATGCAATATCCACTAACCTGTTACATTTATCAAGATTGCTTGTAAAACTTAAACTTGAACTAAAACTACCTTTAAAGCTATTCTGGGTTTAATGAGGAGCACTTTTATGGAATTAGAGTTGATGTCACAAATGTGTGGGGCAATTTGTAGAAAGCTAGTATGGGCTATCAAGTACATAGCAGAAGCGAGAGCAGGAATAGTCAAAAGGGCCATGGACATGCAGATGTTGCTGGGTTTACTCTAGCACTTTCTAGTGCAGGGTGTTTGTTTTAAAGCTTGTAAAAGGCTTGAGGCATATGCAGCTTCTGGCTACATAATGTAATGTAATCTATCATAGGGTTTAGGGTGCATAATCATCTTTTGCTGTGCAATGGTCAGATGGCCTGCAGTATATCAGTGAAGGCCCTGTTTAATAACTGAGTGAATGAAGGTTTTGTGTAATTATAGTTGTTTGGCAGACAGAGTTCAGAGATCCACAGCAAGTGTTAGTGCTTGGTTTATTTTTTAGTGTTCTCACGTAACAAATTATACACATGGTCCACACTTTCGGGAACCAGATCACCGTAAAATGCTGAGTGTATCTACCAGGCTGGTTTTTAAAAATGTCAACTATGATAAGATTGATAATGAACAAGAATAAGCAGAGCAATGAAAAAGAGAACTGCTTTGTTGCCAACGTTAAGAGTTGTGCCCCTGTAATGTTGACTGAATTATTAACCTTCACTTTTCAAATCAAACAACTGGTGTGTGAGTTGGCATTTTATAGGCCGCACACTGTAAAATGGGAACAATGCATAAAATCAGAAATTGGTTTCTATATTCTTGGAGTTCGAACAACATATCCAGCTGTTTTTGTTTAGACAGATGTGGAGGTTGTTGCTTGAACAATCATTCATCTTTGCCCTCAGTTTTAAACAAGATGCTGACACCTGTGTGGATCTGGCTCTTTGCTCCTGCCCTGTCAGAGTGACGTGCTGGCTGTGGTGATGTTAATCTGCTGCTACAACGGCTCCATTTTACTGAGAGCGTCCAGATAAAGTTTAATTTTTAAAGACATATCAACATACAGGTGTTAATGTGCTCTGTACAGTCATTGATGTATATTTATTGCAATTATTTATGAATGCATCTTAAAATCATCTGTAATGTTGATCTTGTCTGCAGTGGTACTTAAAGCAGTGATGTATGAATGGGAATTACATTCATATTAAAAATGCTGAAACAGATGTTGTCATGCAAGGAAAATGTTTACATACGTAGCAATGGATGAAGCAAAATGTCTGCATTGAAAAGTGGGTCATGCAGCAAAAAACACATTATAATTCTAACCATATTTTCAGCATTTGAGCAGAACTAATTAATCCAGTGTAAATTTCCTGAAAGGCATCAAAATGCAAACAATAAGTAGATTTTAGAATTTTTTTTTGCAAAGGAAATATGCACTAGTGCACAAAAACACACATTTTAGGTGTTTTATGGAAAGTGAAGAGGAATGATCAGGATATAAAAAGGTAGTAATTCAATGTCACTAGCAGAAACACTAAGGGCAACGCAATAATCAAGACTGAAGGGTGGAAGGTAGTGTTGTAGGACTTGATGGAATGTCAAAAGAACAGAGCCACAGGTGTTGGTGTAGCATATGGGCAAGGGAATGCAAAGGGATGAGCAGCATTTAAATGGCACTGTGGAATAACCAGACTGAAAAACAAAAATGCATGGTTCATTTGGCATTGACAGTCACATTACTGAGAGTCAAACGCATGCTTTCAAGCAGGCAAACCACAATCCCAATTGTGCATTTCCACTCAACAAATTTCAACAAAGCAAGTCTATAAACATAACTACATTTATTATACTAAATCAATACATTTAGTTGTCTAAATTTAAAAATCTAGAGATTTCACACAGTTAAATAGCCTGCTGATAAAAACTACAATGAGATAATAGCCAATTATCTGTTTAAAAGGATAGTTTGTCACGAAGCTCAGTCCACACAATGTGCAGCTTGATTGTGTGTCTGCCAAACATATCCACGCCTATGCTGATTCACGAGACATGACAGTAGAGTATATGGAGCACGTGTTTCAGGGTTCAAAGCAGCAATGTTAGTGGTGAAGATCAAAGCACTGGTGGAGAAAATAAAATCTACCATGAGGTAAATTGAGGGCACCAAAGTAAACTACACTCTTAATGACCGGTTCTCTGCTCTCCTTGAAACGTGACATATGGCTGCATTTGGGGGATGCCTTGGTTCTATTTCATTCTATATGCATTACTCGATTCATTTGTCCTGACAAACATTTCCTTTATCTTTCAATATTCAGGGAATCATAACCGTACAAATGTAAATCTGCAATAAGATCTTCAATTTAAACAAAAAAAAAGAACTGATCTTGTGAGAACAGCTAGAAACCCCTACGCAGATGATCTGCTTTTCACCCAATGGTTCATTTAACAAACATGAAAACTATACACGGAAGTGGGGAAACGTGGAAAACATTTTTGGGCATCATACCCATAGGTGTCCACCCTAATAACTTAGCCACACACACACACACACACACAAAGTAAGCCAAATAAAAACATGGATATCAAAAACAGTAGTTGCTGATGAGTTGGTAAGCACAGAGGAAATGATAACAAAGTAAATGTGCAAGAAAGGGAGTGTAAATCATAACTGTTGTATTTGCCAATTGATGTCTACTGGCAAACTGAGACGATGCCACTGCCAGTGTTTTATGTTAACAGTGTTGCATGGATTCAGTCTTGAGGGTGCAGGCAATTTACAACTTTATTGTGAACCAAGCTGCTTAACCAAAAACAAGCGACAATTCTACTGGACTCCACGATGTATAAACACAGTCTAGCAGCAAGAGGCAGTAAAACTGGGATCATAGAATATCTGGATACACCTTACATTTAGAAATTATTACATATTCCCAGCATGGGTTCTTAAAACTATGAAAAATAATGTTAGGAAGACATTTAATCCCTAGATTATGTACAAAGTTTCAAAATGTCCTTTAATTTTCCCCATTGTGGAATTAGCAGGAAGACGAACTGACATCCGATTCCAACTGAACAAAATATGTATTACCAAGCATAGTTTCCATCTCTACTAACAATGTTATAATTCTAAATAAGGTATCTCCTAGTTCAATATAAAAAGTGCTTGCAAATCTCCCTCCTTCTGACCATGGTAAGAATGGTTACCAGTCATTGTATTGGGGTTTACTGCTCTGAGAAGCAAGAGGAGAGTTTTTTGTAAAACAGCAAATTGGTTAACGAAATAATTGTATTTACTCTTAACACATTGAAAAGGTTGCATCAAAGACATGCTTACACTATACCCAAAATAGCAATTCTACAGTACAACCACAAATATAACTTGTTATATGCCATTCATTTCTATTTGCACATCTATATCAATTTCAATGTTAAAATGGCTCATGCCCTTTGGACCACTTTCCTTCCCTAGTCAATGCAGGCGAGGATAAAATGAACCTTGATCTTAAATTTTCTCCTTCCTCAAACCTTTCCTTGAAGATGCACCATCCCAACGCTGCAGTTAAGCAGGCCAAACTTAGTTAACTTTCTTTCAATCCTCCCATTCCCAATCACATTGGTTATGCTTGGTTTCCCTCCCCTCCTTCCCTCAGAGATCTTGAAATTCACATTCCTTTGTTTAAAATGCTAGTCCTTTTCTCTTCTCCCCCTCACATCCTGTAACAGGGTAATTTAAGCATAATATCAGCTCCCAAACTAAGCAAGAGTGAAGGAGGGAATACTTGCATGGGCCAGTCTATTTTTAGCCAGTCCAAACTGCTATTAGCTAATTAACTGCCACATACACTAATTTCTTCCAGCAATAATCATAGTACAACGTTCTAAATTCTAACCCACGTCCTTTTTAAATAATCTCAATTGAAAAGTTTAAATGTATTTCCAATAAATTTCCCCCATGTTTTTTAAATGGGCATGTGCAAGCTCGATTTCAAATCAGATAATTTAGAAACCTACAGCCTTACATGACTGCTAGAGATGCAACCTCAACATACACAATATATTAAAGCTTTTACAACATTACAAAGTCAAAGATAATTTCTCAATAAATCCGCACTGATCACAAATAATGATCGGTGCACAGTATTCAAGGATGTGTGCATTAAACAGGTGGAAAAAAATGAATGCACAAAGAATCCAATGCAAAATAGCAGGCAGGAAAGCAGTTGCAAAAGCAAGACAAATCTGCGGAAACTGAGCATGATACACAGAAGAATGAGCTAGCAGTGTCAAAGATTATAACAGGAAAAATAAACTAATGCAAAAACGACTGCAAAAAAGGCTTACACACATGCTCTTCCCCCAAAATAACCAAAAATAGGATATCTTTACACATCATAAATCTGAAAAACAACTTCACGCTGTAGACTAGATCTTTGCTAGACCTCATCCAAAATGTGTTCATAGTTTGGGACTTTTCTGATGTTTGCATTAATGTCTTAATTTTTCACTGACCCTTTTTTTAATTGATTTTGTTACTTAAAACCATACCCTTGGAATGTTTAACGCTGTGAGTTTCTACAGCATGTCATGTCCAAATGCAATGAGGGGTGCCAAATAAGCTTTGGGGAGGGGGGGGGGGGATTTCTCCCTCAAAACAGATACTCATCTATTTAAGTAAACTTGCAAAATTATTTCCAAGGTCCTTTCAGTGCACAGAAAATAGAATTTAGCACAACCAGCCAAATTACAGCATTCCAAACAAGAGCTCAAAATGTTCAGATAATAATTCTGCTATTCTCACTTTATTAGAACCATCTTCAGTTACTTGTCTAGCTGCCTACCCCATCTCCTCGTTTTCCATGCCATCTTGGACTTTCCCTTTTATTCTTTCTCACTTTCCCACTTTGTCTGCATCATGCAGATGGGTTTCATTACCAGCCTTGCAGTTCTAACCCAAAACATTATCTCTCCATTGATGTTGCATGATCGGCTGAACATTTCTAGCAGTTTCCATTTTAACCTTCACACTGAATCATTTGTTCACCATTTGAGTTATTGTGGGGCTCAAGACTGAGCTCACAATAGACCACAGAGAAAAATCAATGCAAACAATGTTCAAAGGAAATAATAACACAATACCACTTAAAGCAATTAGATAAATATTTTCTTTGCATAGGAGGAAAATAAAAGTCCTGAGTTTAGGATTAATTAAATTTAGTAGTTGAACAGCATTGAAATGTACAGCTCAGTCCCATTTTATCACTCCTCTTCCTTTCCAGCATTTTCTGGCCTAGTTTTCGGTATATTCTGCTGCAATGGAGAAAAAAAAGAACACCACATGTTGCAGTTATCAACCCAATATGTCAACTTTATTTCCTTCTTCACAGAAGCTGCCTGAATTGCTGAGTAGTTCCAGCAGCTTCTTATTCTATTTCAGATTTCCACCATCCAAAGTGTTTTGCTTTAATCGCATTAATTATAAATAAAAGAATGTGTTCACACAGGACTCGCGCTACCCAATGTCTGTCAGGTGAAAGAGAGCAACCCAGCCCAAGCCCACCTTCCAGTACTAGGGCTACAGCTCTGCAGATCACAGCTCCACATTATGGGCCAAGGATTTCTGCCCCCACTTCCTTTTCAGGCACTGAGATTCAGACTCCTGGCACCCTCTATACAAAGTCATACAGCACAGAAACTGGGCTTTTGCCTCAACTTGGCCATGCAGACCAAGATGCCCCATCTAAGCTAATCACATTTGCCCATGTTTGGTCCCTAACCCTCCAAACCATTTCTATCCTTGCAGCTGTCCAAATGTTTTTTTAGTGAAGATCGATCTGTATTGAATTGACAGATATGCCAGGGCAACAGGCCCTTTGGCCCATCGAGTCCATGCCGTCCATTGATCATCCGTTCATACTAGTTCTATGTTATTCCATTTTCACATCCACTCACTACAGGTGAGGGATAATTTATAGAGACCATTTAACTGACGAACCTGCATATATTTGGGATGTGGAAGGAAAGCAGAGCACCCCCAACAGAAACCCACGTGGGCTCAGGGAGAACGTGCAAACTCCTCATAGACAGCACCCAAGGTCATTATCAAACCCACATCTCTGGCGCTGAGAGATTTCAGGGTGGCACAGATGGTAGTCTGCATTTCTGTATGCAGGAACATCAATGGTGCCACAATGAGGATGATAAAGTGCTTTAAATTATCACCAACAATGTGTCCTGGAGCAGCCACAGTGAAGCTACAGTCATCAGCACACCTACACTTCTACTTCCACAGAAGACTAAGCAAGTTCTCCAACAACTATTACCAACTTCTACAGATGCACATTAAAGAGCATTCTATCACAATGCAACAGTCCATCACACAAACCACCCTCCTTATCCTCACCATAAACAAAAAATACAAAAGCTTGAAAGCATGTACCACTAGTTTCAGGAACAGCTTCTTCCTCACTGATACCAGACCACTGAATCGTCCTCTCATAGGTAGTCTTGATCTGCCAACCTACTTCACTGCAGCCATTTCATTTTTTGTTAACTGTTTGTTCTCTCTGGAACTGTAATGCTATAATGCTGTACATTCTATATTCTTCACTCTGGTATGTTTCTCCTTGCACCACATGTTGTGCTCCATATGACTCTGCTCATGTGCAGTATGATATGACTGGATAGCACCAAGTTTGTCACTGTGTCTCAAGCCCAATATCAAATAAGACAACAAAAGTAATGGTGCTGAAGGGAAGCTGCAATCAAGGAGGAAGGAGTGGAGCAACTGTCAGCTTGGCCAAGCCTTAGGTTTTCCAATTAACACCACCCCTATTCAGCAACTGTCATGTAGTCTATTTTACTCCATTTGGTATTTCTAGGATTTGGTGGTGCCTCAGTCCTGTGTGAAATAAAATTGTGGTTCGAGTTGAAAACCTACACAGCAGCAGAGGAAGAACTAGAAACGCTGCTAGCGACACATGCTTGTAAAATTATTTTACATTCATTCCTTTCTTTATATTTAACATCCAACTATAATCCAAATTTATTTTTTACCTTTATTCCTGTAACTCTGCTCCTGGAGGCAGCAGACACTGTGTTCCTAGAAATCCTAGATCCCTCTGTTGTCATACTGAAAGATAAACAAATGCCTTACAAAGAGACGCCAAGAGCAAGCACATAAATGTGGGTCTTATGGACTGTAGAAGCCCATCCAGCAAGATCAAAATCAGAGTTTCCAAAAAGGTGAAGAATATAGGCCCATAATACATGGCAATGCGGAGAATCACAAAAATTAAGAAAACTCCAACATCAGTCATTTAACTATATTGTTCAAGCTCTCCCCATGACCCATGCGAGTTTTCTCCAAGAGCTCCAGTCCTCTCCCTCCCCCCCCAACACCCACACTCCATAGACATAGAGGTTAGTAAGCTAATTGGCTTGTTAAAATTGTAAATAGTGATAGTGGTGATAGTGTGCGGGGATCGCTGGTCGGCAAAGGGCCCGTGTCTGCGCTGCATCACAAAAATTAACTAAAGATGCTTCCTGAGTTGTTGAGCTAATCCAGCACTGTGTGTCTATCCTTGGTCTCAACCAGCATCTGCAGTCTTTTGTTTCAACTACATAAAAGTTGAAGTTTTATCATCCAACAACTTCTAAACAAGTATCTTAACATAAATGTATTGATTTCCATTGGAATTATCTGCCTTCATACTGCCATCGTCTCCAAATTCCTTTTAACAACTGGATTCAAACGTGGGTTGCTGTGGCAATAGAACAGTGGTTTAACACAAATACAACAGCATTTTACATTTTCCACCCAGGGTTTTCCCAACTATTCATGGCCAAAATGAACTAGCACGGTGGCGTGAAATCCTTAAAATAAATATTCTAAAAAACAATTTGAAGTGTTTGAACTGTGTTGCTCTTAGCTCTTAGCTACACACATATGGGGCACATAAACACACACGCCAACTCTGTGACATTATGCGATAGCTATTTATTCCTATGGAGGGCTTTCAGTATAATTCTTACAGTGATTGCAGTGATGGGTTTTTTTATTAAAGAGTGGATGGCTGTTCGGGCAGAAAATACTTAAAATGCAATGACAGCATCAAATACTGAAGATAAACCCACACAAGGCACTACAAAGATGAATCCACTTCACAAGTTAAACCCACATCAAAAATGTCCTGCTTTTAATTCCCTCACAATCTCTCCCCACTCTTCTGAGTTTTATTGTTTCTATTGGTCCATACTATTGATGATGACAAGACAGAGGTAATGATCTTTGGTGGCACCTCTGGGCCCCCCCCCTGTTGATCTAGGCTCTTTGTCTGCATATCTCAAACCTAACATCACGAACCTGGGGATTAAAGTGGACCCTGAGCTTAGATTTGACTGTCAGGTAAGGGCTGTTGTTAAATCTGGTTTTTTCCATCTGAGGCAGCTGGCAAAAATAAAGCCGATTTTGTCAAGGCAGCACTTTGAGACGGTAATCCACGCCTTTGTTACCACCCGGCTGGATTACTGCAATGCACTGTATCTGGGGGTTAGTCGGTCCTCCATCGCCCGTCTCCAGATGGTACAGAATGCAGCTGTTCGTCTCTTGACTGGCACACGAAAGCATGATCATGTTTCTCACCTTTTGGCCTCTCTCCACTGGCTGCCTATTCAGTATAGGATTCGTTTTAAAATTATTTTATTTACTTTAAAATCCCTAAGTGGTCTTGCCCCGTCCTACCTATCTGAGCTTCTTCACCCTTATTCGCCCTCCCGCTCTCTCAGGTCAGACGATCAGCTGCTCCTGATTGAGCCAAAGACTAAGCGGAAGCTCAGAGGGGACCGTGCCTTTGCTGTGTCGGCTCCGAGATTGTGGAATGAATTGCCTCTGCACGTTAAACAGGCCCCTTCTCTAGCTGTTTTTAAATCACTCCTGAAGACATATCTATTCTCCATGGCCTTTGTAGACCAGTGAGGTGTTGAATTGTTTATTAACTTTATTTGCTTGGTTTTGCTGCGTTGTTCGTACTTGTGTTTTATGTTTTTTTTTAATTTATTGTTTGGATTTTTGTATGTAATTTATGCGCCTCGTGTTAGTTGTATGTTCTGTTGTTCTGCCTGTTTTATGATGTCTTGCTTGTTTTCTTTTTTTTCTGTACAGCACTTTGGTCAGCTTTGGTTGTTTTTAAGGTGCTTAACAAATAAAGTTATTATTATTATTATTATTGCTACCTCAGTTGGTAGCTAAGGCAGAATGACACATGGAAGATTAAATTTATCACCGAAGTGCAAAAATATTAATTTTAGAAGAGTACTTATGTGCACAAATGAGAAGGCAGGTTGAGAAAACTGCTAAAAACAACACTACACAACTTATGAACCCTTACAAAACACTGATTTGCCCATGTTGATGTAATAGATCTAGTTCTGATCACATTTCAGGAAGAACATAAAGGCCTCAGAAAGGAAATAATGGTAAAATCCTAGCAACGGGGCTGGTGTGACTATAAAAACAAAGAATTCTTGTTGTTAGGGCAGAAAGCCAGAGTGGATGTGTGGTTGGCATCTAGAATGCATTGTCTCAAGGTGGCATTAGAGCATTCAATGGTAGCTCCCAAAAAGGGAACAGGACCTGCACTGGAAAGAAACAAATCATAGTGGGAGTGGCTGTGGGAAAGACGTGGAGGCATGGGACTAGCCACACTAGTCTTGCCACACAATATTACATGCGTTTCCATCCTATGAACAATTCCATTTTTAATTAATCATTGTGCAGGAGGGAACTGCAGATGCTGATTTACACCAAAGATAGACAAAATGCTGGAGTAACTCAACGGGACAGGCAGCATCTCTACAGAGATGTTTCAGGTCGAGACCCTTCTTCAGACAGATTTTTTTTCTGACACTGATAACCTGATCTGTACGTCAGCACACGTCAATAGATGTCCAGAAGAAACCGTCCATTGTTTTGTGTGCGGACACCGAGTTTTAATAGGATGTTTAAAAGAGAAGAGACATTACTTGCTGTTCAGTAGTATTTAGCACACTTCACCTGGGTCTAGCATCAACAAGTGGATGTGGAAAAGTCGGCTTGTAGCTTTCAGGGAAAACATCTACCACAGGACGGGGAAAGCCCCCCGACAACTCCAGAGGTTTGCGGACCCTCCTCCTCAGCTCAGAAGCTTCTCGGTTGGGAATCTTGACCATTCTGTTGTTTGGAGCAAGGGTGTTGGTGTCTTGGTTGGGTACGGATTTCTGGGCATCAATGCCCTGACTGAATGTGGCTGTAGCTCCGCTTGGCTTCATTCTCAACGAATTTCTAATTGCTGGTCTTGGCTGGACATTGTCACCCATATAAGCAAAGTGGTCAGGTTCGACATCGCCTGCATTCATAGGACATACACCATGAAGAGCATTGTCAGTATCAGTCTCAAAATCACACACAATCTAAATCTTACTGATTTGTTCACAGCGCATTACGTGATAAATCAAGTTCAAGAGAGTTCAATGACAGAACATGAAGCATTAATCAACCCTTCACCATTCATCTGCTTAACATTTAGACACAAGCAAGATAAACATCTTACGAAGGCTAAGAAACTTCATTAACTTCAAGTTTCCCTGGTGATTGAGTCTATATCTTACAGAGCAGTTTTGTATCATTAAACACTCAATTTAATCCTTAACTTATTTCAGAGTTAGCAGGTTACAACTTGACAAGAAGAAAGCCACCAGGATCACCTTCCTATTTTAGAGATAAAAGTAGAACAGGGGCCAAATAGCTGCGCTTCCACCTCCGATTCCCATGGTCCTCACCTTTCACTCCACCAGCCTCCGCATCCAACATATCATTCTCTGCCGTCTTCAACATGATCCCACCATCAGTAGATGGTACACACCTTCCTCAACCAAAACAGTAGCTCTCTCTCTCTCTCTCTGTACCTTTTTAGTGAGACTGCAGCAACTACTCCATTGTGAATACAACTAGCACTGGTCTCCTGCATTTACCCTGGTGTCTTTGTCGACGAATGGGCACATCCAGAATCTCTCTCGACTCGGTCTTAGTCACGGGGAATGGTTGATCGGCTTCTTGATCAGGGGGTCTTGCCGTTGGTGGGCGCAAATCACACTGATCCTGAGTGACAAGAAAGAGACGCACATGGAGCTTCAGAAAACTAATGTCCTTTACACCCTTGTATGTCAGAACCAGGCCACCTTCTACATGCCCTGTTTATTCAAGATGGTTTGTTTAGTTTAGAGATGCAGCTTGTAAATAGGCCCCAAGGGCCCACCAGGTCCAGGTGACTTTCCATCACCTTTTTATCCCATTTCTCACCCATTGCTTACACATTAGGGCCAATGTTACAGAAGCCAATGAATTTGAAATAGATCTTTGACAGCTGCTTTTCAAAATAGTTTCTGATCGATGCAAAGTCCCCAGATTAAGCAAAATAGCTGCTGATTCCAAGGTTTGGCATTGGGAGTAGAGGGGGAAGGGTTAGAGAGGGAAAGCAAGGGCTATTTGAAGTTAGAGAAGACAATGTTTATACGGCTGGGGTGCAAGCTACCCAAGCAAAATATGAGGTGCTGCTCCTCCAATTTGTACTGGGCCTCACTCTGACAATGGAGGAGGCCCAGGACAGTAAGATCAGATTGGGAATGAGAGGGGGAGTTGAAGTGCTGAGCAACCGGTAGATCAGGTAGGTTAAGACGGACTGAGCAGAGGTGTTCAGCAAAAGGATCGCCGAGCCTTCGCTTGGTCTCACCAATGTAAATAATTTGCACCTGGAACAGAGGATACAGTAGATGAGTTTTTAAGGAGGTGCAAGTAAACCTCTGTCTCACCTGGAAAGGCAGTTTGGGTCCTTGGATGGAGTCGGGGGGGTGGTGGTAAAGGGACAAGTGTTGCATCTCCTGCGGTTGCAGGGGAAAGTGCCTGGGGAGGGGGTGGTTTGGGTGGGAAGAGACGAGTTAACCAGCGAGTTGCTTAAGGAACGGTCTCTGCGGAAAGCAGAAAGGGGCGGAGATGGGAAGATGTGGCCAGTAGTGGGATCCCGTTGGAGGTGGGAAAAATGTCGGAGGATTATATGCTGTATGCGACGGCTGATGGGGTGGAAGGACAAGGGGGACAGTCCTTGTTACAAATAGGTGGAGAGAGAGTAAGGGCAGCGCTGCGGGATATCGAGGAAACCCTAGTGAGAGCCTCATCTATAATGGAAGGGGGGGAACCCTCGTTTCCTAAAGAATAAGTACATCTCCGATGCCCTGGTACAGAAAACCTCACCCTGGGTGCAGATGTGGTGTAGACGGAGGAATTGGGAGGAAAGGGATAGAGTCTTTACTGGAAGCAGGGTGGGAAGAAGTGGGTATGGTGGAAACCAAAGAATTTATTGGTTTGTGGAATTGAATTATGAATCTGCACGAGAGAGCTGATCTTTACAAGTGGGGATCATCTGATGTTTTACTGATCTTGCTCATTTACATTCTCGTTGTCGCTTCTGGAGGATTGTTTGACTCTCAACTGCTTTGGCTACTTATTTTTTTTTTGGGGGGGGGGGGAAGGGGGGGGGGGCAGGGAGTGGTTTTACAAGATGGTAGTTTTGCTTTTTAAATTTTTCCTTTGTAAATAAAACCATGAAGAGTCGTCAGGCTGATATGTTGGCACTGTTCATCCCTCCAGAAAACCTGCTCGACTTGAGTATTTCCAGCAAGTTCTGTTAGCCACAATAGATAATGAATATTTAGCAGGTAACTTTTAGGCAACTTATCAAAAAGGAGATAGGACTAACAGAACCTGCTGGAAATACTCAAGTTTGACACCTTGCCTCCGATACCCAAATGTACAGCAGCTAAATTAGCTTTTAAATGATCCCACAAAATACAAAATTGGAAGCCTTCTTCATGGAAGTTTTTAGGGCAGAGATTGACACGAGGCAAAGGCAGGAGAATGGGATTATGATGGAAAGATAGATCAGCCATGTTTGAATGGTGGAGTAGACTCGATGGGCCGAATGGCCTAATTTTGCTCCTATCACTTATGAAGTGTACCCAAGTGGTGTTTCAGAGTTTCACATCAATCAATAGGGATCCATTTAGCAGTATTCAAGTACAACAGATAGACCACCCACAATCAGTACCACAGATCTGCCAGTTACAGAGATTGTAGTACAGTGAATTATTTATAGAAAATCCCAAGAGGAGATGATCGGTATAATTTTCCATTTCTAGCTTTTAACAGGACGGCCAGATCTCTAGCAATAATACCTACAGGATCAATATACTTGTGCTGGTGAAAATTTTCTCTGATGAAATTAAATTCTTAAATAGTGAAAGATTAAATTGAGAAACTAGAGTGAGTGAGGAATTCCTGTTGTCACCAAGCTAAACACAAAAACTCAATTGCAGCACACCACATGAAAACACAGTACAGGATAGCAAATTATAGACCAAATATATCAGTAGTATCCAGGCATCGGCAAAATAAATTCACTGAGGTACCAGCAAATTAAAAGTAATGAGAAATTTCACGGAGTAAAAGATACTTTTACATATCAGTACAATAATGAGCAGCAAACATATTGAAGAGCAGCACAGTGGCGCGCTGGTACCACAATGATCTCACTGGTGACCCTGGTTTGGTTGAGGCCTCCATTGCCATGTGTGTGGAGTTTGCACATTATGGAATTCCCCTGGCTGCTCCGGTCTCCTCCCATGTGCCAAAGACATACATTTGGCAATGGGCCAGCATAAACTATCTCCATTGAAGGTAGCTGGTGAGAGAATCACAGGGCACTTGTGGCATGTTGCAGGAAAATAAGTGGGGGAATGGGACTGATGTTCAGACTCAGTGGGCCAAATGGCCTTCTTGTTAGGTTGTTTGAAAATGCATGCGTGATATGTAAATTAGTATTGGTGGAGTTGCAGATCAGATAATCCATAAGGAACATACCGATGCATCAATAATTAATGAAGCTGCCGGCAGCCGTGAACTAATACCTACATTCAGCAGTGCACACTAACAAATAATTCAGTGGAAACGCAGATATGTTAAGACATAAATAGCACGGGAATGACAAATTAAGACAATCGTGGCAGCAATGAATAATTCAACTCATAAAACAGCAAGAATACTAGAACTAGATTCAAGGTGTTAAAGCCTAGAAGGCCACAGGATACGCGATTTAAAGGAGGGTGTGTAAAGATTAAGTAGGAAAAGGGGACATAAGGTAATAATATATTTTACCTTGGAAAAGGGGGAAAATGGGTGCCGCCTCAGGAGAGAGATTTACTGGCTAAAATCAGCAATGATGCGAGGGACAACAGTGGACATCCAGAAAGATTATAGGTAGAGATCATGGGCTGCACCTGCCAATACCAAGCAGTCACCGTATCCTCCAAATGTATCCATGGCCCCAAGAAACTGATTCTCCACATTGTGCCACAATAGCAATAGCTATTTCTGTTCGCCTTGTATAAAGGTACAAGTCATCAAACTGAATTTTCCTTCCAAGTGCAATGTTACATCCATATAACAGTGATACCCTTTTCCTTCTATACCAGTGGTTCTTAACCTTTTTGGCAAGTACGCGCAGATGCGAACGCAATACTGTATGTGGTATGTACCTTTGTTAGGTTCCTAAACATGGGCTCAACATATTGATATGTTATTTGTGTCCCCTCCATGACCCCTCAGCAAAACCCCAAACGACCCCCAGGTTAAGAACCACTGGTCTATACAAACAACACATGTTCAAACGCGAGCTTTGTCAGCAAAGAAACGTCACCCATTCCTTCCCTCCAGAGATGCTGCCTGTCCCACTGAGTTACTCCGGCATTTTGTGTCTACCTTCGATTTAAACCAGCAACTGCAGTTCTTTCCTACTCACTTCTTAGCATTGCTCTTGGAGCAGAATATTTCAGCCAGGAACTTATTTGTAAAATACATAGATTTTGTAAATTACCTGATGATGATACAACACATCTTCTTCCAACGCAATACCACAGAACTCACAAGGAATCATGACATCGCCATGGCTTGAATCTCCAATAGGCCCATATGACGGCAGTGAAAGATCTTCAGAAAAGTATTCTGGATTCATGTGATGATGCTGAAAGAAAATGTCATTCGTTCTGGGTATGGAGACCCTTTGCAGTGGCAGTGGTGGTACAAGTGTGCTATTTTTACTGAATGATGCAAAGGCACTTACAGGATTACAGCCAGTCTGCAAAAGAGAAATCTAATCAATTATTTTAAAATGGCAGAGGAGTGGACAGCAGTGGAGAGCAGAGGCTGGTACTTGATAAATAACAAAATCCATACTACATACATATTTCCTATGACTTGAACTATACAGTTAATGTTATCTTCTAGTCTGTTGTGTCTTAATAAGTGTCTTCACCTTTCAATAGAAATCTGCTATTTGAATTGCATTTGTTTTAATTACGTTTATTTATTTAATTTCAAACTTTTTCAAGGTTATGTCAGCACAATGTTTTCTCTCCCACCAAATATTCTTCCAATGATTGCACGAGTACTTTAAAATTACCCTTTGATCACTTGTATGCCTGGAATTGCAGTACGAGTATATAGCATTACTTAATCAACGACCACATACTGAATGGAACAAATCTAAATTTAGGTTTATCTTTACTCCACACCACGAACTCAAAATAAAACACTTGGAACAAAAATGAAGCTGCTATCTCAGATACTATATAGATACTGGATCTTTGGTCTTTCTGCTTTGGTAGCCATGTCAAAGAGCTTCAAACAGAATCACAACATGTCACGTTGAAACAATTAAATTGTAGAAGTAGATAAATCAGATTTGTCCTATTACTGGTGAGGAGCAATATTCATTGCTGAATAGTGAAAGGCCTGGATGTGGACATGAATGTGGAGAGGATGTTTCCACTAGTGGGAGAGTCTAGGACCAGAGGCCATAGCCTTCAAATAAAAGGACACACCTTTAGAAAGGAGATAAGGATTTTCTTTAGTCAGAGGGTGGTGAATCTGTGGAACTCATTGCCACGGAAGGCTTTTGAGGCCAAGTCAATGGGTATTTTAACGGCAGAGATTAACAGATGCTTGATGAGTAAGGGTGTTAGGGGGTTACAGAGAGAAGGCAGGAGAATGGGGTCGAGGGAGAAATATAGATTAGCCACAGAGTAGACTTAATGGGCCAAATGGCCTAATTCTGCCACTAGAACTTATGAAATTGTTTTCAGCAAGTTTGAATATTGAAGATATTTTAATTACAAATAACAGTGCCCCAAGGAAATACTGCCAACAGACTCAGTAGTGGGATCATATGGAACAAGCAGCAAACAATTGCTAAGAAGCCACATTTGCTAAACTGTACCTGATGAAGGATTAGTTCTTCTTCAGGGAAAGGTTCTTCACAGAATTCACAAGGCAACATCGTGACATCTGAAAGGAAAATATAAAATTACTGCAACTCTTCATTTTAAATACAGCCCGACAGATAAAAAGATAACTTGAGCCAAGACCACAACCAAGCCCTTTGTAGATGAATTCCACACCAGAAGGTTGCCATCATATTTCAAGTCAATCAGCAAGTCAGAGGGACACAGACACAATGCATTTGGACTGTTCAGTGCTGTTATGAGGCAACAGATGTTCAATCCACACTTGCACAATGAGCAAAAACTTAACACATAAAATTTAAGATAAATTTCTTGATTTCTTCAATGCTCGCAATGAAACTGCAAGGACCCAATCAAGTGGAACAGCAAGGAATTCCCCCAGCAGCTGAATCAATGCAGAGTTTGCACATTTTCCCATGACTCATGACAGTTGATGCTACAAAAATGATTCAGCAAGCCACACAGCCCACAACAATCTCTAACAGAGCCTGGAGCTAAATCTGTTGATCCCAGCTGAGCTAGCCGTTTTGCAGGGCACAAATCAAGATCAGAAAGCTTGGGCTGAGAGATTCTGTTTATAATTCTCACCTTAAATAATGCCCCAGCAATTCCCTAAGAAATGTACATGGGGAGACGATGATACAACTGTAATAATTCACCGCGATTACTTATCCAACTCATTAAATTATGCTCACTCGAGTCAAGTGCTGCACTTGGCGCTCATGGATTCCAACATGGAGCCAAGTTTTTTTTAAAGTAGTAAAAAAACCCGCAAATAATCTAACCAAGAGGTAGCACGGTGGCGCAGCGGTAGACCCGGGCTCGATCCCGACTACGGGTGCTTCTCTGTACAGAATCTGTATATTCTGCCCATTTGGGTTTTTCTTTGAGATCTTCAGTTTCCTCCCACACTCCAAAGACATACGGGTTTGTAGGTTAATCGGCTTGATACAAGTGTAAATTGTCCCTACTGTGTGTAGGATAGTGTTAATGTGAGGGGATCGCTGGTCAGTGTGGACTCA
Source organism: Leucoraja erinaceus (assembly GCF_028641065.1). Taxonomy (NCBI): domain Eukaryota; kingdom Metazoa; phylum Chordata; class Chondrichthyes; order Rajiformes; family Rajidae; genus Leucoraja; species Leucoraja erinaceus. Next base: position 26,031,049 of record NC_073401.1, read on the forward strand.
GTTGGGCCAAAGGACCTGTTTTCACGCTCCATCTGTAAACTAAAACCAAATCTTTTAATTTTTTGAGGTATCAAATTGAAACCTGTATTACAGCTGTGCATATATTTATTTGTACAAGTTAATACCAGAATAACATTTTTAATCAGATTAAATTAAGCATGTCCTATTGTTTGAGACGCAGCTGCTAGTTATAATGGGAAGCTTTGATGAAATTACTAGCATAAGTTGTTTTAGCAGAAAGATGCAAAAGTATGAACTTTAAAATATTTATAATTGCTTATTGTTGTCCCCAATTAAATTAATGTTGATTGCAACAGTAAGAGAGAAGTGCTTTGATATTTAGTTTATTCTCACATGTACCGAGGTAGTGAAAAGCTTTTTTTGGCGTGCTAACCAGTCAACGGATAGACTATACATGATTACAATCCAGATGGAAATAAGGAAAACTGCAACAAAGCCTGCCATTCCGATGATAAAGTACACTATACACGAGATAAACTAGGAGAAAAATATAAAATAAAAACAAAAATGGCTGTCTAAAGTAGACCATTGAGACTGTTCCACTTCTCCATTCACTACCTCCCTTTCCTTCCTGATGTATTTACTCCTCAATTAATGGTGTCCATATGTCTCCGTTTTTCACATACACAATTCTCTTGGTTATGCAATTCCGAATTTGCACATCCCTTGAATAAGGAAACTGAACATCGCATCCCTAGATGGGCATACCCTTATCCCCAGACTGTGCCTCCATCGTAAAGTTGAGGAAACCACCAACATCCTGTCATGATATTGAAGTTTTTCCAATTAGATCAGACATTCTTTTAATCTCTTAAGAATAAGTCCGCCCCAATCACTGAGCCTACAACAAATGCTGTTTCCGGTATCAAACCACTGAATTTATTTCCCCCACATCTTATGAAAGCAATTTATACTTCAAATCAAAACTTGCTCGCTGCATGCAACATAAAATAAGATTTTACATTGGGTTTTATCTTACCAAGTCATTGTGGCAAATCAAAAGCAATATAAATGTGTAAGCAATTTATTGCTTGATAAGGAAATACAGATTTCTGGTTTACAAAAAAAAAGACACAAAGTGGGCTGGAGTAACTCAGCGGGTTAGACAGCATCTCTGGAGAACATGGATGGGTGAAATTTCAGCTAAGGACTCTTCAGTCTGAAGAAAGGTTTGACCCGAAACGTCACCTACCCATGTGCTCCAGAGATGTTGCCTGACTCACCGAGTTACTCCAGCACTGTCTTTTAAAATATACTGGGAAGTACGGTAAAATAAGTTGTTTGGATGTATGTAAGTGACTTGATCGACCCCCTTCTATAACCATGCTGATATCCCGTGGGAGACCAGAAACAAGTAGTTTTAACAACTTACTTGCTACTTCTTTGTCGACATTTACAGAAGCTGGGAAGAGATCAGATGGAGGCTGATTGTTAAATACCCCCAAAAGGTTTTGTGGATGCGAATATCCACAATCTGTACGAACATCATTCCATGCTGAGATCAACTCTCCTTCACCACCACCACCGTTCTCATTTTGCAAACTTAGAGCAAGCAGGTAATCCAGGTTAGAGTTGGCATCCACATGGCCAGGACCGGCAGGGTCAGCCATGCGATTTTTTTCTGTCCTTGTAACGCTGGCTGTGAAAGCAACAGGGAATGCACATCTTGTTAAAAGGCACAACTACAAAGTTTTCATTGACACTGAAAGACTTACTTTAAAGAGGCACCTCCCTGTGAAATTTGGTTATCCCAAACCATTTTACAGCCAGGGAATTATTTTTTAATAGTCGCTGTTTTGTAATGAAGGGATAAAACGTAAACATTTGCACACCGCAAGCTCCCACTGACAAAGAATGTGAAGTGCTAATAGGTTTTCCAAATGCTGTTAAATGAGGAATAGCCACTTAACAAGAGTAATTCTTTCCTTCAAAGTGGACCCATGAGAACTTCCACCCGAGAAAGTAAATGTGGTCTTGATTAAAAATCTCATTCAAAAGCTTTTAGCAGCTTACAATAGTTACAGAGACTAAAAGTTGGTTGAAATATGCAGAACTAGTTGTCAGAAATTGTGGTGCAGTCACCACAGCATTGTCACATGAACAGCTGCCACTTAGTGATTTATATTAAACTACATTGTTCTAGAACATCAAGTCCAAGACTTGTTACCATCGAGTTCTGGAATCGTTCTTTGTTTCTGCCTGAAATTCCGATATCAATCGGCATCTTCTCCATTCTGCCACAGTAAAGAAGAATCACAAGTACAATAATGTCCCATATCCAGGGGACCATCTGTGTATCTGCATTAACACGCAAGAATCATTGTTAAAACAGCGCCAGAACTGAGTTTACTCTAGTTGGAAAGCCTGGATATGGATGCAATCCTATTTCTCGCTTAGGTAACTTTCCAATCTTTGCTGCACCTTTCCTAATCTGACAGGATCAGTCCCCACGCTTCACTTGGAAGCACAGGATGCAACATCAACATTTTAATTACAGGAACTTTGAGCTTAAAATAAATGTTAAAAAATTTCAGATGTTAAAAACATTTTCATTCCTCTTCGGACTTCCTTACCAAACAAACATCTCATATTCAATCATTTTGGAAAGTACAAAGTCATGAAGTAAATAATTGGTATATCTGTACACCCCTGGATCAGAAAAGTAATTTCCCCACACAGAGGTGGTGAGTGTACGGAATGAACTGCCAAAGCAGTCAGGCAGGTACAGAAACAACATTTAAAAATCATTTTGACAGTAACATCGATTGGAAATGCCTCGAGGAATGTGGACCAAACAGGCAAATGGTCCTGACGGGCCATCTTGGTCGGCATGGATAAGTTAGCCTGAAGGACCCAATACCGTGCGACACAACCGTGACAAAGGAATGGATTTTACACTTGGGTCTATACCGTGGAGCTTAAAAAAATGTAATTACTTTATCGAGACCCTTGGGGCGATATATTAGGTTATCACCAATGGGAAGAGTCTTGAACCAAGGGTTGGTCATTTAAGAAAGAAGTGTTTACAAATTTATTTTTGCAGAAAGTGGCAAATTAAAATTCATGATCCACCCCAGAGGGTAGATCATTATGTGTATTTATGGTGGAGGTTGATCCAGCTTACAACCCAACAGTAAGAATATTGATTTCCCCAATTCCAAGCAACCCTTGCATTCCCTCTATCTCCGTCCCTCCCCCACCCTAAACATCTTGCTAGTTTCACGGTTCGTATCCCCATTGTGGGCTCCATCTTTCCCGAGCCATCGGTGCCATCTCTGATTTGTTCTGTACCTTTTCATACCTCTAGTTTCCCTCTTCCCCCCAACTCCCAGTCTAAAGAAGGGTCTCATGACCAGAAACGCCACCTATTCCTTTTCTCCAGAGAGACTGCCTGACCCGCAGAGCTACTCGAGCATTTTGTGTCTCCCTTCAGTAAACCAGCGTCTGCTGTTCCTTCCTACATATTTTTTTGATTGACAAATTGGTGGCTGGCATAGAGGTTAAGGCTAGTGTGAATGATCATGATCGGGTTGAATGGTGGAGTGGATAGATGGGACAGGCGACTTACTCCTGATTTCTGGTATTCTCCTACAACAGATTTAAATTTAAACAAGTCAATGCAAATAGTTTTCATTTCAAATGTCTTCCCTTACCTCGATTCTGTTCTCTACCTCTGAGTGACACATTTCTCCTATCTATCATCCTCGCTGGGAATCCAGTCTCCCTGTTCCCATGCATTTTATTTTCCAATGGTCTGGAAATTCTTGGTCTAACGCGAACATAGTTCTCCTCCGTCTGAACATAATTCCCAAATGGTTGGTTTTCAAACCAGACTCCAACGTTATCTGGAAAATGATACTCGGGCCTGGGTCTCATACGGTTGTTATTCTTTTCCTCCACCTCTTTGCCACAAGTGAGATGGTGCATGTGCAATTCCTTGACAAGAACGTTGCGACCACAATCTGCACAAGGTTCAGTTCTTGATCCACAATAATCAGCATGCTCTTGAGACTTGTTGAATGCAAGCTCCAGTTCGCAGTACTGACATTTAATCAGTCGCAGCGGGCAGTCTGTGCTCTGCAAAAGCAAAATAGAAAATATAGTTTAAAGGGCTGCAAAGGTTGATAATGCTGCACCCAGGGCCAACCATGTTGGGGTCATTCCTAGTCATTCACACCTGCTGGACAAATGATTGCAGATGCCCAAGAGCTATACATCTCTACTTTTAAAGAAATTCAGATTAAGATGCCATTATTCTAAAATTGAGCAGTACAACACCAAATTAAAGAGATCGCCCCCCCCCCCCCCCCCCCCCCCCCCCCCCCCCCCCCCCCCCCCCCCCCCCCCCCCCCAAACTGTATAAAATGTACAATCTTAACCCAAAACGATATAGGGATCCCAAGTCAAATGAAATGTCAAAAAAGTGAACTTTTTTTGTCTAAAAGATTAGCGCATCAGGAGATAGAGCAAAAGGCACATTATAAGAACTCGTGCAGATCAAGATCAATTTGACACAAAGATACAAAGCACCAAATGCCTATCCATTCTTACAGGATACTAAGAATAGCATTTGATACACAGAGGCAAGGTTATGTTTGCCAGATAAGAACAGTTCAAATACAAAAAGCGCACAACACAGATACACACCTCGTGTTTCTCCAGCTGATTCTTTTCTATCTTCATGTTGCATTTGCAGTTGACCTGTAACATTAGAGATAAGGTTAAGACCCCACCTGTAACATTAGAGATAAGGTTAAGACCCCACGTATAAATTTATATTGGTTACTTCAGATAAGGCCAATACTTCAGACACATCTCTGTACAAAATGAGAAAATGTCTATGTTGAATTAACACGTCTAAATGAAGACAGCAAAAGAAAGCAATTAGACTTAGTGTCCCAGGGAAGTGTAGAATGATTCAAAATACCCAATATTCAGTGAAATGTATTGGAAAATCAACGCATGTGACAGATAAGGCTGAGGCCCAGACTTAAAAATGCAACCACACAAGAACAAGCACACATTTTACTCTAAAAGCATATCATATACCATATGCATATGCATAACATATATTACGTGTAGCATGCACAGGACAACCACAGAGACCAGTTTCACTGGTGAGATATGCTAGCAGTAATATTGATTACCTATTAAATCCAGACCCCCTCACATTCGATGAGCATGATAAACGAAATATATTTTGCTCTGGTATCTGATATGCCATAATAAAATTAAAGCGCTGTCAAAGTTGACATGAACAGATAAAAATTTGAGAAATGTTAACACGGGAAATGAATTCCATGGCTCTTCTCATGACTAATGTCTTTGATTCTATACTACTATTGCAAGGATATGGATAGCCCGGACTGCTGATCTAATTTCATTTAGCTCCGTTAAAAAAATCAAATGAGTCCATAAACACACAATACCCCCAATTAAAGCCAACCACTGGAACATTAGACAGTGACACAGCTGTAGAGTTGCTGCTTTACAGTGCCAGAGACCCAGGTTCGATCCTGACTACGGCTGCTGTCTGCACAGATTTTGTATGTTCTCCCAGTGATCGCGTGGGTTTTCTCCAGGTGCTACGATTTCCTCCCATGTTCCAAAAATGTACAGGTTTGTAGGTTGATTAGTTTCTGCAAATTGTCCCTAGGATATAGGATTGAACTACTGTACAGGTGATCGCAGGTCAGTGCGGACTTGGTGGGCCAAAGGGCAGGTTTCCATGCTGTATCTGTAAACTAATATAAACTAAACTAATATAACTTGATTTTAAAAAATGGCACATGTTGGACGTTGGAAATAAAAAATAGTAAATACGAGAAAAACTATGTAGGTCAGACAGTGTCTGTGGAAAGAGAAACGGGTAACATTTCAGTTCAAAGCTGCCTGATGAAGGAATTACAAGCCGAAACATTAACGCTGTCCTCATTCCACAAAAGCTGCCCAACCTGTTGTGTATCCAGCATTTGCTGTTTACATATTATGCAGCATATTTCCTGCAATAATCAAATTGCCAGATTTTGTTTCATGGGTATTAGGACGATTAATCATCAACCAGATTAAGGCAATTCGATTATAAACTGAAAAATATTCCCACCCTTTAAAGAATCAATAGAATTTTGATTCAAAAATCATAATAACCTGCCAGGCAACATTACATGTGTTTTTTGATTGCATGAAATTCCTTTGGTGATCAGATTTGCACAGAGGATGATGAAAGAACAATGCAGAGAAAATGCCTGCCCAGTATTCCCAGAATTAACTGTTTGTACGTCAAATTCCAGCACCTGCTCATTTTCTTTTACTTGGTATCCTTTAAAATAATTTGATTGGTTCAACTATATTGACATTACAAATATGCATGTTATTTTACCATAACCAAAGAACGTTTAAGAACAAGGTACTTTTGAAACAGCAAACTCACAGGCATAAAAACATTTGATTCAATAGTTAAACAATTATGACGAGTTATGCATGCAATGCAAGACGAAAGGAGTGTCTGTTCTTAGAAATCAGACTTACCACTTCTTCAAAGACTGTAAATTGCTAGAGCATTGTTACCTGACCACCGAGAGAAGTTTCACACAACAATGCTTGTGTGGCTACTGGGAATGTGTGGTCCATGAATGTATAATATTTGCATAAATAAACTCAAATACATTTTCCAAGACTGCATTCAGGAAAGAGCAGTATGAAAAATTGGACTTTGCTTGAAATTGTGTGCAGCAGAGGAAACTGCAGAGTGGTAGAAATGTACCATAGCATCACAGGTACTGACCCCTCCTCTCCATCAGCAAAAGGTATCTATAGAAGCACTGCCCCGAACAGACAGCCAATATCAAAAATCAACACCACCCTAGTCATGTTCTCATTTCGCTACCAACAAGGTGGTTCAGGAGCCCGAAATCTGTGACCAGTAAATTCAGAGACCGCTTCTACTCAGTAGCCATCCTGTTCTTGAACACAACACAACACAACAGAAGTAGTGTAGATGTAGGGCTGTGGTGTGGGCAGCTAGAGGCCTACAGTAGCCACGGAAACACATGGAACAGGTAGCACTGGAGGCTGTCACACATGTCAGACAAACGTGCAGATGGGACGCAGCCTGCAGCAGCATAGAGCGGTGGTGGAGAACATCGACAGCATCACCAAGCCGATTTAACCCCTGCATCACCTTCCCAATGCCACCGCTAGAACAACAGATCTCTAAGGCCAAGATAAGACTCGATCTTTTAAAGAAAGCACTATTGAAAGTATCTCCAGCAACTATGATCTATGGATTGTGTCTTTGCATTACGTTCTTTGTTTTTGGCACCATAATAGGTACCTTGTATTACTGTTATTAACTTATTGCATTCTTAATTATAATACATTTGTGTTAATCGTTTATGGGCCTGTTAAGCTGCAGCAACCAAAAATGTCACTGCTCCCTTATTGGTACATACGACACTTATTTAAAAGCCTAAGTTTAACGATGAACAATAATATTTATTTACAATCATAGCATTTGCTTGGAATCTCTCTTAATTTTCATGTTATAAGTACTTACCCTGGAAACAAAAACAAAGAGCTCACACAAGAGAATTGATTTTGCTCTCAACACTCAAAGTTGTACAGGTCAAGATAGACAGAGTCAATTCTCCCAAGTCAATTAGTAAACCTAATGTCCTATGTGGAAATCTAAACCACCAAGGTCATGGTTAATCCTTCAGTCTAAGTAGATTTGCTGAGTTTTGTGAGAGCTGTTGCAACTGTTTAAAACAAGGAGGTTGGTGATGAGTGGGGAGAGCGTTTAAGAGATGAGGGATCTTCAGTTATTTGATTAACAAGTAATCACCAACGATTGTTAGTCAAGTTCAGAGTGTTAATGCTAACCATCATGAAGAAGCCTTCCAGAAGAATTTTCAATTGATATAAAAGATCTCTTAGGCATGGTACACAAGTGGAGCCAGGCCCATAAGAAAAATCTCTGCAGAGGGCAGAGCCTTTATGGAACATGGGAGATAATTGATAGAAGAGAAAATTAAACCAAAAAACATTGCGGATACCATATAGCATTAGACTCCATCTTGAGGACCTTACCAGTGCATGTTCTGTTAGAAAGTGTTCTTCCATCTCAGATTTGGGAAACGGTTCATGGCAAAACCTGCAGAGATCAATGTTCCTTCTACAATGGATTTCATGGATAGTGAAGTTTATTGCAGGAATGTCTCGTTTGCTGACGATGAAAAAGATAAAAAGCTAGTTACACAAAATTAAGTTAAAAGTAAACAGCATCTGCTCCACTTGTACATTTAAATTTGTGCAGTAATACAGCTGCCAACAATGCACATAGTAAGGCTGTTTACAAAACAGAGTAAGGCTCTTTACAAATCTTCAACAATAATTTAAATGATGGACATTTATATTTTAAAAGGAATAGTTCTGAGCATCTCAGATGGACAAAAGCTGGAGTAATTGCAGGTCAGACAGCATCTCTGGAGAAAAGGAATAGGTGACGTTTCAGGTCATGACCGTTCTTCAGACTGCATCTCAGATTTGGCTTTAAATCTGTGCTATCAGGGTGAATAAAATTACATACAATTTGCTTCAGCTTCCAACGGAACCAAAGGTGGGAAAACAGCAGACATCTCTGTTGCAAAGTCTGCTTATGTTGTTTTTGGATGATAGCTGTCCATGACTGTACAACGAGCTGCATAAATAATCCAACTCCAAATTCATTGCAAAAGAGGGAATGCACGGAAATATAATGGAACCTGCTGGAGTTCGGGGGGTAGCAGTCCAGAAGGTTGGCAACCAGGGGCCGATAAAATAACAAATTTAATTTTAATCACTTGGCTTAAATAGATTTTAATTATTTAAAAGGTGTTTAATTGTCCTTTTAATTGATTAAGAATTGAAGTGATTTTTAGGAAAAAAAACCTTCCATCCACTTGTGATAGATCTTAGCAATTTTGAATGTTTCTAAATGTCAGGGGCATTCCAAAACAGCAGCTCCATAGTTGGGTTATATTGTGCAAAGGCCTTGCCTTGCAATGGGCTTCACCATTTTGATTGGACCAGGTTAAGCAGTTTAACATTGTCCAAAACAGAAATGGCAACTTCATACATATAATGTAGCGATGTTACAAACCTATCTCCAGCGGCGCTGCAGTTCTGCCACTGGCCGTGTGCGCGATTTTCACGCCTTTGAGGGGGGAGGGGGGCGAGATTAAAATGCAGGTTTGTATCGCTTGTCGGAGAGGGATTTCCTCGGGCTGCTAGTCGATGAAGGAAAAAAAAAAATCGGACTTCCGTTCCTGGCTTTTATTATTTAAAAAAACTTGTAGTTTACAATGCAAAATTGAAAAGTTTGTAACGGTCAATTTTGTAATTAGCTACAATTAAGTAACTAACTAATTATATGCCTTAATTTCAGGTCATCCAAGTAAGACGTTTTATATTTGTTTCAGAATGCTTCAATCTACAATAGCTGAAAATTTCATTTGGTTCTCTTAATTTTTAAGAAAGCTGTGGGCTTTTGACTGTCCTCGATCACAGCTTTGTGTTAAATCAATAGAAAAGCAATAGAAGACAAAATTTCAGAGTATGAAAATGGCCATAATTTTTTAATACTGAAGATATGAAAGTGAATTAAGTGTCAAATTAAACTTCTTTTTATGATTTATCTGATGGGATAAATTGCCGACTTGATTTTTACAATCTCAAAATTTTGTGACATTGCTACATAATGTAAAAGTGTTTATAGACACGGGGAATCATCCCCAGTACCGAGTTCTGGCCTGTTGTTTTCATAGTGATTCACATCTTTCCTGAATATTGTTTAAATTTCAGGCAGACATTCTTTATAGGTGGGGCCCATGCGAGAATTTAATCTTAGGCAGCTGTTTTCCAGTAGGTGTGGCAGCAAATATAGTGACTAACTTATGACAACAGAAGGGTTGGACATCATCATTTCTGGTCACCCCCTATAATTATATGGCTGATGCTGATCAAAATAATTTCACTTCAGCAATCTTCACTATTCTACCTCCAGTGTCTTCCTGTTGAGAAATAACAAATTACTTCTGCACAGCTGGACACTCACTGAAACTGCCAATTAAATACTTCCACATACACAACTGTGTGGAGCAGAACTTGAATTGTGGAAAGTCTTAACCATTACATTAAATCAGTTTGCAGATATAAATATATTGTAATGCAAGTTTTGCAAAGATTCTTTTCACCAGTTCTCGGTTTAAATGTTCCCGTTAGAAAAAGCCGACTTTGATAATAGAACCTAACATTATAATCCCTCAGAGAACCACTTTTGCGCACAGAACACAACAGTTTATGAAACACTGATAGTACAAATTAGCAAACAAATAAATTAAATACGACAAAAAAGGCATATCTATTGTTTTTTTTATTAAATACTCCCAAATGTTCAACTCCAGCTGCTTTTTACATGCAGATATAATAGTTATTTTCCACTGAAGGTTTAATTCAATATTCTTAAGTACATCATAATTATATCCTATTAATAGCAATTTTGCCAGACACTAATTTTACTTGATGAGAAATTTCCACTTTGCTAACACATTAAGAAAATCAAGAAGAACAAATAAAACTAAATAATATAACAAGACAATTATTTGATTATGAGAGACATGAACCTGGGGGAAAACTGTTGAGGCTACAGGCTTCAGACCAATTTCCAGTTCTGTGCAAATGCCACCCTGCAACTTAGCTGGTGTTTTCCCACTATCTTTTTTTCAGGATTTGGATATCATTAGCAATTTATTCCTTATTCCTAATTCCCCTTGACAGGATGATGGTGAGCAAGCTCCTTGAGCCATCGCAGATGTTCCGCAGCATAGTTTAGTTAAAAATTAAAAGATCAAGGACCAGCAACATGTTTCCAAGTTGCAAAATGTGCAACTAAAAGGGGTAAATATTGGCTTTGGTGTTTGCATGTTCTTGAAGCCCTGGTCCTTCCTCATGTAGAGTCTGCTATCTGAAAAGGGGTAATAACCATATAACCATATAACAATTACAGCACGGAAACAGGCCATCTCGTTCCATGCCGAACAATGTTTTTCTTGTCCCACCTGCCTGCAGCCCCATAACCCTCCTTCCTCATCCATATGCCTATCCATTTATTTTTAGATGATCTGCTACCACTCCACTGGGAGCTCATTCCACACCGGCGTCCCCTCATATTACCCCTAAACGTCCCTTAAAAAGTCATGTCCCTTGTCCACATCAACTCTGTCTATCCCTCTCATCTTTTAAAGACCTCTATCAGGTCCCCCCTTAACCTTCTGCGCTCCAAAGAATAAAGCCCTATCTTCTCACCCTTTCTCTGTAACTTAGAAACCCAGACATGCTGCCTCTATTTTGTTGACATCCTTCCTATAATTTGGGGCGACCAAAATTGTACCTCCTATTTGTTGACATCTCCTATTTTGGCGACCAAAATTGTACACCATACTCCAGATTTGCCACCAGCCTTGTACAATTTTAACATTACATCCCAGCTTTATACACGAAAAGTTACCCATCTAGAGATGCTTCCCGCTGAGATTCCAATTTTGTGTCTATCGGTTAAACGGTTCTGTCAGAGTAGCCAAGATGAGTAACTGCAGTATTTATTATAAATGGAAAATACTACATCCACTGTGCACTACTGATGGAAGGAAGATTTAGGAGTGTGCTGCTTTTTCCTGGATGCGTTGAGTTGTAAGCAAGAGGATCAATGCTTCATCCAAAGGAGTTCCTCCAGAGATCTCTAACATAACAAGAGCTGGTCTCCAGCTCATTCAGTACGCTGCCCGTGATCAAGAAACATTTGAGGGCTGGATATGCCAAGCCTGCGAGACCCCCAACATATCCCAAATGTAGTGATGAAGAAATAGCTGCACTTCCAGCCAAGCTCTTCTCGTATACAGTTACAAATTGAAAACTTACCCCACTAAAGTGGAAAATCGAACAGGCATATCCTGTTCACAGGTAAAAGTAATCTAATCTGTCTAATTAACACCTAATCAGTTAACTCTCAATCATCAGCAATGTGAAGGTAGCTGTCATTGACAACGCTATGAAACATCATGTACTCACCAGTTTCACCTGGACTATCCCATTCCAGATCCTATCACAGCTCTAGTCCAAACATGGACCAAAGAGGCAAATTCTACAAGTGAGGTAAGAGTGACTTGACATCAAGGCCACATTTGACCAGGGTGCATCATGCAGCCCGAATAAAGTTGAAATCAATAAGCATCATGGCACTGTCTTGAGTCTTTCTTTGCACGAAAGAACATTGTTGTGGTTGTTGGAAGTCAACCATAACAACACCATGACATAACTGCTGGATTTCCTACGCTAACCACCTTCAATAATCTTCCTTTCATCATAACTCCTCACCAGCTGAAGCAGCAGAGCATTCACACAGCATGGTCTGGTCAGCATTTAGTAATGGGCTGATTAACAGTGGTTCATTAACAGTGCAGTCACAAAAGGTCTAGGCAATGACCATGTACAACAAGCAAAAGTCTAATCGGCAACCTTTGGCATCCAAAACCATTGCTATTGCCAAACACCTCGTGAACAACATATAAACTAATAAATACTAACAAGGGGGTTTGATATTTGCTTGCATGAAAGGTTGGTGGTAGAGGAAACCAACACGATATAAAATGAATCAAGAGAAACATTTGGAGACAAAAACCTACAGGCTACAGACCATAACTTGGGAAATTGAATTAATTGAAGTCCATCTTTGTTAGCATGGACATAAAGGGCTGATAGGTTTCTTTGTATTGTAAATTTCTATAATTCTATTTTTGCCTCATTATACTTTTTTGACATTGTAGCCACCAAAACGTGTAAATAATGCATCTATATTTTGAGACAGAATATGAAAATACTATGGATACTGAATGATTGACAAATACGGATACTAAATCATTCAGGAAGTATTTCACTTAACAAATTTACATCTTCTGCCCTGCCGTAATAGATTTTGGATAAATATCTCTGCAAAATGTTACATCCAACTCTTAGGACATGACTCAACTATTCCACAAGCTTCCCCCAGAAACCAAATTTGTAGTCTCAGGCAGACAAAGCAGCTTTTAAAGACATATTTCAGCAATTTCCTGAAGTAATCATCTAAGTTAGTCTCTTACCAGTTGGCACATGGCCGGGTTTCCTCAGCCTGACCTTCAGACATTGTTGCCTTTGTTCAAAAGCTGCAAAGCAAAATAGGCAAATAAGTTAAGTATTTCATGAAGTTTGCTGTTGACTAAAAACCTTGCGTATAGGATACTGACAAGATGGTACACATTTTATTTCAAAAGAAATGGAAGGTTGCTGGTCTTTTAGATCAATCACTGTGCACATCTTTAAACCTTTTATCTCTCTCTCTCATTCTCCATCTCATATGGATGCTCGAGTCTTCCTTCAAACCACAACTTAAGCCAAAGTTCAGATGCAAATAACGAAACCAATGGAAAAGTACCCAAGTATTGTCAATTATTTCAAAGTTTAATGATAACAGAATGCATAGGTCACACACAATTCATAAATTTGCCCCACCAATGTTCAATATAGTACCTCCACGCTATTACACATTTTCACAAGTCAAACAGCACAATGTTAACTCGTAACCAAAGCGTCAGATAAAAATAAATGCAGCTTTTAAGTTTACTCTGCTCAATTATTTTGTTAGGTAGTCCTTTGCCTCCCCGAGTACTGCCACACTATTACATGACATAAACTTTTAAGCCCATTCAGTCTGCAGCAAGGCTAGTCATGTTAACAAATTACACCATGTCAACCAACTGCAAATAGATTTTAAAACCATCAACTAGGTTTAAGAAATCTCATAGCAAGTTACTTAAGAGTTCACAGAGACTGATTTTTTGTTTACCTGTCTTCTATTATATAAACCTATGCAGACTTAAGACATGGATACCATCTTCACTCACCTATGTTATAGCGATCAAACTATCAATTATATGCCACTTTCATAAATACCAGCACTATTGCCGACAAGTCAAAAGCTCAAGTGACACAGTCAGTACTTCTACTTTCAGTTTCTGTTTCCCCAGAGGAAGTTGAAATTCTGTGAATTAAGCAAGATTCCCAGACGTCATTTCAGGAACATTGATTTATGGACCATAGAGAATCCTGGATCACAAACTCGCAAATTTCCAAAACATTAAATAAAATATGCCGTGACAAGATTTAAAGGACTTAAAGCTTGGGTGGCTAAAATGCCTCTGTTGGGTGGCTAATGTTGTGTCTCTGTCTAAGAAGGACTTAAAGGGCCCGTCCCACTTGGCGATTTTTTCCGCAACTGTCAGCATCATTGAATGACGTATCAGGTCACCGAAAAAGTCGCGGCGTGATGACGTATAGACACGCGGTGTCTCCTCAAGTGTCGCAACCTTTTTTTATGTCGCAGCTGGGTTTTGAAATGTTCAAAATCTTTTGGCGACCCTGATACATCGGTCAATGGCGCCGGCATTCGCCGAAAAAAATCGCCAAGTGGAACAGGCGCTTAAGAAGTTCTTGGTTTAAGAAGGGCAGCACGGCATAGTTGCTGCCTTACAGCACTTGCAGTGCCAGAGGCCCGGGTTCAATCCTGACTATGGGTGCTGCCTCTACAGAGTTTGTACGTTCTCCCCATGACTGCGCATGGGGTTTCTCCGGCATATTCAGTTTCCTCCCACACTCCAAAGACGTACAGGTATGTAGGTAAATTGGCTTGGTTAATGTAAAAATAAATTGTCCCTCGTGTGTGTAGGTTAGTGTTAATATGCGGGAATCGCCGGTCGGCGCGGTGGGCCAAAGGGCCTGCTTCCGCAATGTATCTCTAAAGTAAACTAGACTGCAAAGAAAATCCTGGGAACTGGAGACCAGCAAGCCTAACTTCTATAGTTATTAAATTGCTGGCAAGGATTCAGAGGGATAAGATTTACATGCTTTTGGAAAGGCATGGGTTGACTAGGATAATTAACATTGTTTTGTGCATGGGAGATCTCACTAATTTGTTCAAGTTTTTTTAAGAAATAACCAAGAAGGTTGACAAGGGCTTCAGCAAGGCCTTTTCATAATACAGGCCTCTCTGGATGGTTAGATTGCATGGGGTCCATGAAGAGCTAGCTAACTGGATATTTCATGATAGGAATTAGAGGGTGTTGGTGGATGGTTGATTTTTGAACTGGAGGCTTGAGGCTAATAGTGTGCCTCAGGGTTCAGTGCTGGGCCCAATACTATTTGACAGCGATTTGGATTAGAATGTGCGAGACATGATTAGTAAGTTTACAGGTAACACTAAAATAGGTGGCATCATAGACAGTGAAGAGCGTTATTAGTATTAACAGCAGGATTCCTGATAACCCTCAGGAACCTCCAGTAGTTGGACTGAAGGCTAGCTGTATGACAATTATTACCAAGAAACTGTATTTCAAAGATGTCATAACTTTAAAGGCTCATTCTAGATCATGCATGACATGGAGAATGTGCTAGTCATTGAAAAATATTAACATCCTACAGATGAAAGACCAGCAGAGGTTTAAAATCTTAATAATCCTGCATACAATGTCTGCTTATCTACTAATTGAGTGAAAATGTTGTCCCCTTAAATATTTTTCAAGAGGAACAGTTTAGGGGACCAATGGTATTTTTTTTTTCCCACATCAATGTATTTTGAAATTTTAAATGGGCTATTATTACAGCACTTATTGTGCCAACCCATGATGTCAGTGGCACAAATACAAAGAGTGAATTAGCCCCACCAATAGATTGCTGCTCTAGAATAGTACATATTGAACATAATAACACAATTGTCCAGTTCCTCTGATGCTGGCTCAAATAATGCATCCCATGATATTGAGCCACAATAATCCGGAAGGATAGTTTTTTGGTCTCAGATATATTAGAATTTGATACCAGTTTGGAATGGTTTTAAATCAAATTTGGCAAAATGATAGTTTTAAATCACACGTTAGTCAATTCATATATTTTCTCCCTTCCCCTAAAGTATTGCTTGTTTAAGAGGCCCACAAATGAAACATGCTTAAAATGTTACTATCAACAAAATTATTAATAAATGGCAGAATAGAGCATCAGTACAGAATAAGGTTTCCAAGATCTGGTTATTGTCACGTGTACCAATTAAGGTACAGTGAAACTCAATTACTCAATTAAATTGATACACTGACGACCAGATTACAATCAAAATCTAAAATCTAGTTGGTTATCTCATTCAGACTTGCTGAATCAAAAATAACTCACCCTGACGTGTGTACTTTGAATAGTTTTCTGATCAATAGGGGAATTAAATTTGTTTTTAATTTCCAAGACATCGAGGATGCAAGGAAAATGCGAGATAAAATGGTTGAATTCCATGAAAACATAATTGAGAACTAATTATCTGCTCATTGGTAAATTGAAGGATTTAACATCAATTTTAGATTCAGAATATTGAAAAACTTATTTTGCACCCAACAACATTAAAAAAATTCACTAAAACACAAATATTTCCTTGGGTATTTTCACAAACCTACGCATTTAACTTCTGCCCCCCCCCCCCCACTGCAGATGCCAATTCAAATTGGGGTATCACTCAAGATACACATCAGCCGCTGTGCAGTCCCTGACCTAAACATCCATTCCCTCAGCACAAAATAATGACAACAGCAGATTATTCAATCACAACAACACAGCTTAATTTATCCTCACCTGAAATCCACCCATATATTTTCCATTGTGTATTTGTGGACACAATTCAAGAACACTAACCCAGCTGACCTTTCTCTTGCTTTGTAATGACGTCAACTGCAGCACCTAAACTCACTTCTCCATTAATTGACCACTGAACAATCCAAAAAATCCAGTACTTTCTAAACTCTACAGATATATTAACACTGTTCTTGTTTTCTGAATCAACAAAATTGCAACTAAACATCCAGGCCTAAATTTGTATGATGGAAACAGATAAAACACAGAAAAGTCCTGGAAATACTTTGCAATCAGCATTGTCCCTTCTCAAACACAATCATGGATTTGCACAGCATAGAATGGGGGCTTTTGGCCTCCCAAATCATGGCAACGGTTTCGCCCATCAACACCAGTCCATTTGCTTCAATTAGGTTTGTACCCTTATATGCCTATTCACAGGCTGGTCCAAATGTCTCTTAAATGTGATCATTGAAGTAGACTTCAGTACACTCTCTAGCATCACTTCACAAACATCACTGCATGCAGGACTACTTCCCTTCAAATCTATTTTAAAATTCCTTCCTTCCATCATAAACCTATGTCCTCTCGATTTTAATACATCTTCCATAAGACAAAAGATTCTGACTATACATCCTATCTGTGCCTCTTATAATTTAGCATACTTCTAGCAAATAATTCAGGCTATATTCTGGTGAATCTCCTTCGCATCCTTTCATGACCTATCAATCTGTGAGATGATCATGACTACGGCATATCCAACGTTACCTGATTTGTGTTACAACCTTTTGACAATCGGGCTCGGCAATGAGGCTGGACCAGATAATTTACTGTGGAATGGAGTTAAGACTGAATCATAATTCAGGGTACCAACTTGTGTTACCTGCTCACACTGGCTACAGAGCTGATCCCCTTTCACATTAAGGATTCTGTCCACCAAGAGGCACAATAAATATGATCAATACCAGACATCAACTCCAAAATAAATACAGGGGTCTAATCAACTACTGGTCTTTTTTGACCTCATAAAAGTCTTTGACTCCAATTGAGAGAGACAGTGGGAGATTCTTAACAGGTTTGGCTGTCTGTAGAAATATGTCTCCTTATTGCATCTAATGCATGATAACATACAAGTTACTACCTTAATTAACGGGTCAATAGACAACATACAACAGGTGCAGGAGTAGGCCATTCAGCCCTTCAAGCCAGCACCACCATTCCATGTGATCATGGGTCCACAGCAAACCAGTGCCAATAGGTGGCAAACAAGGTTGTATCATCAACCCGATACTCTAAGCAAATGTTTCTTACCACAATACTTTACCACAACTTCAACAAGATCTCGACAGGAATAGTATTAAACAGGACATTTGAAAATCTGTTCAAACTGTGGGAACAACACCAAGGTCACACTAATTTCAGTCACTAAGCTGCTTTATGTACACAACACAGGAGGCTGTGTATAGTTGGAGGCCAAGCTCCAAGTCATTGTCGATTCATTCATTGACGAGCAAGACAATAAGCCTTACATGTAAGACCTACAATATAAAAAAAGCCCTCTTTCAACCTCCCATTAAGGATCTCCCATTAAGGACTTCTATGCCTCCAAAACAGGGAGTTAGATGGCCAATGGAATTGGCAGAAGCAGCATACATACTACCTTGCAAACTACCCACTCATCCACCAAGTATCCCCTGCTCCATCTGTGTCAGAGTATGTAGGTCCTTGCAGCCTTTAGAACTGGAGAGCAACCCACCCATCCTCAACCCCTTGAGGGACTTCAGCCAAAGAAAAGAGATTCCACGATTCTTTTGTATAAATCAACTAAAAGAGTTTAATACTGAAGTTTACATTTTGTAACATTGCCAGAAATGATTGTGTTTTTTTTTTAAATCACAATAGATGTCTGTCAACAAGGCGACTGTAAACCACGAACTCTGTTATCGGAAAACAGTGACATCAGAAACAAGAATTACATTACGACAATAATCAAGCACTATACACCTGAACTGAAACAAAACGTATTTGGATGGGGGGGTGGGGGGTTTGGTTTTTTTTTAACACATTGCAAATCAAGACATTTAAAAATCGTCTTAAAAGTTTCAGGGTGACACCAGAGTGATGGGACTGTGACTGTTCTTCCAATTACGTCAGTGAAACCATCCCAATAATGGATCCCTTCTTACGTCAGTAATAAAGATGCATTCGACAACAGGGAAGTCGCAGCTTTCAAAGAAAAAAAAAACAACATTCACTCGCAGGATGAAAAAAAAAGAAAAACATGATTATAACATCAGTTTCTTTGGCAAGTTGGGGGAGGGGAGTTGGGGGAGGGGAGGGGGTTAGTTCAACCGAGTTTTAACTTTGTTCAAAAGGACATTCACACTTCCTTTCCTTAAAAGGCGCTTTATGTAGGGATTGTTTAAAAACATTGAACAGGGGCTTATTTTCCCGGCTGGGATTAGTGAAGGTGCTGGTTTAGGGTGACCCCCAGGAGGAAGCGGCCGCCGTCGCACTCACCGTCCTCGGCCGCAAAAGCCCCTTCAACGAGTCCAAGGTGTGTCAGGGGGGGTAAAAAAATGTCCCGGGGGAGAGGGATGAAGTCACACACAATTCTACAAGAGTTCTTTGCGAGAGTCCTATGCTGTCGACGACATTCTTCGCAGCGGCGAGACGCCGAACAAATTGAGCGCAGACGGCCCGATGTTTACTCACCTCAGCAACGACGCACAGCACACACCGACCCCGCCGGAAGTCCCGCCTCTGCCCGACACCCGCCGCTCCGCGTCTCCTATAGGCTGCCCCTGACGTCCAACCCAGCGCCCCGCCGGACGTCCCGCCTCCGCCCGACACCCGCCGCTCCGCGCTTCCTACAGGCTTCTCCCGACGTCAATCACAGCGCCCCGCCTCCAACCCCGCCCCCTTGAGTGGAATGGCAGAGTCATAGAGTGAGACAACGTGGAAATAGGCCCTTCGGCCCGACTTGAACGACGCCCACACGACCAACGTGTCCACACAGCAACACTAACTGGTCCCACCTGGGTCCATATCCCTCCAAACCTAGCACTTAGGCCACCCATGTGAACTTGGCCTCTGTGGACCATCTGAATGTCTGAAGAAGGGTCTCGACCCATTCCTTTTCTCCAGAGATGTTGCCTGTCCCGCTGAGTTACTCCAGCATGTTGACTCTATCTGTGATGTAAACCAGCATCTGCAGTTCCTTCCTACACATCTGAATCAGAAAGATTGGCCATATTCTCCAGAGATGCTGGATTACTCCGGCACCTTGTATCTTTTTTTTGTATATGAGCATCTACTGTGCCTTGTGTCCAGGTTGGTGCTTCAGTTCGTGGACCCATTTAT
Organism: Leucoraja erinaceus; assembly: GCF_028641065.1. NCBI lineage: Eukaryota > Metazoa > Chordata > Chondrichthyes > Rajiformes > Rajidae > Leucoraja > Leucoraja erinaceus. Next base: position 26,051,167 of record NC_073401.1, read on the forward strand.
CTCCATTAATATTGGGCAAAATTTGTTGACCGATTTATCTCCACTAACATTGGGCAAAATAAATGACACTCAGTTACAAATTGGTAATAATGCTGTTGTGAGTCACCTAACACATATATACATTGACAATAGGTGCAGGAGAAGGCCATTCGTCCCTTCGAGCCAGTACCACCATTTAAGATGATCATTCACAATCAGTACCCCATTCCTGCATTCTCCCCATATCCCTTGATTCTTGAGTCTGAAGAAAGGTTTCGGCCCAAAACGTCGCCTATTTCCTTCGCTCCATAGATGCTGCTGCACCCGCTGAGTTTCTCCAGCATTTTTGTGTACCTTGATTCTGCTATCTGACTTTTGAATGAATCCAGTGAACCGACCTCCATTGCCTCCCGAGGCAGAGAATTCCACAAATTCACAACACTGAAAAAGTTTTTCTTCATCTCATTCCTAAATGGTCTGCTCCATATTCTTAAACTATGGCCCCTGGTTCTGGACTTCTCCCAACATCGGGAACATGTTTCCTGCATCTAGCGTGTCCATTCCCTTAATAATTTTATTAGTTTCTATAAGATTCCCTCTCATCCTTTTAAATTCCAGTGAATACAAGCCCAGTCGCTCCATTCTTTCATCATATGACAGTCCCGCCATCTCAGGAATTAACCTCGTGAATCTTCGCTGCATTCCCTCAATAGCAAGAATGTCCCTCATAAAATTATAATCTTTCAATAAATTGGCCAACAGTTGCTTTCCAGCTGTTATCAGTCAACTGAACTATCTGCTAGAAAGGGGTCCTGACCACCCATTTACCTCATAGGTGACCTTTTAACAGACTTTATTGGACTTTATCTTGCACTAAACATTATACCCTTTATCCTGTATATGTACACTGTGGATGGCTTAATTGTAATCATGTATAGGCTTCACTGTCAGGACCGCATGCAACAAAAAGCAAAATTTTACTGTACCTCAGTACACATGACAATAATAAATGAAGCTAAACTAAACTAATATTTACGAGGCTTTGAGGAAAAGGAATATCTTCGCTTCTTTTCCAGTAGACACACAAACAGGTACAAGACATCACAGCCAGGTTCACACATGGGATGGGTCTAATTTCACTTTTTCATGTTTACCCTTTTATCCTGCTTCAATTTTTCTCTCTTTTGGAGGCAGTGATACTATCCTACAAGCTATTGTTGTCCCTCGCTTGGTGTTCATCCATTTTTGGACGCAGCAGGAAATCCTCACTGGCTGTTCTAACAGGACAAAGCTCAATTTTGGTAATCCTCATTCCTTATTTGCATATGTACATGCATGATATACAATTACCAATATTAACATAGGAATAATCTCTGGTGGGCTGAAATAGCAGTTCTTCCTTTTCAATTATTCAATGATTCAACTATACTTTATAGTTACATATACCTAGGTACAGTGAAATGTTTTGTTTTGCACACAACCCAGTAAAATCATACCACAGACCTCACCTAGGCAGCACACAAGAGTCACCACGTGTCTGCCGCTGACACAGTTACAAAATTATTTTCTCCAGTGAAAATTGTAATTGCTTGAAGTTAAACAACTAAAATTTGCACTTGACATTAAATGTCCTGAAATGTTTTCAAATTGACATAAAGGTATGAGGAGAGGTTGCCAGATTTTTCTGGTATTGTGAACAAACAAAAGTATGTCCATGAAGGCAATGAAAAATGGGGATGCTCAGTAGGCAACAATTGGCCAGGTCAGTTGCTGTAATTTACATTCTCTACACCATGTACATCCTTCATTATAGACTCCAGCATTTTCGCTTCAAATGACGTTGGGCTAAAAGATTTTTAGTTCTCTTGTGTCTTAATGCTTCCATTGTTAAATAGTATGGTCACAATTAATGCCCTTCAATGCACAAGTACAATTCCAGAAGCTAAAGAATATTGAAAAATGGTTATCAAAACATCCACTATCTTTAAAGCTAATTCTATCAAAACCCTGGGATGTAAATTACCAAATCTTTGAGATATATCAGCTTTCAGTCTCACCAATTTCACTGGTGATTATTATGCTGTTACTATCAGTTCCTTATCCTCGCTAATCCCCTGATTCTTTACATTTCTGGTGAGAGATTCTTTGTGTCTTCTTCCGCGAAAACTAAGTTATTTTGTTTTGCCATTTCCATACCTGCGTAGTTTCCTTTGTTTACATTTAAGATTCGAGTTGACCCTGGGATTGATTAACTGTACAATATTTTCAAACCAAATGTAAAAATCTAACCTATCATGAGCACTCTTCCCCAAAGGAGACTTGACCACAAGGTTGCCAATTAACCTTATCTCATTTCACAAAATAAGTTCTAAAGCAACCGTTTCCCCACATTGATTCCTTTACATACTGATCTAGAAAGTTATCTTGTACTTTATATATTCAACGAATTCCTCCAACCGATATGCCATGCATAATGTTATAACTACTATTTGTGACCTATAAATAATGTCTACTAATGTTTTCTGCCCTATACTATTTATTAGCAAGACACAAGCACACCAACGTTGTGATCTGCCAAGGCAAGATTATTTCCTACAACTGTACAGATCATTCGTCACTAACAGAACTACCATACATCATTTTGACTGATTTCACTAAATTTCAATTATATCTTTAAACATTTAGCACACAGTTAAAGTCACCCTGCAGCCACTTTCGATAATGGCAATGAAATCATATCCATTTTTAAACTTTGTACTTCATGTATAACTCATCGAGCTTGTTGCGGATACTGCAAATCATTTAGTTAAGGTACTCCTCATTTTGCTGCTTGCCTTTGTTTCTGTTACCTATTTATTTTGGTTACTTCTTTTCTCATTTCAACTTCCTCATTTGTTTCTCTCCTTCCCAAATCCCCAAAATGTTTTCATCCCTCTGCAGAATTAGTTCAAACCCTCTCCAATAGCACCTACACACATGGAACATTACTCCAGCATTTTGTGTCTTTTAACAATAATGTAATCTGTGCTGGAAGAAACTGCAGATGCTGGGGTTTACACCGAAGATAGACACAAAATGCTGGAGTAACGCAGCAGGACAGGCAGCATCTCTGGATAGTAGGAATGGGTGACGTTTCGGGTAAAGTCCCTTCTTCAGTCTGAAAGTCACGGGAAAGTGAATCGAGAGATATAGTTTAGTTTATTTTTAGTTTAGAGATACAGCGCCGAAACAGGCCCTTCGGCCCACCGGGTCCGCGCCGACCAGCGATCCCCGCACATTAACACCATCCTATACCAACTATGGACAATTTTTACATTTACCAAGCCAATTAACCCACATAACTGTACGTCTGTAGATGATGATGTGGAGAGATATAGAACAAAATGAAAGATATGCAAAAAAGGTACAATGATAGAGGAAACGGGCTATTGTTAGCTGTTTGCTAGGTGAGAACAAAAAGCTGGCCTGACTTGGGTGGGGGAGGGATGGAGAGAGGAAGTGCAGGGGTTACTTGAAGTTAGAGAAATCAATACTCATACCACTGGGTCGTAAGTTGCCCAAGTGAAATATGAGATGCCGTTCCTCCAATTTGCGTTTAACCTCACCCTGACAATGGAGGAGGCCTAGGACAGAAAGGTCAGTGTGGGAAGGGAAATTAAAGCATTTTGGCAACCGGGAGATCAGGTAGGTCCAGGCGGACTGAGCGAAGGCGAAACGATCGCCCAGCCTACGTTTGGTCTCGCCGATGTATAAGAGTCCACATCTTGAACAACGGACTCAGTAGATGGTACATCCAGTAGATAAGGAGGTGCAAGGTGTGAGAAGGAGACATCAAAGGAGATGGGGATGCGCATGCTTTGAGCTGGATTGCTCTCCCTCAGCAGCGATCATGCGCAGTGAGCGGGGGGGACGGGACTGCGACTGCACATGTGCAGTAGCACAGAGTCATCATGGCGGCGCGTAGCCATGTGCAAGATCCCAATGACAGGAGGCTGCGTCCGATATACGGTAATACAATCATTCCTCCTCTTGTACCTGCAACATTTGCCCTGTCATACAACCACAGCGAAGGCTCAGCGTTTCCAGCGGCGGAACGCGATGCTAGTTTTGCACAGCGGCTCGTTTTATTGCTAGGCCGCAGATATATCCTGGAGCTCGAGTTACATAACACTCGGGAACCCAACCTGTTAATGAGCGCTTCTCCAGACTGCCAGTCAGGCGTCAGCGTGAGATTCCCATTACCGATATTTTTGAGTAAATAGGGATGTATTTAGACGAGGGTCGTCCAGACGGCTGTATTCCAGTGTGGCACTGGAACTTGTTGATTCCCCATCAGATGGACATGGGGCTTTGGGACAATTTTATAGTTAGGTGAAAATATGGGATGCAAATAAAATTATGCGAGTACATCCCATCGTTTTGCACTTATTTTGCACAAGTCTTATGTAAACTGGAGTTGTGCTGCAGTGAATGGAGTTTGGAAGTCACATCTTGAAGGTGTTTTGCCGCCGGGTGTTTTTGGTCGCGGAAGCAGATTGCCGATACATAGTAAGAACTCTGTGATTTTCGGGTAAATGTCAGATAATGAGGATATCGCAACAACTCACTTGAATTAACGCGGAGGATTTGGAATAGATTCTTTTTTTCCCTAACAAATTTAAATTCTTATGTATTAATTCCCTTAGTGCTTATGTGACTGCATTTGAGGATGTGGATCGTTGTTGCGACTGTTTTCATTGCCTATTAAACATTTAGCTACTCCAATACTTTTCGTTTTAAATGTAATGAAAATCGTTTATCAATGATGGATCATCAAAAGGATCTAATAGTTATGGTTTTATGATTTTAGAATTGTACAAATGAGCACTTCAACTAACACTAGATATGTTTTGATTTTAGGTTTGGTAATAATTATTGATCAATTTATTTAGGATAAAAACATCCATTGTTCTCATCTATTTTGAATAATATTTGGTGCCACTTAATAATGTAGCAACCTCTCAATAGGCAACAGATAGAGAGATATATATATATATATATCAAAATGTTCTTATCAACAATAGATACAAGAGGTGAGGTTTAAACAGAAGAAAGTCTTATTAATTTTAATTAGGAAGAAAGAGAGATGATAGCATTTTAAGGGGGTTGCAGGCCAATATACCTGTAATGTAAGCACACAAACCACTGAAGTGGGAAAGAACATTTGTAACCTCCATCAATTAGCCAATAAACAACTTTCTCTTAAGTACTCATTTACCTCTTGCGCCTACTTTCCTGATTTTTTTTTTTAGGGTTGAAAATTTTGGGGAAAAAAAGCTGTTGATGCTTTTGCCTAGTGATGTTGGATCTGAAATTGGAAAGTCTGATGTATTGGCATTTGATGCTGGAAATGTGTTTTAAAATCTGTAAAACTGTGGTATAAACATGTAAATATACATCTAAAGAGCCTCTTAAAATTGAATGATAGCTTCTTTCTACTGCGGGATTGCAGCAAACTGAAGACGTAAGCAATGTCTGGTAGTTTGCATTAGTTCTGTCCCTGCTTGAGAGCTTGAGTGATCGCATACTTTTAAATGGAATGCTGACAGGTTCAAAAATCAAGATTTTCTCATGATCTGGATTGATGTGTTTTATCTTGTCATCTGGACATTCTAGGCAGTTGAGCAGTTTCAAATATTTTTGATTCGCACATAGGTTAGGTTTGGCAGATTTCTGATCATCATTACTAATATCTAGGGATTTTCCCAGATTATTATGAATTTAATTTTCATATATGTTATAATGTGAATCTTATCTCATGCCTCATGATGGTTAGTCCAGATCTCTGTATTACTAAATCTGCAACTTTACTGCAAATCTTACTACAACTTTACTACAATACTCTTCAATAGAGATGACTTGTGATTTCAGGATACAAAAAACAACATTCATTAATATATCAGTCACCCACACATAATTAATGTCAAGGTGATGAAAGCCATTCATTTAAAATATCCTTTTGCAAAATAATGATTACCTTTTGTATTTAAAGGAATAAAATGAAATCTTCTGGGGGGAAAAACCTATGGATATGTAGAATTATTTCCTGTTTTGTAATATCAAAAAACAGTCATGGATACCTGTCATTTTGCTGAATCTCATTCACCAAATAGTTAAAGGAAACTCAATATTGAAGGAGTGAACAAAATTCTGGATGTCTTGCCCCCTTTCATTCCCAACTCTCCTCGCCTTCATCGCCATGTTGCTCTTCTGAGCCTCAGATCACTCAGTGAAAGATCAAATACTTAATTCAGATTAGATTGCTTCACTGAATATGTATTGCTTTCTTTGCAGCTTCATTTTGTAAAAAATAATTAAGAGTAATTGATGCCCCTCACTGAAGGGTCCACAAAATAACCAATCTCGTTATCGATTGGCGCCAAGCGAAGCTGCACCATTGTCCTGAAATGTTTATTCATTCTTGCAGCGTTACTGTACTTCACTTCCCATTTCATTGGAGCTAATGTACTGAATTGATGGGAAATTCTTAAATTTCATTCCCTCTGCTCCAGAATGAAGTTTTTTCCCAGCCTCAATAGTTGAGCTATACTGAGCGATACTTTCATATGCACGTATTTGAAGGCCTGTCCCCACTATACCACATCGCCAATCAATAAATGCCTACTGTGAGACTCTGGGGGAAATGTGAACCACTTCCCACATCTTTGGAGTCACCTCTCAGTGATAAAATATACCATTATCTTTGGCTAACTGAAGAAAAATGTGCTGAAAATCAAGACTACAAGCTCAGTGTAAAAATCATCGTCTGCTGGGCAACATAGGTCCCTCAAACCACTGGAGAGATCACCATCGTTGCCACTGTAAAATCCTCTGGCAGGATAAGTGAACCAACAAAGTATCTTCTCCTATGCTAACATTCTCAACATTGAATCCTTAATTACACTCGGTTAACTCTATTGGGCAGGCTATGTTGCTTGCCGGCCTGATATCAGTATCCAAAACGCATTCAATTCCAAGCACTGTCACAGAAAGAGATTTCCAGATAGATGCCTCTTTGAGGTTGGGGGAAAAAATGCCAACATCTCGTGATTGAGCAGAGTGGAGAGGGAACATTCAAAGATGGCATAGAAAACCAACTGAGCCTCATCTGACACCTCGGAGCATAAACAACTGGAATGAAATTGAATCATCCTGAATTCTTATCAAAGAAGGGTGGACTAAGTGGTGCCTCAATCGTCTTATTTCTGGTGTATAATTTTTTTTGGTACTTGTTTCTGAGTGATATTTAGCAGTTGTTTGCACTTTTCCTCCACTGCTGTGCAGTGATGTGGTTGAGAGGCTTTGCTTTTGACTTGATATAGCCCATCAGCAAATTTATGGAAGAGATCCAGTTGGTGCACAGCTTTGTGGCAAGGCTCTCAACCTCTTTAAATTTATCATGCCAATGTGCACAACAGAGATCAGTAGATCCTTCTGGTACCTGTCACAGGATACTGTGAAGCCTGCCCAGTATATATGTGACCACAATATCATAAACACAGCATTATGTTCCAGATCTGAAGTAGCCGAATGGAATGTGAGGGACTGTTCCTCCAGTTTGTGTCAAATAATCACGGTGCCCGGGGAATTCGGGAGTTGGCGCGGGGCAGCAGGGAACGCCCTCATCCACCCTAAAGCGCCTTCGCGAGCGAGTTGGCAGGCTCGCACCCGTCCCGACGTCCCGCCATGGGACATTTCGCCCACACGTGCCATCAGCCCTCAGGGACTGCCCATATGTCTTCCTGCGCCGTGATGCCCACCGGACGCCACTCCAGAGGCCGTACGAGGGCCCGTTCCGGGTGCTGGAACACGGGCAGTCGACTTTTGTCCTGGACATGGGGGGCCGGCCGGAGGCAGTGTTGATTGACCGTTTGAAGCCGGCGCACCTGGACATTGACCAGCCGGTGCTGGTTGCCCAACCTCGGCCTCGAGGGCGCCCCCCTTCACGGCTCCCTCCGCCTGTCACTCCACCTGTCCTCCCGCCGGTCCCTCGACCTGTCCCTCCACCTATGCCTCCGCCAACCCCATGATCGGCTGACTTCCGCACGCGGGCCGGCTGGGTCGTGCGCCCGCCGGTGCATTTCGTGCCTCTGGTTCTGGGGGGGGGGGGGTCCTGTGGCGGCTCCCAAGGGTCGTGCCATCATACTGTGGAACCCCTCGGCACGGGAGTGGTTCAGTCCGGAGGCGGCCCTTAGCCAGAGGGTTTAAAGGCAGGGGTTTGGGTGCCATCTTTCTCTTGTTTGGTCTTCCCTACAACTGGGAGGAACATAATTAAAGGTGCCTCTCAAAACACTGGACTCCGTGCTTCCTTTTTAGACCCACGCACCACAACTTTCTATTTGCAAATAAATCATTCCCAACTACTAGTTCTCTGATTCTTCATTCTGTTATTCTCCGAATGTGAACAGAATCAGTGGATCCCACCATTCCTCACGGTCCTAAATAACCATCATGATTTTTGACACTATAACTGATATTTCTGTTAATCTTTCTTCTTATAGAACCAACGCATGCTTTTCCAGTTTGTTCATAAGAAATAATAATTGGTCTTTGATTATAAAGGCTGTGGTTTTCTGTTTAAACGTAACACCTTACTGAAAATAGAAAACAATGTGAACAGCATAGAGGCACACAAAGTTGAACATAAAATGTCTGTTAATCCACCTCTGTTTCGGTGAATGGGTTGAGCTTATTTGCTGGGAGTGAGGTTTAGCTTTGATTTCAGAAAAAATGACATTCAAAGTTTTGCCGTTTGGAAAATGTGTATTCTCTTATCCTAAAATTGTTTAAAATTGGAGAATGTTATGTTGTAAGCTACCTGAATGGAATGCGAGGGGCTGTTCCTCCAGTTTGTGTGTGGTCTCAGTTTGGCAGTGGAGGCTCAGGATAAAGGTTGCTATGGGAAGGGTAGTTCAGGTGAGACAGACGTTCACATACAACTCCTCTAACCTCATCTACTGCATTTGGTGCTTCACATCAGCAAGACCCAAACATAGGCTAGGTGACTTTCACAGAATACTTGCTCCTACTAGCTAATTTTACCTCCCCAGTGCAAGGTTATAGCCATGGAGATATAGCCCGGAATCAAGTATTTCAGCCCACCAAGTCTAGATCTTCCATCTAGTAACCTTGTGTGTTATGAGATTTCAAAACCAGAGAAGAATGTGAAAGATTCATTGCTGTGCGCCAATATAATTAGGGATAATAATTGGAAAGAAGAGAGTCTCAAGAGTTACAGCAGTGCAGAAATATGTTACTGAAGAGAGAGTATTGGAACATTTGATTGGAACTAACACTGACCAATACACTCTGGTCAAATTGTGTCTGGACGACGATAGAGGTGGCTAGCAAGGAAGTGCATTAACAATCATCTTTCAAAATTCCGTAAATTTTGAAAGAATCCTTGTTGATGGGAATTTCTACTTAAGAAAGATGCGAGCAGAATGAATGAGAAGTATGTGGACCAGATGGCCATAAGGAAAATGTTAATACTTCCATTAAGTACCGAAGAAACCTGACATTGATTGGACAATCACCATGGATAGGAATTATTTTCACAATGCTGCTTCTATATAAGTGGATACAATTGTGATTTTCAAAAGTGATTTGGATGGTTAAATAGATTGAAACGGTTTTGGGGATATTGACCAAATGTAGGCAAATGGAACAAACCTACGAAGCCCATATTGTTGGCTTGGGCATGTTGGACCAAAGGGTCTGTTTCTGTGCTGCATAACTCTGATTATGACTCTAAGTTTAGTCATGTTATTGAAGAAATGGCCAGGATATATATGAGAGAATCCAATTGATTTTTAAATGGAATTTTGATGAGAAGACATAAAGAGGTTTTTATATTATCAAGGATAAAGGATCTCCGAAAGGACTGAAAACAACAAAAAATAAATGGGTCAGATGACAGGTTGATACTGCCGAGATCCTGCAAGGTTAGAACTGCACCCTGATTTACTTATAATATATGAGCCAATAAGGAGATAAATAATAGCCTCAGTTTTGATGATGGGAGCTAAAAGGTAAAGTATGGTCCTACAAATGGATGTAGGCAGAATAATTGAGTGAGCTATGTAGCAAATGGTCTTTAAAAAAATGTTATGTAGTCTGAAGAAGGGTCTTGACCCAAAATGTCACCCATTCCTTCTCTCCAGAGATGCTGCCTGTCCCGCTGAGTTACTCCAGCTTTTTTGTGTCTATCTTCAGTTTAAGCCAGCATCTGCAGTTCCTTCTTACATATTATACAGTCTTATTGATTTGCCATGGGATTTTTGCAAGATATTTCATTCAATGCCAGAGTATTCAGGTGCAATTAGAATGGTAGGCATCATGCTGACCTTTGCACAGGCTTCTTACAGAAGCAAGAATAGCGAGGCGTTGCAATTGTATGAGGTGTTCATGCTGCTCTGCTGTCTGCACCAAGGGATGATAAAGCAAAGCCCAGTAGATTGATTTCTGCACTTAGCTGTTCAGTGCAAGGGGAAGTTAAATACGATTGTCCTTTACTCACAAGAGTTTTGAAATGAAAGGTGATTTTCTTAAAACTTGAAAGATTCTGACTTGGTTTGTGAACTTCAGAAGTCATGCCTGCACGTTTCAAAGAGATTGTAAGATACAGGTGTGTTCTTGGTCAATGACTCATTGGTACTGTGTATGATGAACTTGGAAAATTGAGGGATAGCTTGTGGAATGCAGGATATCCTGATCCAAGGGTGGAGCATCATAACTTTTTAACATTTCCCCTTCTGCTTCTTCCCCCTCAACCTATGGTTTGACCTATCTAAGGACGATTCCCTAATAAAATGGATTTCCACACAAAGGCACTCAAAAATAATTTAAAATCTAATGATAGTTGTTTTATTGTGTTTGGAATGACTGCTCACTTGTCCTAATAATGAGCTCTTTAAGTAATAACTTCAGGATAATTTGCATTCTAATTACAAAGAATATGTTCTTGCAAATAATGCCACTGATTTAATATGCTAAACATATTAAGCTGCAGCAAATTAGATCAGGTCTGTTCATTTGTAGGAAAAAGGTTTTATCGAAAATCAATGTGGGGAGGAATGATTACTAAGTTTGTGGATGACACAAAAAATGGGGTTGTAGATGGTGAGGAACCTTGATTAATACTACACCAATGTAGATAAATTAGGAATTGGCAGAGAGAATCTAATCCCGACAAATATTATGAGAAGCTAAATAGGAGCAGAGTATATACAGTAAATGGTAGGTTACTTAAAAATGTTGAACAGATGGACATGGGGTCCAAGTCCATCGTTCCCTGCAAGTCAAAATACTGGTGAATATGGTGATGGTCATATGGCATGATTGTCTTCATGGATTGGGGCATTGAATATAGTTGTTGGGATGTCAGGTTGTAACTTTCCAAACATGAGGTCATAGTCGGAATATTCTGCGCGGTCTGGTCACTATACCACAGGTAGAATGTGATTGGACTGGAGAGGGGGCAGAGGAAATTCATTGGGATGTTGCTTGGATTGGAGAATTTTGGTGATGATGTGGGGTGGGGTGGAGAGATTCGATAGGCTGGCTTGGTTTCCGTGGAGTGAAGGAGACTGAAGTGTGACTTGACAAAGTACGTAAAGTCATAGGTGGATGAGAGATAGGTAATCAAAATCATCTCATCAAAATTCAACATCCCCCCCCATGGTGGAATATCAAAAACAAGAGTGTAATTTTATGGTGGTGGGATACAGGAGATTTTTTTTTGCATAGTATTTTTTGTAAAGTATTTTATATCTGCACCAGGCTGGTTGCATTCATGTGCCAGTCAGATAAAATTACAATGTTAAAGAGGCATTTAGGCAGATACTTAAATCAGCAATGCATAGCAGGATAGAGCCATCTTGCTCAGTAAATAATTGAGGGCCAGAAACTGATCTTGTTTCCATTATTTACGTCCATCCACCCTGAAAAAAAAAAAAAGATTTTTCTGACTGTCTTCAAACTGATATCCAATCTTCAATCCACAATCTCACACTTCCTCCAAAATTATGACCTGTTGTATATGAAACACTGCATTTTTTCATAATTCCCTCTGTTATTGTTTGGGTTTAACTAGCTGATTGCAGCATGGAGATTCAAGAAACTGTCGATTCTGGAATTACCTACTAAAAAAAAATCAAAGTGCTGGAGGAACACAGCGAGCCAGGCAGCATCTGTGAAGGGAATGGATAGATTGATGGCGCCACTCATAGGTGTACTGCATTTGGAGTTCCTAAACTGAAAGAGCTTTTATTGATTAGTGTTGCCTCCCCTTCCATTTTCTTGGTTAAAGATTTTGATTGGGGCAAGGTTGCTTCATTTTAATCAGGGATGTTGCTTTCATTTGCTGCTGTTTTCAGCCAACTGAAACAAAAGGAGTTAAAATTACAGTTTCAAGAAAACAAAAGAATGTTCATCTCAAAATAACAATGACTTTCAGTGGTATTATTAAACCCGCAAACATGATATTTTTAAAAGACGAAGGATTTTTCTTGGCTAAATCCATCCGAGGATATGACTAATGCCATGATACTCAGTATAGATCTTGTGTAGATGGATCTGTCTGATCTACCTATTAAAAACACTTGCCGCATGAGGGTTGTGCCCCACCCTCAAGGTTTGCTGCTGTTTTGGGCAAAGATCTTTGGTTTTGGGCTCTGTGAGATCATAATTTTCATGCATTTAACTTTACAATATTGTTTGGGTGAAGAATACGTTTGTATTTGAAAGGAGCAATCAGGAGGCAGCTCCAGTGTGGTGAAATTTAAATGCTGGAAACACTCAGCGGGTCAGGCAGCATCTGTGGAAAAAGAAACAAGACCTGGCATTTTCAGTCAAAGACCATTCGTCAGAACCAGGAAGTAAGAAAATATGAAGAAACGAGGAGCTGCAAATGCTGTTCTGAAAATACACAGTGCTGGAGTAACTCAGAGGGTCTGGCACCTTCTCTGGAGAACATGGGTAGGTGATGTTTCAGACTGATTGTAGTGTTGGGGGAGAGGAAGCTGGCAGAGAGGAGGGTCAAGACAAGCCTGGCTGGTGGCTACAGATGAGAGGTGTTTTTAATAGACAGATGGTTGACAATTCTGGACAAAGGCCCGAGATGTAAGGACAGAAGGTGTGAGACAAGTGGATTGAGTTGCGAATTGTGAAGCTAGAGAACAAATGTAGAGAGGGGAGAAATTAGTGCAGGGGAGGGGGGCGAGGGGGAGCGGTGCTGTTGTGGGGAAAGAAGGGAGAGGGGAAAGGTTTTGTAGTTACCTAAAATTGGAGAATTATGTTGGGTTCAGATTGCAGATGGTGTGAGGAAGAGATGAGTGGTGCAAGGGGAATATATTGCAAGGCCAAGATTTCCCAGATGATCCCAATGTTTTTAGACCAATCTGGTTAATAAATTAATCAGAGTAATTAGAGAGAAAACAAACAAAGGATCAGGTTGAAGTTGTGAAAGGTGATTAGCATAGTTGCTGTCTGCTGGAGGAAAAAAGCAACACAGGAATTCCCCAGAAGATCGGACCATTTTGAAAAAAGTATGTAGTTCTGATGGAGGAGCCTTGATCCTGAACATTTCTCATTCCACAGTTGCTGCCTGTCCTGCTCTGCTTTTCCAGCATTTTTTAAAATCTTATTTCAGATTTTTATCTTTTAATTTTATTTCCAAAGCTGTGAATCTGTGGCCTCATTTTACCTCTGGATCTCTGTGTTCCAATGATTGGATTTTGATGGAAGCTTTCAGTTAGCCTGACATCGGTGGTGGGGAAGATGCTGGAATCAATCATAAAAGATGAAATAGCGGCACATTTGGATAGCAGTAACAGGATTGGTCTGAGTCAGCATGGATTTATGATGGGGAAATCATGCTTGGCTAATCTTCTGGAATTTTTTGTGGATGTAACTAGGAAAATGGACAAGGGAGAGCCAGTGGATGTAGTGTACCTGGTCTTTCAGAAAGCATTTGATAAGGTCCTACATAGGAGATTAGTGGACAAAATTAGGGCACATGGTATTGGAGGTAGAGTGCTGACATGGATAGAAAATTGATTGGCAGACAGGAAATAAAGAGTAGGGATTAATAGGTCCCTTTCAGAATGGCAGGCAGTGACTAGTGGGGTACCGCAAGACTCGGTGCTGGGACTGCAGCTATTTACAATATATATTAATGATGTAGATGAAAGGATAACAAGTAACATTAGCAAATTTGCAGATGACACAAAACTGGGTGGCAGTGTGAACTGTGAGAATGATGCTATGAGAATGCAGGGTGACTTGGACTGTTGGGTGAGTGGGCAGATGCATGGCAGATGCAGTTTAATGTGGATAAATGTGAGGTTATTACATTGATAGCAAAAACTGGAAGGAAGATTATTATCTAAATGGTGTCAAGTTGGGAAAAGGAGAAGTAAAATGGGATCTGGGGGTCCTTGTTCATCAGTCAATGAAAGTAAGCATGCAGGTACAGTAGGCAGTGAAGAAAGCAAATGTGTTGGCCTTCATAACAAGAGTAATTGAGTATAGGAGCAAAGAGATCCTTCTGCAGTTGTGCAGGGCCCTAGTGAGACCACACCAGGAGTATTGTGTGCAGTTTTGGTCTCCTAATTTGAGGAAGGACATTCTTGCTATTGAGGGACTGCAGCATTGGTTCACAAGGATAATTCCCGGGATGGCGGTCTGTCATATGCTGAGGGAATGGAGCAGCTTGGCTTGTCTACTCTGGAATTTAGAAGGATGAGAGGGTATCTTATTGAAACGTATAAGATTATTAAGGGTTTGGACACAATAGAGGCAGGAAACATGTTCCCGATGTTGGGCGAGTCCAGAACCAGGGGCCACAGTTTAAGAATAAGGAGTAAGCCATTTACAACGGAGATGAGGAAACACTTTTTCACACAGAGTTGTGAGTCTGTAGAATTCTCTGCCTCAGAGGGCGGTGGAGGTCGGTTCTCTGGATACTTTCAAGAGAGAGCTAGATAGGGCTCTTGAAGATAGCGGAGTCAGGGAATATGGGGAGAAGGCAGGAATGGGGTACTGATTGTGGATGATCAGCCATGATCACATTGAATGCCGATGCTGGCCTGAATGGCCTACTCCTGCACCTTTTGTTTATTGTCTATTGTCCATCAATCAGCCAAAGGTTTAAGTGTTTTTATAAAATGAGCATAAGAGATGAAAATGTTATTGGCAAGGTAGAAATGAGTATTGGAAGTTGTGGAGTGGAAAATGAGCAACCTTCTATGCATCGGGAATCCGAGCGTAGACTCGATTACCATTTTGACGAACACTTGTGCTCGGTCTGTCAAGGCCTACTGAATCTCCTAGTTGTTAACCATTTTAACTCCCTTTCCCATTCCCAAGGCCCCCTTTCTACCCTGGGACTGACATTGCCAAAATGAAGCTTAATGCAAACTGGAGGAACAGCATCTCATATTTCACTTGGGTCGTTTACAGCCCATTGGTATGAACATTAAACTCTCCAATTTTTGGTAACCTCTAACATCTATCCACATTCTCCAGAGATGCTGCCTGACCCTGGAGTGTGTTACTCCAGCACTTTGTGTCCTGTTGTGTAAACCAGTATTTGCAGTTTCTATTAGTCTGAAGAAAGGTTTCGACCCGTAATGTTGCCTATTTCCTTCACCCGCAGAGTTTCTCCAAAGTTTTTGTCTACCTTTGCAGTTCCTTGATTCTACAGCCTAATAGCTGTGATTGATGCAGAGAAAACGATGGCATTTATTTCTTTAAGTATGACCAATTGCTGATCTTTGTAGTCATGTATCGGCAAAGTAATGGCTGTTTCTCATGAGTGGACCAGAAGCGATTGCAAATATTGCTGTCTCTCTCAATTTTGCTACGACAAGCATGGTGATCAGTGGTATAAAATCTACTGTAAATTATGATTTTTAAAAAATGGGCAGTTCAAAGAACCATAAGGTAGTGAAAGTAAGGACACACATGCTCTATGATCGTTGTACACAAAGGTCAATGGTCAGGGCTATTGCTCTGGATGACCTGGGGGTATTTACCAGTTTCTTGCATGCATTAAGGGCCTGTCCCACTTGGGCGTCATTTGCGCGTCATTTATGCGTCACGCATTACGCGCGCATGGTGCGTGGTGACGTAGGCAGTCGCACGTGGCGCCCCAGGATTTTGGGATATACAAAATCTTCCCACGCCATCTGCGTGACGCGCAAATGACGCCCAAGTGGGACAGGCCCTTTACTATGTCCTTTGAGTGTTAAGCTTAGTATTGAAGAAAACGCTGTTATCTTTTGCACCGAGGAATGATGCTGGTGTTAGTGTTGTTTTTCTTTTAATAATGTTGTGGTTACACTGAGGAAATCTTGATGCTTTCAGTACTGCACAAGTTTTCCATGGCATTCTGTTGCAAGGATGCCTTTGTCTTAGATACCATGTACCAAAAAATTGACATGTTCTATCTGTTGGACAGATTATCTAGACAATGGCAACAACAAGATGGCTATCCAGCAAGCTGACAAATTGCTCAAGAAGCATAAGGATCTTCACTGTGCGAAGGTAAACAAAGATATGAATAGATTCTTCAAGGACAAAATATTGTATGACCCCTTCAGTTATGCACTTTGGGACATATACACAAGAAGTGTTCCTGTTAAATAGTTGAAATAAAACAGCAAACATTGTCAGAGATAAATATTTTCTGGAGATGTACGTTTTGGAAAATGTATTTGCAATTTGGAACACTATTTTAGCTTAGTTGATAGGTTTCCTGGTACTGTTAAAGACAAGGCGCAAGAATGTTCTGTCAGTGATTGTACGGCTTTCTTGGTGATTCATGTGTAGCATTTGCAAAGCTCATACTTGTCTTCCATGAATTTGAATGCAGCAAGTCATTTTTTTTAAATGATAGGAGCACTGTATTGCCAAATAGAAAGAGTACCATTCAGCTAAGACAAAGCTTATCCTTTTATAATTCTTAACTGAAGGTAATTTCAGCAGTGATTTGGGGTTCAATTGTTGGATCAGGAAATTAGAATGAATTTGTTAATATCAATAATTTCAATTTCATTTTGCATTCAACATTTTGAGATTGTTCGCTCTTGTGGCAATAGTTAGGGTCAGGATTGAATGCTTGGAGTTATTTCAATTTTTTTTTTAATTTATTAATTTGATCGCATCTGTCATAATGCACACAAAAAAACACAAGCAGGCTCTGCCACCAGCCAAGCACGTCCTGCCATTTGTAAGGCTATGGATATAAACAATGTAACTCCTATCCTAACCATACACAAATGGTTATCTTCTACTCATGATACAGATATTGGATAAAATTTGCCATCTGTCCGCAACGTTAAAAAGATTTTTGAGTTGTGCATGATGTATATGTTGTACAAATCTTCAAGTACAGGACCACAACTGATTTTCCAGCACTCTTGGTTCCAAAGGCTTTCTGGAATGTCCGTGTAGCCGGACCAACAGTGGCCACGGCCTCTGAGAGGAGTCGAACGATACCGAAACAGTCTGCCTAGGCAGCTGAGGGGCCTAGATACCGGCCTGGAAATTCGGCCTCAGAAGTCGACTATGTGAATGGATCTGCCAGCCGGGCCAGAGTTCCAGAGCCCTGGCTAGAGGAGGCAAATTCAACTCACAGATTCCACACAGAAGTCCCAGTGAGGTCGAGTTCAGCCGCCTCACCCAGCCTTGGTGCCACATTTGGGGGTACTTCTAGGGGAGAATTTCAAGTCCGCTCTCGAAATTTTGGCCAGATTAAAAGAGGGTGCCTGATCACCAGTTGTTGGGAAGTCAGTGGTGGACCTGTAGTAGTCTGAACTTGTGAACTAACAACATTGAGTTCGAGAAGCATGACCACCGCATGAACTTGGGTATGTTTTTTCCTTTCTGTAGATATTGATATCAATGTGCTAACTAAGCCTGTTGGCATCATTGAATACCTGTTTGTGGATAGAGTCCTGACAGTTTCCTTTTGTGGTCTGACATTAAAGGTTCTGAAAGCAATTGGCCTACAGCGAACAGGGAAGCAAGAAGAGGCGTTTACTCTGGCACAGGAAGTAGCTGCACTTGAACCGACCGATGACAACTCCTTACAGGCCCTGACCATTCTCTATCGAGAGATGCACAGACGTATGTTCTTTTGGAAGGATATGAGAGAATAGAGAACAATAAGGGTTGTGGGATCCGTTGAATCTTAGTTTTGATCAGTGTAATTTATAATTCATTATAAACTTTAAGAACCAACTGTGGAAATTTTATTTGAAGGTTGTTTGAAAATTGCAACTTAAATGTGTTCATTTCTTCACTGACGTTACTCTGGTACGGTGACAGTTGCAGAGAGGACCTTGTACAGATTTCTAGCATTATGTGCAGAACCTTTTTGCCTTGGAGACGGAGGGGACGAATCAACCATGCCTGAAGCCCATTCTGTTAATTGACTTGAGCTATAAGATGGAGCTATAATTCTGCCAATGGATATGCAGAAGACAACTTTAATACCCAAAAATAAAGATTTTTGGAAACCTTAAGCAGAATATTTTCAGGAAAAGGAACAAACATGCACAATGCTCAGGTAGACAAAAATGCTGGAGAAACTCAGCGGGCGAGGCAGCATCTATGGAGCGAAGGAAATAGGCAATGTTTCGGGTCGAAACCCTTCAGAAGTCTGGAGTTATGTTCTTTAAAGCTATGGTATACTAGTGCCTGTTATTGCCAGCATTTGAACGCAACAATGAATATTTTACTTTTCTCTCCTGCTGTAAATATTTAAATGTTAAATGTGGCAGAAGATCAACAGCATTCCTGTTGCATACAAATCTGAGAAAGTTGATCATCTAAACTAAAGAGATTGGTTCAAAAAAGTGTGGGTGGGTTACAATATCAAATTAACATGTTGTTGGCACACCTGGTAAAACTGCTGTCTCACAGTTCCAGAGACCTAGGTTTGATCCTGAGCTGGAGTGCTGTCTGTGTGGGGTTTGCACGCACTTCCTCTGACCACATAGGTTTTGTGTAGGCGCTTCCTCCCACATCCCAAAGATGTGCCGTTTTGTAGATTAATTGGCTTCTAAAATTGTCCCAAATGTGAAGGGAGTGAGTGAGAAAGTGGGGTAACTTTAGAACTAGTGTGAACGGATGATTGGCAGTCTGCGTGGACTCAGTGGGACGAAGGCTGTGTTTCCATACAGTATCTCTAAAAGCTTAAAAAAAAGTAAGGTTTTTAATGTTTAACGGAAACATCGTCACTTTTTGTTTCTGATTCGTGTTTTCGATCTAACAGTCTTAAACTAAACTAGCCACAGTTTACTAAGGCAGACTTTGTACATTGTGATGCTCAATAGAAATGTTAGTAATAGCTTTGTTTCCACAAGGAAGGATATTGTCCACTTCCCTTAATACATGTCTGCACATACAGTCTGTTTATTTTGTGTAGTCACATTTTCCTTTCCTTTGCTCTGGGATACTAGGCTGAAGGATTTCTGAGACAGCACATCCTGTTGTTTCTTCCTTGCAATCTGTACCACTTCATATTCCACAATATATGTATTTTTCCAAAATACTTTGAATATTTAGTACTTAACAAAATTAATAATCCGCCTATAATGTTGTTGTTATTACCAACAAGATGGGAACTGCTGTATTGGCAGAATTTTTCTAAAAGACACAAAGTGCTGGAGTAACCCAGCGGGTCAGGCAGCATCTCTAGAGAACATGAATAGGTGGCGTTTTGGTTCGGGGCCCTTCTTCAGATCTTCAGATTGAATGTGTGATGGGTTAGAGGGAAGAAAGTTGGAAAAGAGGAAGAGCAGGACAAAGCCTGGCCGGTAATAGGTGGATACAGAGGTAAGAGGTGTTTTTGATTGGCGGATGGCTAAACAAAAGCCATAGATGAAAAGTCAGAGGTTTGAGACAAAAGGAGTGACGAGTTGTGAATTGTGAAGCTAGATGAAGGAATGGAGCTGGGAGGGGAGAAATTTGTGCGAGACCAGGTGGGGCAAAGGACAGGTGGGGGGTGGGGGGGAAAGAAAGTGGGAGTGGGGTACAGTTATGTGTTACCTAAAATTTGAGAATTCAATGTTCAAACCGTTGGGTCTTAAGCTACACGAACAGAATATGAGGTGCTGTTCTTCCAATTTGCATATGACCTCCCTTTGGCAATGGAGGCTGAGGACAGAAAGTTCAGTTTGGGAATGGGAAGAGGAGTCAAAATGGCAACCAGGAGATGCAGTAGGGCCTTATTAGACCAAGTGCAAGTTTTCGGCGAAACAGTCGCCGAAGTATTGTTCATTCCATGAAATGAGCATCTGGTGCAGAAATGAGTAACATTGACGTTTGTTTTTTTTTTCCTGTCTTAATTGTCTGAAAAATCCCTCTTCCATTTCCTCTTCTAAAGACAATTATGAGTTTAAGAGTTACTGCAGATTGCTTCCAAGTATGTTCTCCAAATGGTTGCTTCATATGTGGATTGCATTATCTTTGAGGGCATCAGCCAAATTTGAGTTTTTCTGTCCCCTCCTAAATAAGCAGCATGCCTACTTGATAATCAGTAGGAATTTTGGACAGTTTTACTCTTCCGACCACAGAGATACTCAAGCTAGTTGTAAGTTCCTTGATCCATCTCGAGCAAGGAAATTGAGTAAACGACTGAACTGGAGTTTATAGTACATCTCTTCTGCCTAAAGCTTGGTACATGGGAAATCGAACGCACTTTTTAATAATTTATTTTATAATTTTGTGCATGTTGAACGCACGGGTTGTTATTACAACATGTAAAGTTACTCGTGCTTCTCTTTTTCAGCGGAATTGGTCACTAAGCTGTACGAGGCTGCTGTGCGAAAGGTCCCGAACAGTGAAGAGTACCACTCGCATCTCTTCATGGCATATGCCAGGGTTGGGGAATATAAAAAAATGCAACAGGTATTGTTTCTGCAGCAAAGAAAGTGCATCTGAGTATCTTTCTTGCCCTGAGCAAAATACAACTTATTACATGTAATTGAAAATCTAAAACTGAAAATGCTAGAAATCTGCCTTAAAAACAAAGTGCTGGAAATGCTTGACTGGTAAGGCCACATCAATGGAAAGTGAAATAGTTAATGTTACAGATCAATTACCTCAGTTAAAACTTTTCCATTTGTAATAAGTTATTGGTCTATAGTGTTAACTGTTTCTCCTTCCACATGTGCTGCCTAGCTTGTGATATTTCTATTGCTAGCTTCTTATTTCAGGTTATTAACAGATTTGACTGATGAAAGATATGGAATGTTTCTGGTGTAATTTAAATTAAAGGTTCTGCCTTGTTTTGACATTATTATTCATCCCTCCCCATATTAGATTAATGTAAATTAAATAAATAATATAATAGGTTAATAATAATTCAAAACAATTCTATTTAAAACATAGACCTGTCATTCTCTTTCAAATGTTGGTAATATCTGCTATTTACCACAGTGCAAATTGTATGAAATTAAACTCTACTGTGGGAATGTATTCCCTGAAATAGTATAATTTCATGAAGCATTTAAGGTGCTATGGACTTCTGTTTCCTCGTAGGCTGGAATGGCACTTTACAAGATTGTTCCGAAGAATCCATATTATTTTTGGTCTGTGATGAGTCTGGTCATGCAGGTAAGTGTCATTACTGTGCTGGCAATATTAATTGTACAGTAATGAACAATGTGAGAAAATAAAAATTGATGCAGCATTTAGAAAAAAATATATTGCGGTTGAAGTAAACTTTCGTTTCATTAAAATTTCAAGATTCCCAAACAGCACAAAATACTGGGGAGGTAAATTGGCTTAAGCTCAAGGGCATTGTGTGTGTGAAAGTCACCTCAACATTTTCTTGTGCAGGGTGGAACTGCGAATGGTGGTTTACACCAAAGATAGACAAAATGTTGGAATAACTAAGCGGGGCAGGCAGCATCCCTGAAGAGAAGGAATGAGTGACATTTCGGGACAAGACACTTCTTCAGTCTGGAGAAGTCTGAAGAAGGGTGTCGACCTGAAACATCACCTGTTCCTTTTCTCCAAGGATGCTGCCTGTCCCACTGAGTCACTACAGCATTTTGTGTCTGTTCAACATTTTTTTTGCATGTTGGGACAAGTTGTGGATGAATTGGAAAACCTAAAGAGTAAAAAAAACATTCAAAGTGAGATTCATTTGGATGAAAGTAATTTGTCAGAAACAGCTGGAGACTGTTGATGGCATTGTTGAAGCAATTAGCTCATCTCGAAGTACTTAACCCAATTAAAATAGCATCTGATATATGCAGATGGTAGATATGCTTCCCCCTTTGTGATACAACAATGTAAAAAATCAAAAATGGGATTAATGTTAGATTAGTATAAATGATATTCAGCGAAGATTTTGTGGGTTGAAGAGCCTGCTTCTGTGCTGCATATCTCAGGCTTCAGAACCCCATTAATCTGTAGGTTTTGTGTCAACACAGCTGCTAGATACACATCTCTTTAGCCGTTTAGTGACAACAGCCTTTACAAGATCAGTGATCATTAAAGTGTAATCAGGCAGTTTGCCTTTGAAAGTAGATCAATTTGGAAGTAAAACCTTTGAAGAAGTTAAAATATTGTGAATGGATTTTTGTAAATTACCATCGACAAATATTGATGATGCTTCAAATGTTTTAGCAACCTTGTTGTTTAGCACGGGCAATATAGCAGTGGCATAAATCAAGAGGGGGGAGAAATCGGCTGCTTTTGGACTGATTCCACACACACTGTCTTTCAGTTTGCCCCAGATCTCTAATTTTAAGTCTTAAAAATTAGCACTTTTTTTTTTTAGCTTACTTTAAAGTTACAATATAGTGATTTTTAATTACGTATGATTTTTTTTTAACTTGTTTAACACTTCTTGGCTAATTAAAAGCTGCTGCTTGTCATTTGTCACAATGATTGTGTGGTGTCATCCAAAACAAGCTTGCTAATATCTGACAGAATTGTCACAGTGTGCATTTTGGTTGATTGCTGAAATGAGAGATTGAGTCAATTATTTGAGTTATCTGTGGTGAAAAAGTGTAGCCCTTGCAAAGCTCCTCATTTGCAATAATTAAAACTAAAATGCTTCCACAGCAGTTGCATAAGGGATGGAGTGTGTTTTATTTTGTCTGATCCTCATGTCTTTTTACATTAATAAGCATACGTGCAGCAGTAATTATTTGTAAATGTATATTAATTGTATTGAAAGGGTGGGTAAGTTGTTATAGACAATAGGTGCAGGAGTAGGCCATTCGGCCCTTCGAGCCAGCACCGCCATTCAATGTGATCATGGCTGATCATCCCCAATCAGTACCCCCTTCTTGCCTTCTCCCCATATCCCCTGATTCTGCTATTTTTAAGAGCCCTATCTAGCTTTCTCTTGAAAGCATCCAGAGAACCTGCCTCCACAGCCCTCTGAGGCAGAGAATGATTGTTACTTCAGACTATATCTTTTAAGAGGACAACATTACTTTGTTAACTTTACTTATATTGTATGTAGTCCATTTCAGCACAAGATGAGAAATTATCAAAGACAATGTTCCTCCCCTTGGCGCAACGAATGGTGGAGAAGATGGTGAAAGAGGACAAGATTGAGGCTGAAGCAGAGGTAATAAAAGGGCACATTCAATTTTTATCGAGTCCCAGCATGAAGACACTTATAGATTAATGTCTTAAATTTAAAATTCTCACTGGCATGGTTATATTTCCATGATAAATTATACCCTGATAAAAATGCTGCAGAATCTCGTAATTACTTCAAATCTTTTTAATCATTCTTCATGATTTAGAAAGATGAGGGAGGATCTCACTGGTGGTGAATTTGTGGCATTAATTGCCGCAGACAGCGGTGGAGGCCAAGTCATTGGGTGTTTTGATAGGATTTGACAGGTTCTTGATTAGTAAGAGTGTCAAAGATTATGGGGAGAAGGCAGGAGAATTAGGTTGGAGGGAAAGAGATCAGCCATGATTGAATAGCGGGGTAGATGAGATGGGCCGAATGGCCTAATTCTGCTCCTATGACTAATGAATTTATGAAAGGCCAAGATGAAGTGGATATGGAGAGAATGTCTTCAGTAGTGGGAAAGACTAGGACTAGAGGGAACAGCCTCAAAATAAAGGGACACACATTTAGGATAGAGATGAGAGAATTTATTTTGCTTGGAACACCTTTTTAAAAATATACGAGAGCAAGCGTGGACCCGTTGGGTTCCGTTCCCCCAATGCAATATTCCACCAAACTGAGCATGCACGGCTGATGGGCCCGCACTGCGCAGGCACAAGTGACTTCTCGTGATCAAAATTATAAATGTAAAATTGGGCATATCACAGTGACTTTGAATACAATGTGGATATGGTTTTGAATTGCTTTTGCTTTTTGATAATAGGTGCAACTTTATTTAATGATTTTGGAACGTCTTGGAAAGGATCTGGAAGGTCTGGAAGTCATCAGAGGAAAGCTGGGAGGTAAAGTGAAAATTGATGTAAAGGAGTGGCAGTGTGATATTTTCCTTTCATGAGCATGGGCAGTTCTAGTTTGCAGCCTGAATTACTGTTGTTTAGTTTAGGGATGCAACGTGCAAACAGGCCCTTTGGCCCACCGAGTCCGCACTGACCAGCGATCCCCGCACATTAACACTACCCTGTACACACTAGGGACAATTTTACATTTACACCAATCCAATTAACCTACAAACCCGTAGATCTTTGGAGTGTGGGGGGAAATGGAAGATTTCTGAGAAGACTCACGCAGGTCACGGGGAGAACACACAAACTCCGTACAGACAAGCACTAGTAGTCCGGATCAAGCCCAGGTCTCTGGCGCTGGAAGGCAGTAGCTCTACCGCTGCTCCACCGTGCCGTAACCTCATAAGACAATGATATATCAGAAGAATGAGAAGCCAGTTGTGGTCATGCTTGCCGTTGTTCTGGCTCAATGCTTTCAGTTCATTACACGAGAGAAGTTGAAGCTGAGTGTCCTGACCCATTTGCAATAATTATTTTTAATGACTCACCAGTCATTCCTCTTCTCCCCTCTCCCCATCGGGCAAGTGGTGGAGAAGTGTGAAAATGCACACCTCCAGATTCAGAGACAGTTTCTTCACAGCTATTATCAGGCAACTGAACCATCCTACCAACAATTGGAGAGTGGCCCTGAGCTTCTGCCTACCTCATTACAGACCTTCAGACCATCTTTAATTGGGCTTTACGGCGCTCGTATCTTGCACTAAACATTATCCCCTATATCATGTATCTGCACACTGTGGATGGCTTGATTGTAATAATGTATAGTCTTTCTGCTGACTGATTCGCACACAAAATACTTTTCACTGTATCTCGGTGCACATGACAAGAAGCTAAAAGTGGCGCAACAGTAGAGTTGCCACTTTACAGCGCCAGAGACCCTAGTTCGATCCTGACTATCTGTACCTAATCTGTGAGTTCTCCCTGTGACCATGTGGGTTTTCTCCTGGTGCTCCAGTTTCCTCCCATATTCCAAAGACGTGCAGTTTTGGAGGTTAATTGGCTTCCATAAGTTGCCCCTAGTGTGCCAGACGAGAAACTGGGATAATGGGTGATCGCTGGTCAACGAGGACGTGAAGGGGCTGTTTCCATGCTGTATCTCCAAACAAAACCTAAACTCCAAACTAAAGTTAAGTCTAATTCTTCCCAATTCTGTTTCCAACAGAGTATTTTGTTAGTTCTTCATTACTCTGTAGTAATATGTTTCGAAAGTCCTCAGACCCACCCCCTCCCGTTTCCAATTTGTTGCGTGCTTACTAATTTAATTCCATCAAGTGCTGTTTCGGTGACTTTACATTCTGGGGCTCTGCTCATTAGAATGAAGACAAACTATGTGCAGACTTATTCACCTTGGACCCTTATAACAACGCAACATTATGCTGTATTTGAGTTGAGAGCAATGTGTTTGCCTGTTTGCTTATATGGACATTTTTGGTTTTCTCCTCAGAAAAACTGACCAGTGAGTTACAGAGTCGTGAGATGAAATGTATGGTGCTATACAAGAAGCTGATAAAATGGCCTGAATGCAATGCATTATCTAGGAAACTTTTATTGAACAAGTGAGCAGGTCTTCAATTATTTAATCATGTCCTCGCAGGGAATGTTTATTGAACTTCCTTTCAGTATGAGATGGATTGCCTTGCTATTATGTATTTAAAAATTGGGTCAATTCAATTATTTTATCCTATGGGTAATGGGATTTTCAGATGAATCTGTGAATTTAGTCTGTGACTGTTATCTCTAGTTTCCCTCACCTCTGGCTTTAAGTCGGATTAATTTCATGGCCACCAGATCCTTGCTGAGGCTGATTTCCATTTGATGCCCATGGGGTCGCAGTTCAGAACAAAACTACTGGCCTGTTTAATTTTTTCCCTCCTAGGATCCTGTTATTGATGCTGAAGCCAATTATGGTCAATGCGCACTTCTGCTGCAGTTGTTATGAGTTTAACTCTGATATTAAGGAAAATCAGATTTTACAGTTTTGCATTGCTGCTTTTTATGTTGTTATTAATAGGCTTGATTTCTGGTATAAGATGGCAGTTCATAAGTTATCAGAGCAAAATTAGGCCATTCGGCCCATCAAGTCTACACTGCCATTCAATCATTGCTGATCTATCTTTTTCTCTCAACCCCATTCTCCTGCCTTCTCCCCATAACCCCTGACATCCGTACTAATCAAGAATCTGTAAATCTCAGCCTTAAAGCTTTTTAAGCATTATGCTTTGAAGGCCTCCACCATGTGCTTTTTCACTGGACGTCAATAGGTCGTGCTCTCTTTGTGAATGGGTCAGTTTTGTCAGTCCAAACGGTCCATCCCCATTATGCAGTTGCTCTTGGGTGAGGCTGGAGGATATGGGTTGTGAATACAAATCAGCAGTGGAAGGTGATTATTGTAACGTGTGACTGAGATGGTGAGTGCTGGGGAGAGGTAACAGTAGTTCAGTAGTTAGTGTTTTGTCATGGACCTAGATACAGGGAAATGCTATGTTTTGCATACAACTCTGTAAAATCATACTATACGTATGCACATTTACTCCAATAACAATTACAGTGTATAAGTCACCGATTTTATTTTTAGAAAATAGTCCCTATTCCCTTCTCATCCATATGCTCCAATGAGGCAGCACCCACAGATCAGCACCCCACTATTTCCCCCTGAGCAATTTTGGGCACCATAATCTGAGGAAAGGAAAAGCTGCCACATGGTCTCTGGGACCTCTATCAGGGTCCAGAGAATAAAGACCTTTACAAGAACGGTCCCAGGAAGAGTGGGTTAACATATGATGAGTGTTTTAAGGCACTGAGGGAGAGTAGGACTAGAGGCCATAGCCTCAGGATTAAAGGACGTTCCTTTAAGAAGATGAGGAGGAATTTCTTTAGTCAGAGGGTGGCGAATCTGTGGAATTCTTTGCCATCTATGGAGGGCAAGTCAGTGGATATTTTTAAGGCAGAGATAGATAGATTCTTGATTAGTACAGGTGTCAGGGGTTTGGGGAGAAGGCAGGAAAATGGGGTGAGGAGGGAGAGGTAGATCAGCCATGATCGAATGGTGGGGTAGACGCGATGGGCGGAATGGCCTAATTCTGCTCCTATCCCTTATGACCTTGTGACAGGCGCTATTTTTCTGATGATTACTTGTAGCTTTTGTGTGTTAAGCTCTTAAAAACATCTTGGCCCGTTGTCCTGGTGTCGGTGGCTGCACTGGGTCAGTGAAGTAGTGGTCGGCCTGACCTAGCAATGCAATGCACTGACCTCTGTGGGGCCACCGGCAGCGTTTAATTTACCTGATCCCCCAGCTGCTGTAGGGCCTCCAGTGGCCCACGCCACCGACACCTTCAGTTGCGACGATGGCTTAGTTACTCCAGCATTTTGTGTCTATCTTTGGTATAAACCAGCTTTTACAGTTCTCCCACTGGTCTTACTGTCTCCGACTACATTCTATCTTTGTGCCGCCCCCTCCCCTGACAACAGTCTGAAGGGTCTCGACCCGAAACGTTGCCCACTCCTTCTCTCCAGAGATACTGCCTCACCTGCTGAGTTGCTCCAGCATTGTGTGTCTACCATTGATTTAAACCAGCATCTGCAGTTCTTTCTTACACATTTTCTACAGTTCCTTCCTACACACTGGGTTTTTACTACTGCTTTCATTTCAATATTTTGTCGCACAAAGGTGCTACATTAATCATAACAAAACATTCATTTAGTCATAACAAAGCAGACATAGATTTTCTAAAAATAATCTTCTAATCAATTCCTAGTTGATTTTTTTTTTTGACAACTTTCTTTAGCTTTTCAGAACTTGTTCCTTTGGTCGATTTTGGTCCTCTTTTTTACTGTCATTACAATCAAAGTATATGCTGGCCTTGTACTATTTGGCCTGAATGCATTTGAACTGAAGAAGATTCCCTTTATGCTTGTTGTAATTTAGCACTTAATTGCATCCAAGCATATCTCAAATCCACCCAAGTTCTATTTCCTATTGACGTGTTATGACTTTAAATGTATGGTGATTGAAATTCAAGGTGTCTTACATAGAAACATAGAAATAGAATAGCTTGCCAATGGTTGGACTTTAATATGATCATGGCTTCTGTTAGAATAGCTGTCAAACGGAAAATTACTTGTAATAAAGCAGAAAATGTTGGAAATGTGCAGCAAATTGGTCAAGATCTGAAGGAAAGAGATGAGCACTTTTCCTCTTCCAGATGCTGCCTGAGCAGCTGTGCAATTTAACATTTTCTGTTTTTATTTCGGATTTCCAATATTCGTCGTCTTTTTAAATATTTACAGTAAGTTGTCTGATCCTCTGCTAATGACATGCTATAACACTCCTTTTAAAAGAATAGGAAGGAATAGGAATACTTTATTGTCACAAGTGAGATTCTTTGCTTGAATACAGAATGCATATAAATAGCAGCCACCTGCGGCGCTGACACAGTTACAAAGCACTCTGGCTCCTCCTCTTGTCCCCCAGCCCCAACAGTTCCCCCCACGCTGGGCCCCCATTGTCCTTTGTCCTTTGTCCCCCCCATTGATCCCCCCCCCCCCCCCCCTCCCTTGATCATTGTTCTCCCCCCCCCCCACGCCGGGTCCTCCATTGTTCTTCCCCCTCCCTCACGGTGGTCCTCCACGCTCGCATCGACCGTCGACTGTGGGTCGACCCGTGAGGCATCACCGCCGCTGCGAGGCTTCACCAGCGCCGAGGCCCCATCGTCGTGAGGCATCAGCGTTGCGGCCATCAAGGCCTCACCACTGTCGGCGCCCCACTTCACGCCTCTGTGGTGCTGACCCGGGCCCCAGCCGCGGGCTCCATCCGCCGCTTCGCCTGACATGGGCTTCCACCCGCGAGGCCCCGGCCAGGCCCCGACCCGGGCTTCTACGCAGCGATACAGGAGGCATCGAGACCGTGGAGCCTTGATAAAGGCCTCTGGCCACGTTCCCAGTCCACAGCCACGGCCCACCGAGAAGCCTTCTGGCCTCGTAGCCAAAATTACTCTTAACAAACCGAGTAAAGTATTACTCTAACAAAGTGAAGGTAGACAAAAATTCTAACAAAGTCATTCACTTATTGTTTGGACAAGGAAAATGGGTCTGAAGATTCTAATGCTCGGGCAATGCACATTTAAATATTGGTTTGTCCTAAAAATTAATTTATCGAAGTAAATTCTGCCAACTTTCAGTATAATTTATTCTTTAATTTGACAGTAAATGTACAGAAAGCCAATCTGTTATTGATCAGTTAAATGTTTTTCACGTTATTCCCTTTATCATGTATCTGTACACTGGACGGTGCGATTGTAATCGTATTGCCTTTCCAACTGATTAACAAAAACTTTACATTGTACTGCGGTACATGTGACAAAAAACGAAACTAACGTTATCACCTTTTTCTGATAGTTTTTTTTTTTGAAATTTGAAATTTAGAAGCAGTTGCCAGGCTAAAAATGAACCCCAGATATGCTGCCTGACCAACTGAGTTACTCTAGCACTTGGTGTCCTTTTGTGTCAACCAGCATCTGCAGTTCATTCTTTCTAGAAATGAACTACCCTCAACCAAGTAAAGTAACTTACAGTTGACCTCTTGATGTACCAATGGTTAAGCAATTGAACATTGTGATCTGTTTTCATATTTAAGGGCTTGCTGAATGTGCAAATCGTTTTTGTTCTTGTTCTCTTTTAGCCCAGATGACTGGCAGTTTTACTTATCCTACTTTGATTCCCTCTTCCATCTAATTGATGCTGCTTGGACTCCACCCACAGATGCAGAACAGTGAGTTTTTATTAAAATATCCCAGTAAAGTAAACAAATTATGATTTCTGGGAAAAAAAAGAGAGACAAAGTGCTGGGGTAACTCGGCAGGTCAAGATATCTGGAGAGCATGGAAACGCTGCCAAAAAAATGTTCCCCAAAGCTGCTTCCTGACCTGCTGAGTCACCCCAGAACTTTGTATGTATTTTTTGTAAACCAGAATTTGTAGTTCCTTGTGTCTAAATTGAGATGTCTATCAGTATAACCTCTTTAGAATAGTTTTAGAGGTCCTTTAGAGAATAGATTTAGAGGTTCTTATTTTCTGTGATAAGGAAGAAAAAGTGCATTTAATCTATAAATGTGTAGAAAATAGGAAAACAATTTTCTATTATCTATTTTTCCTCTTTTTCTCTTCTCCTCTTCTCCAAATTTTTTTTTTCTTCTTCTTGTCTGTCTTATTTCCTTTTCAAAAACATAAAACTAGAGGTTGTACATAGAATGTATAATTACGTTATGACATAGCTGGCACCTAAAATTAGGTCCCACTGTATTGTTTTGTATTGTACTAACTTCTAATAAAATAAACAACAACAACAAAAAAAAAATTATAAATGCGTGATTGTATATTTTGGAACAAAGCAGATTCCCATAATGCTTCGGATTGTAGAAATGATCTTAATTAATGATTTTGAGTATGCATAAATTTGCAAGCCTATGATGCAGTAAAACTCTGCTGTCACAAAGTTTGCAAAACCAAACATTTTGGCATCTGGCTTATTGGATCTGAGTTTCTGAACCCCTTTAACCTCTGCACTCTCTTCAACTCACCAGGGAACCACGTCTGCACTCCCTTTAGACATTTTAGAGCCTTAGTTCCCTTGGATTTCTGTGCACCATTAGGGTGGTCAGATGCATAGAGTGCAAGCTGTTATTAATATATAACGCGGTGCAAAAGTAGAGGTAGAATAAACAGTTGTTTTCTCCCTACGTAGCTCTCTGGAGGGTCCAGTCACCTGTCATATACTGGAGGCCATAAACTTTGTGGAAGAGAGAATTTTGAATGAGGAACCAAAGGGTTCCCGCCGTTTGAGGGGACCATACCTGGCTAAACTTGAATTGATAAAACGGCTGAGAGCGAGGGGTACCAATGACGAATACAGACTTGGTGAGTGGTTAATAGTTTATTCGATGTAAATTCATTCTTTCAACATCAGATAACATTTCAATATTATCATGGAGAGCGGAAAATAAATTTCCTTTACGCGGTTCTTGAGCAAGCTGTAAATCATGTTAACATCCAACATGTTATCGTTGCAAACATGTTAACGTTTCCCATATCCCATACCAGTCTGAAGAAAGATTTTGACCCAAAACATCCCCATTCCTTCTCTCCAGAGATGCTGCCTGTCCCGCTGAGTTACTCCAGCTTTTTGTGTCTCTTCGGTTTAAATCGGCATATGCAGTTCCTTTTTACACTTAACGTTCAATAGGGCTAGTTTTGAGATTAGCTAAGATGCCCTTTGAGGTCAAAGCCACCCAATATGACAAAAGGGTTTAAAAAGTGTTCAGTCAGGTAGGGGAAACCTTTGAATAATCATGAAATGTTTGACTGGAGAATGGGCTGTAGCCTTTAGAAAGGGAAAAAGAGAATCATATTGCACTTTTCATGATGGGTCATTACAAAGTGCAAAACATTATTTTGCAATAATTACTGTTAAAACATAGACAGTACAGCACAAGAACAGGCTCATAATAATGAGCATGTGAGGCTGTGATTTATCACATCATTGGCAATTTAGTTTAGTTAAGAGACATACAGTGTGGAAACAGCCCCTTCAGCCCACCGAGTATGCGATCCCCGCACATTAACACTATCCTACACACTAGGGACAATTTTTATTTTACACAGTCACCAAGCCAATTAACCTGCACACATGTACATCTTTGGAGTGCGGGAGTTAACTCACACAGTCACGGGGAGAACGTTCAAACTTCATACAGAGTGTTTCAATTTAAGCCTTCATATTATGCACATTGTAAAATGTGACTTGTTCAGAATGCTAGGCTGCATCGGTGGCGACACACACTGCAACGCTCATCTCAGTTTTCTTTTGTTATGTTTGTCCTTGCTGCTAGGGATACCAGAGGAGCTGATGTTCCAGTACTTTGAGAGGTTTGGGGATAAACCTTGCTGTTATTCTGACCTGAGAATCTTTGTCGATCTGCTGTCACCGGAGCGGCATACACAGGTGAGACCGGGAGACTGGCAGAGTCTCCATTCGCTCAGATGTGCTACAGTGAGGTGAATGGGTAAGTGCACCCAGTGGCCTCAGCATTCAGTCAGTATATGAATTGGTTGTCACTTTGTACATTTATTAACGTTAGGCATTTTTAATAGACAAAGAAAGCTAATCATTTCTGCCATTTAAGAGATTTCAGACATTATGTAGCTTTAAATTGTCCGCAAATTTAGAGACATGACTGAACTGAAAAGGAAATGTGACATTTCATCAGAAGGCCATGAATGTAGAATCAATTTGGATAAGTAAACGGTCAAAACCTACTCAGATATTTTCTAAAGACACTGGGAAAAAATTGATGTATTAACTCGGGATAATCTGTTCTAATTCCAATAACAAGTGTTGTCACCATGAAGAATTATAACATCACCACTAAAATGTCTTCCTATTATGCCCACTTAAACTGTAGAACGTACAACATGGTTAGTATGGTTAGCTTACAGGGTTTGTCCTTCCAACTTCAAAATGTCCAGAAAATATGTGATGCAGTAACAAGTCGACGACAAGAGTAGGGTGTTGCTGCTGTTTGGACTTTTTCAAAATGCAATAACTTACTTGGTGCAGTCAGTTGTCCCATTAATCTGGTTCTGTGTTCAGAGTTTCCTTTATTTGTTGAATGTCAAATTCTCATGGTAAGAAAACCTAGCTAGTTCCAAAACTATTGTCTATGGATGGAGCCAGTAAATATCACTTTAAAATTGTCATGTAATTTCTTGGAAATAATCTTTTAATTGTCACTTATTATTGGTTAAATTCAGGTGTTTTGTGCCCAAAGAGTAGATTTGTTTTTGTATAGGATAGGACAATTTCAGTTTTCAGGCACCCGCTAGTCTTAATTTTGTAATCTGTCATCGATGCCTTTAAATTTTCCATTTAGTGTGTCTATCCTTGCCATTTTTTTGTAACCTGGAATTTTATTGCTTATTTACAATATTAACTTTAGCTGCAATTCTTAGCTTACATTATTTTTTCTACTTTTGTAACATACCCCCCCCACCCTCTTCTCCACTTGCATTAGTTTGTCATTCAGTGCCATTTATCATCCCCACTTCCAATCCATGTCACAACTCATCATCTCTTCCTCCTTTCTCTCCAAACTGCTGCTCCCAGCTTGAATTCCCCTTTCCCCTCGCCACTATCTTCTGTTTCACGTTATTTGGCAATGACTTTATTCTGTCTAGCCCTGTATCTATGAAAGCAGTAGTTGTAGCCTCAACATCCCAGTCCTCTTTTTAGCTGCCTATTTGATCATAAGACATAGGAGGAAAATTAGGCCATTCAGTCCCTTAAGTCTACTCCACCATCAAATCATGACTGACCTATTTTCCCCTCTCAACCCCATTCTCCTGCCTTCTCCCCGTAACCTTTGACACATTTGGCTCTTCTATGCATGTTGACATTGTTTTTAGCTGGGGGGGTGTTTCCATTCAAGCAAATATTTTAGAATTAACTTCATTATCTTCAGCTTGTTAGCTATGCTCAAGTGGCCTTGTTCGAGAGAGGTGGCTGTTCAGCTGTTAGTGTTTTTTCCCCATGCTTGGATAATTGGGAACGTTGTGGAATCGCTGCTTCTGATGATGATGATGATGATAGTTCGGGAAGAAACATCCATGTAAAACATACTGTACAATGTTGTTCTGGATGTTTTGGTTCCAGTCCTTTTATCAGTGCTGAAAAGTGATATGTCTAATCATGGACTGAGGATAGATGGCATATGAACCATCTTGGTATCCTTTGTGCTTGTCTCTTAATAAATAACAATATGGTGTGTACAACGTCTTTCATGTAGTTTGCTTTTTTAAGTATAGGTATTGCTATTCTTGTTTTGTTTTTTCCCTGCAGTTCATCAACAAACTGATGGAAGTAGTACCTCTGTCGGTATCATCAGAGAGTGACCTTGCATTACCAGGTGACATCAAAGCTATGCAGAGGCACATGTTTGTCATCCAGTTTGCCAGATTGTTAGGTCTTCATGAGGCCTTGGACCGGGAACAGAAACTCATTCTTGTCGAGGAGCTGATGCTGAGATACAAACATGCCCTGGAGTTTGGTGAGCTCACTTTTTAAAATTCAGTTTTTGTTTTGTCAGCACATTCTATTGCCTGAAGTTATCTCCAATATGTATATTTGAGA
The DNA here is from genome assembly GCF_028641065.1 of Leucoraja erinaceus. Taxonomy (NCBI): domain Eukaryota; kingdom Metazoa; phylum Chordata; class Chondrichthyes; order Rajiformes; family Rajidae; genus Leucoraja; species Leucoraja erinaceus. The sequence goes on from NC_073401.1 coordinate 26,085,883, forward strand.
GATTATATATTTACACATTTTTTAAATTGGAAGTCAATGGGATTCTCCTGATGGAAAATTTGAAGCCTGTATTTGATTTCAAATTAGAATTGCTGCTAAAATTTAACTCTCTAAAACTTTGCATATTATCGCACTGGAATATTCTGATGTTTAAGTTTGTTTGTTCATGTGATTTCTTGAACTAATGCGAACTGTTGAGAACTATATTGTGCACTCTGTACCTTCTCTTTTGTTCTGTGATTTGTACATGAGTTTAACTTATTTGTATTTATATATAAGTGATCTGTTTGGATCAGGTAATACAAAGGTTTTTACTGTATCTCGGCGCAGGTGACAATAATAAACAAACAAATAAATAAACAAAATGAAGGACTGCATTAGGTTAGATGCAGTTTGAAGTATCAGTTCAGGGTACAAAGTACTGCAGTAACTGAGTGGGTCAGGCATCATCTTTGGGGAACATGGAGAGGAGGTGTTTTGGGTTGGGACCCTTCTTCAGACTGAAGTGCCAATTGTCCAGTTTTAGTGGTGGAAGTTATTTCATCAGGTATGGCCGGTTGAATGGACTTCTTCCATGCTAGTACATTCAGTGATTCTGTTGACTGTGCAACTGCACTAACAACTGAGATCAAAATACCATTTTTACGAAACTAACGGGAGAGCGGTGTAACTTGTACAGCAACTTAATGACCAATGCCATTAGTCTTATGTTACCTCAATAGAAAATTTAAAGCATTTTATTAATCGGCATTGAACCAACAATTGTGGTAATTCCTGGTTGTGCTAGTCTTGCAGCAAACTACCGTCAAATCCTCATGTATGGAAAAGCCAAAAAGCTACAGATTTGGAAATCAGAAAATTCTGAACAACAGTTAATGCTGAAACTGTTCAATAGTTAGTTTCAAAGTTGTAAGGCACAGAAACAGGCTCAATCTACCCATGCTTACCAAGTCCCCCATCTAAGCCAGTCCCATTTGCCTGCTTTTGGTTCATCTAACTATATTATCTATATTTTGTATATATTACTAAAACTCTCATCTTGTTTGTTTGTTTGGTTGTATATTTGTTTGTGTGTTCCCAAAACAACCAAAACAGTACAGGATAGTGCTGCAATTTTTGGCCCACCTTACCATTGTCCTGCAATGTAAATGAAACAAGTTTTGTTCAGATTGATGGTATATTTTACAAGTTATTGACATTTAAAAGTTAAAATAATTTAAAACAGCGCCCCCACTTGCCAGCCGTGCCTGCGCAGTTGGGGGAGCCCCGTGAGTGCGCAATGGGCCCGGTATCTGAGCTGCGGTGGATCCGGGGGTGGGGAGAGGCCGCGCTGGGGACCTGGGTCTGGGGGCGGCGGCATTGTTGCTCCAGGGCCGCGGGGAAGGAGAGGAGCGAGACCCAGGGCAAGGATTAGGGTCGGTGGTGGTTTGCATCGAGATCCTGGGAAGGTGAGGAGGGAGAGTGGGGTGGATTGAGGGAGAAGGAGGGGATGGTGGGGGAGGGCAAGGAGGGGGGAGAGGGGGGGAGAGGGGGGGAGGGGGAGTGGGGGGGGTGTGATGGGGGGGGAGATGAGGGGGATAGGGAGGGGGGTTATGGAGGGAGGGAGTGACTGAGGGTAGGATAAATGAGAAGGAGGGAGAGGTGAGGGAGGGAGTGGGGGAGGGGAGGAGGAGAGAGAAAAGAAGAGGGAGGGTGAAGAGAGAGAGGGCTTGGGGATATGGGGCAATGGAGAATGATAGGAGTAGGACGAGGGATGGCGAGGTAATGATGGAGGGGAGGGAGAGGGTGAGGGGAGGAAGCAAAGGAGGGTTGGTGGAGGCTGGGGATAGGGAGGATAATGGAGGAGGGGAATAGGGGATTGAAGAGGGAATGTGAGATGCGTTCACATTAATCTTATTTTTTACAACTTATTGCCATTTTAAACTTTAAAAACGTCAGGTGCGAGCGCCTGCACAGTTGGGGGCTATGTGTGAGTGGTAGAATATTGCGTTGGGGGAACGGGGCCCAACGGGTCCCACTTGGCCTAGTATCCTTCTCAACCTTTCCTATCGATGTACTTGTCCGAGTGTGTTTTAGTAATGCCTGCCTCGACTACCACCTCTAGTAATTTCAACGGAGAGAGAAACCGGAGCTAACATTTCAGTTTGATTTGACCTGCTGCGTATTTCTGGCATTCTCTCATTTCTAGGGGTTTATTTAGTTTTTTATATTTTACGGCCTGTTCTGTTTAATAGGAAAGTCGTGCTTAAAAACGGAATTGCAGTTCTCTGATAATTATTGTCTCTTCGCTGTGCATCTTCTTCTTGACATCTGGAGACAATCAGGTCAGTGATTTTCTTCTCCGTTCAACCTGTAGCCTTGTCAGCTGAAAATGCTATTATATTCTGTGGTGGGAAAAAAAATCAGCTGTATTTCAGACTTGTTTAATAGTGCCACCTATTAGTGATCGTACTCTTTTTCTTAAATATAAGTGAACTCAAATTTAGTATTTTCTAAGTTCTCCCTTGAAACGGTCACATTAACACAGTTGTACATTTTATCGTGAGGTTGTGGGATTATGCTACAGATTTCTACAATGGCGCATTTAACTAGTTTATCAACACAGAGGGCCATAGAAAATTCCAAAGTTCATCATCCTCATTGACTTCTTAATTTTTATTATACTTGTGTGGAGGAACACAAATTTAGGTCTGTAGCCTTGTCACGTATTCCATAATCCTGAGTTGGAAAAGAAGGAATTTTAATTTGAGTGATGTAAAGAAATGTAGCGGGTACATTTATATTTTACTTTTTACCTTTTCCCAGGCAGATCAGCTCTGATCTAGCAATCGTTAATTTCCCTCTCAAATGGTGCCAAAAATAGTTGTCAGCTGGAACCCTATCACAGACATTCCCTTTGTTATCACTACCCTTTCTCCATTAACGTAAAAGGGATGAACATTTCAGAGGTTCATTGGTGTCTGATTTTAAAAAAACTTGTCCAAACCAAAGCCATGGACCTTCATCTATTATGAACGTATATCGTTTTGGTCTTTGGACCTCTGAATTTATTTAGCCATTAATCCACATGCAATTTTGAGACCTTGATTTATGTACGAGTAGCTTTTTATTTCTAAATTTCCAGTCTCTCGGAATTCAAGGCAAATCAATGTTAAAGAAACCAACATCTGTTCTCGGCTACAATTAATATTTTGAAGGGAAGTTTGAACAGGATGATTTTCTTTTGTTTTGAAGACAACGTTGGAAAAGGTTGAAAGAGGCAGGAAGCAGAATGATCTGCAATGGTTTGAGTAATTCATCTGACGAAATGGGTACAATGGTTTAGTGGTTGATTGTAATACATCTGATGTTGACACTGGATCCATGAATAGATTCTGCTTCACCCCCTTTGTGTCCTGATGTTCCTGCAGGTGAGGAGGGGCCATTGTGGCAGTCTCTGGCCCTACTGGAGGAGACTCTCTCCAACAGCCCCTCTAGTGCTCAGTTCAAGTTGCTGCTCATTCGAATCTACTGTCTTCTGGGAGCTTTTGAGCCAGTCGTAGACTTGTACACCAGCCTTGATGCCAAGCATGTGCAACATGATACAATTGGGTGGGTATTTATTTAGATTGATTGTTGGTAGGTAACTGTCAACCCAATAAGAACCTTGGACCAGATTAACCATGAAGAATGCAGCCATTCATTTGCAACTAGCTATTATTTGCAGTTGCTTTTCCAAAGGAAACCCAAAGAATAGTAATATTCAAAGATTAACTCAAATAGTTTTCAATTTTCCACATAGCCGATATTACATAATGCTTGGAATTTCAGAAATGTTGTCTAGGTCAATGTTATCTGTCCCATGGCATGAATTGTGGTATAGATTTGTTCGATAGTGCTTTATTGTCACATGTGCAAAACACAGTGAAGTTATTTTCCGAGTCAGCAGATTTGGCACCATTTCTAAAGACCGATCTGCACGCTAGGTCTCATGGAGTGACACCCGATCCAGGCTAGCCCCTGGATTGTTCAGCGTTCTGGCGTAACTCTTCTCGCCCGGCCACCTTTGTGACCCGGGGGCGCCTCCTGCAGCGAACTTGAGGTCCCGGAAGGCAAGACTTCCTACTGGCCTTGATCCTCGCGACCATTGTTGCCAGCTCTCTCCTTTTTGACTCTCTGGTCTTCGGGGGACGAGCAGGGGCTGGGCTCGGCGACTTCCTCCCTACAGGCCTTAGCCCGCTGGGTCTTTCTGCGTCCGGCTGCGCACCCCACCGGGTCTTTCGGGGCAGGTTCTTGGTTCTGAGATGGGAGAGCCAGGCCGTTCTCGACAACCTTAAACTTATTCTGACAGTAGAAAAATTGTGTGGAATGGTGACTTCCATTATCTGGCACTTTTAGAATTTTGGTTTTAGGCTAGCAGATTTTCGAGGCAATCGGATGTTGTTCTAACACCCGGTTAGCCAGATGCTGAACCATTGGCATTTCTGAACAGTTGGATCACAGGTTATTGGAGAATTTTACAGAGTACTCAATAGGTACTTCTGAGCTCGGGCATTTAATACATGGAATGTAATTTTAGACAGAGGGGCTAATTTAGATTAATGATGATGAGTGTCTATGCTGTGTGGTTAGATTTCCATCAGAACTTTGGCAAAACAAGAGGCAATAATTAGATCGAGCAGGTTTGAGTCTATACATTAGTTTCAGATGTCAAAATAACTATAGGCCTTGCGGGTTACCTGAAGGGCAAAAGTTATCTTCTGTGCACATTGCAGATGACATTTGATATTGTAATATTTTCCTCAGTGTTTCTGATTGATATTATATTTAACTGGCAGGTATTTGCTGACTCGATACGCAGAGCCATTGGGCCACCTTGCTGCTGCTTCCCAAGCGTGTAACTTCACACTCAGGTTTTTCCACTCCAACCAGAAAGATGTAAGTGTGCCATGAATTGTCAGCATATTGAATAGAAAGAGGATGCTGTACACCCTGGCAATTAATAGTTCTCTTGTTCTTAACCTAATTTTCCTCAATAAGAGCGCGTGTAACAATACAGTTTGCAGTAAAGTCAAGGCTATTTGTAAAAAACAAAAGACGGAAAGTGTTGGAGTAACTCGATGGGTCGAGCAGCTTCTCTGGAGAACATAGCTAGGTGATGTGTCGAGTCGGGATCCTTTTTCAGACTCTATCTATGTCGCTTATTCATGTTCTCCAGAGATGCTACCTGACTTGCTGAGTTACTTGAGCATTTTGTCTTTTTGTGTAAACCAGCATCTGCAGTTCCATGTTTCTACTATTGTTGTCTTTGGGAATGAATTTCAAATTGAATTAAAAATTTTCTTCTCATGCCGTGTATCCTTCTGAAAACTCTGATTATTGATCGCTTATGAAAAGTGCCAGATCAGCCACTCAAGTACACTACTGTAATATGTCTGCCCCTGGGTGACCTACTACATTATAAAACAATAATTATGCAACCATTATATTATTCCTTTTTTAACTTGGCTGAATTGCATTTAGGATTTCTGAATTTTGGACATACACTTCACTCCCCATGAGGTGCTCTTGGTTTGTGTTGCACACCAAACTGTTCCTGCTATAATTGTCATATTATCCAAACAGTGCAGCATGAAGTATTTGAGATGCTCTGATAATTTAATGCACCTTGCCAGTCTCAAATATAGTCATGAAATGTTCTCCGTGTCAGATTCTTCCACAGAAGATAAGTTGTACTGAAATTCGTGGACTCCAATGCCTTTTGAAACCTTCCCAGTAAATTTATTGTTTATTGTTCTTATACTTTTTATTCTTTTGGAGACTTGGAGATGAGATTATTTGGCGTGTACATGCTTTTTGATAGGACCATCGGCGATATCTTCCAAAATGTCGCTGATGATTTAAGAATAGGTTGATATGCTGCTTTTATTCGAGCAGAGACGAAGACTCCAAAGATGTTCAGGTTTGTAGGTTAATTAGCTCGGTATAAATGTAATAACTGTCCCTAGTTTAGGATAGTGTTGATGTGTGGGGATTGCTGGCTGGTGCAGACTCGGTGGGCCAAAGGGCCTGGATTTCTAAACTAAACTAAGCTAATCAGAGCATACTAATCTTACACATTTTTGGGGTTGCCAAAGCTGCATCTTGGTTTGGAGCCGAGGTTTTCAGCACCACAACCACAACATTGTTGTATTAGCCATTTTTTACTGTCATAGAAACATAGAAATTAGGTGCAGGAGTAGGCCATTCGGCCCTGCGAGCCTGCACCGCCATTCAATATGATCATGGTCATGTGGAGAAAACTGAGTTGGTTGAAGGGCAGAATAGGTGAAGAAATGGGCTTCAGTAGAAAGCTGACGTAATTATGTGCTTGCATAGCTGGCTGAAGATAGTTGCAAATACCCTTGTACTTTCACATTGGTTACTGCCGATATTGCACATTATCTATTGTGCTGCTGCTGCACAATTCTCCTGCTGCTGCCAACAACCTCATGTGGAGAAACAAGGAATTACAGTTGTGTTCAAGAAGGAACTGCAGATGCTGGAAAATCGAAGGTACACAAAAATGCTGGAGTAACCTTCAGGGTTTTGGCCCGAAACGTTACCTATCTCCTTCGCTCCTTAGATGCTGCTGCACCCGCTGAGTTTCCCCAGCATTTTTGTGTACCAAGGAATTACAGTTGTTGGTTTACAAATAAAACACAAATTGCTGGAGTAACTTGGGCAGCATCTCCAGAGAGAAGAAATGGGTGATGTTTCGGGTCTAGACTCTTCTTCAGAAACGTCACCCATTCCTTCTCTCCAGAGATGCTGCTGTTCCGTTGAGTTACTCCAGCATTTTGTGTCTATCTATGGATAGTTGACATTTCGAGTCAGGATCCAGCTTCAGACTCGAGCCTAAAGAAGAATCCTGACTTGAAACCACACTCCAGGTATGCGACCTGACCTGCTGAGTTTCTCCAGCACTTTGAACCTCTTGTTTTGAGACAATGATTGTGTTCAGGAACTGTCCCACCTAACATGATGTATGTGCCGTACAATAGGTATTATCTCCCGAAGATAGACACAAAAAGCTGGAGCAACTCAGCGGCGAGGCAGCATCTCTGGAAAGAAGGAATGGGTGATGTTTCGGGTCGAGACCCTTCTTCAGACTGGTTAGGGATAAAGGAAATGAGAGATATAGATGGTGATGTGGAGAGAAAAAAAACAATGAATGAAAGAAAGGCAAAAAAGTAACAATGATAAAGGAAACAGGCCATTGTTAGCTGTTTGTTGGGTGAAAATGAGAAGCTAGTGTGACTTGGGTGGGGTAGGGATAGAGAGAGAGAGAGAGAGGGGGGGGGGGGGGAATGCCGGGGCTACCTGAAGTGAGAGAAATCAAGGCCATACCACTTGGCTGGAAGCTGAGAAGCGAAATATGAGATGCTGTTCCTCCAATTTGCGTTCACTCTGACAATGCCAGCTCCATTGGGTATTATGTCCCTGCAGGCTATGTGGTGGTTACTCCTGCTATACTCTAATGAAAAATGCATTTTGGAAAATTAGATCGGAAAGGAAAAGATGGTGACCTCATGTTGATTCTCTGCATACCAGCCTCACTCAGGCTCTGGTTCTTCATTGGTTGGTCAGCTCTATTGTTACTGATGCTACTGAGCCATTATGTAATGGATACTGAGATCTTCCCCTGAGAGTATGTTCAGTGCTTTTGCCAATTGTGTTGTGTTTGCATCAAGGGTTTTTGGACATAATTAAATAATTCATCAGCCGCAGGAGGAAGATTGCACAATCAGCTGTATGTTTCCTTGGCTTAGATTTAGAGATACAATGTGGAATCAGGCCCTTAGGCTCACCGACCAGCGATCCCCGCATACCAATGCTATCCTACGCACACCAGGGACAATTTACAATTTTACCAAGCCAATTAACCTGCAAACCTACAGATCTTACACGTCTGTGGAGTGTGGGAGGAAACCGGAGCTCCCGGAGAAAACCCACGCAGGTCATGGGAAGAACGTACAAACTCCATACAGACAGCACCCACGGTCAGGATGGAACCCGGGTCCCTGGCGCTGTAAGGCAGCAACTCTACCGCTGCGCCAATTACAATCTAAAGTTGATATTGATGAATCCTTCAGCCACTGCCTCCTGAGTGTTTTTGCTGTAGCTCCATTGGTGTGTTTATGCTACCCAGATCAGAAAGTACCCAGGGAAAGTGATGGGGCAGTCAGGAATATTGACTGTATAATTTTGGGTATGTTTATGGTAGCTGTAGTTTGATTTCTCAATGTGCCAACACTTCTTATTTTGGAACGTCTCCCAATATTAGCAAGGAGGACTTTGCAGAGTTCATTGGGCTTGGGTGTGCCTTTGTCATGTCTGGTGTTCATGTTAATACGAGGTAACCTATCCATTTTTTTGTGTTGCTTTGGGCCATTTCAGAGGGCGGTTTAGAGTAAATTACATTACTGCAGAATCATACAAAGCCCAGACCTGATTAAGAGAGAATATTTATTTCTCTAAGCAACATTAATGAACAAATTAGTTGTTTTGGACCCATGTCTCATTATTATTCCAGCCTTTCGTCCTGTAACCAGGGATTCTAGACTTCATTATGTTGGAGAACAAAATGCTTCACTATCCAGTTTGAGCTGTATATGCTCCTCCTATAGATCGGAAGTTGGTTTTGTTCCCTCAGGCTTCAAGATGTTCCACAATTGAGGTTACTGTTGCTGATGCCAGTGTGAGAAGTATAATTGTGTGAATGCAATATCAGAGTTGGATTGAGTTTATAAAATAAAATAAATGACGAACAGACCAGACAATTTCTGCAGAGCAAAAAACGGTTAATGTTTCAGATCCATGATCTTTTATTAGACACAGGATTGGGTTTAATTGTGACTTCACCACAATAATTAAAAAGTCTATTATTCTCTTGCGTGAAAAATGGCTCTTTGAATATTTTGGGAACTGGTTTTGGAGTTTTCTGCAATTGTGATCTCGCAAGAGTTGGTGTTTTCAGGAGGAAAGACGAGGAAATAATACTCTCCATTAAATATATGTAGGAAGGAACTGCAGATGCTGGTTTATACCGAAGATAGATAAAAAGGTGCTGGAGTGACTCAGTGTGTTGGACAGTATCCTACTGGATGTCCAGAACCAGGGACCACAGTTTAAGAGAGAGTTAGATCTTAAAGATAGCGGAGTCAAAGGATATGGGGAGAAGGCAGGAACATGGTACTGATTGTGAATGATCAGCTATGATCACAATGAATGGCGGTGCTGTCTTGAAGGGCCTAACGGCCTACTCCTGCACCTATTGTCTATTGGATGCTCACCATTAAATAGCTTCACAAGAGATTTGTGAAATAGCTTGCTTGCAGGGGTGTTGCTTGTAGTAAGAGCAGTTTTATTTTACAATGCTGATTCACTTCATTTTACAGACCTCTGAATACATAATCCAGGCGTATAAATATGGTGCTTTTGAGAAGATCCCAGAATTCATTGCCTTTCGGAACAGGCTGAACAACTCTCTGCATTTTGCACAAGTCCGTATTGAACGTATGCTGTTAGACCTCTTCCTCGAAGCAAACGTGTACGTATTGCTATACTTTACATCACTTTACCAGGGGAGCAGAGCTTATTGCTAATTGGGTCACTTGCTTAATAATCACTGCTCGACAGTGCTTGAATCTATGTCAAATAGTTAAAGATTATATAAAAATCTGGAAATGTGAAAACAAAACTGAAAATGTTGGAAATGCTCAACTGATCAGGCAGCATTTCTTGAAAAGTTTTGTCCTCATTCCCATGTTCATAGAAGTGTGTTCAATTTTACATTTACATGTAAAATTTCCTATTGTATGAAAACCTTTAGTGACATTTTCTAGGTAATATGTTTTGATTTGACTGCTTACTGAAGTATTAAGTTAGAGTTTCTTGACATGAGAACAATATTGTCGCAAGTACATCAATTTGTTTAGACCATGTTTCTTTTGGATCGACAATGAATCATTTTGGCAAAAGAATTAAAAACAAACTATTAATTAAAAATTCCTTCTTCCATTTTGTTGCGTGTTGTGGTCAGAAGTGCCCAAGGAATCAGTGTTTCTTCATCTCTGCAGAATCTTAGAAATTCTTGGCAAAGAAAGCCATTCGCCCAGTATTACTGTGACAGGCAGAAGTGCTATTTAGACGGTTGGAAGAAATCCCAGATCCTCAATGCACAAGAGAATGCAGATGCTGAAATTTTGCACAAAAAAAATCAAACTGGAGGTGGAACTCGGTGTACCAGGGAAAATAAAAATGAAAATTTGACTCGAAACATCATCAGTCCATTTTCCTTCACTGGTCTGCTGAGTTCCTCCAGCATCTTGTTTAATTTGCCCAGATCTTGGACCATTGATCAGAAGATTGCTCATGCTTTTCAAATATTTTGTTTTTAAAACGAAAGCTTACCATTTCTATAATGAGTTCCAGACCCACCTTTTTGTGAATAGAAAGGTTTTCTGTAACTTTCCTCTAATCTTTCCTCAATCCACCTTGAATGAATGTCCCCTGCTTTACGGGGACATTAATATCCTTCTACTTGCTTTGTCCAAGCCTCTAATACCGCAATAAATAATGATGTGAATGAGGTCTACAATTAAGCTTGTTGTCCACTGTTACGAAGGTGGAGGTTTTTGTTCCATTTTCAGTTCTAAATGTCTCTCTACGTCTTGTTCTGTGTCACAGTGAAGTAAGTGAAAAAAAAAATAGATATTGTGCAGTCATATTGCTGCAGCTTTGTGCCTTCATCCATGCACAATAATGACAATGTGGAAAAATTCCCTTTGTTAAAATCACACTTGTGTCAGCATGTATATTTAATACCCTTTCTCTTTGTCTTCTTTTGTAGAACGCAAAGCCTAGAAGAGAGTATAAAAGCCATGGGTTTATGTCCAGATGAAGATGATATACCATGGGACAATCTCCGGGATAACCGGGATCTAACTGTTCTCTTTTCCTGGGATCCAAAGGACAGGTATACGAAGTTCATGAAGATTTCTCTTTTTTGTATCTCCTCCTCCTTATTCTCCCTCTCTCTCAGGGAAAGTTGGATTGTTTTCTCTGTTGTTGAGGAGTGACCTGACGGAAGTGTATAAAATTATGAGAGGCATAAATAGGGGAGACAATCAGAATCTTTTTGGAAATGTTAAAGGCTGGAGGGTGAAATGGGCAAAGTTTAAAGGGGATGTGCGAGTCACGTTTTTGTTTTTCAGAGTGATGGGTGTTTGGAACGTGTTGCCAGGGGCAGTGGTGGAGGCAGATACGATATTGGCATTTAAGAGATTTAAGTAGATATGCAGGAAATGGATGGTGTGCATCATATACAGGCAGATGAGATTTGTTTAGCTTGGTATGTTGGGCACAGACATATTGGGCTGAAGGAGCCGTTTCTGTACTGTACTTTTCTATGTTCTATTTCCTGTGAATGATTCGGTGCCTTGGGTGTACTCTTTAACCTTCTTTCACCTGCCTCTGCTGACCTCTGGATGCTTATCGGGGTGCATCTAAATTTTATGTATCATTTTATGCATTACAGCGGTTTTAGATGGAGCTGTTCTCCTCATACTGGTGATGAGCATCCTTTCTTAATACATCTGGATAATTACATTGCTGTTCTTGTTGAGTGTGATCCAAAATTGCACATTAAATCATTGTGGGATGTAACTAATCTAAAATACTGCAGGCACTGGAATTCTGAAATAAACTAGAAGGCAGGACAAACAATACACAGCAGGCCAAGGCGGCATGTGTGGCAAAAGTAAGAGTTAATTACTCTTGATTAAGTTAATTAATGATCTTTCAAGACAACTCAATAACAATGTAAGATTATTGACATGGAAAAACATAAATTGCTCTTCAGGTTTGGCAAGACTACAACTTGGATAATGAGGAAAATTTAATTGTGCATTCTGATATTTAATAGAGTCAGGAGTGTTTAATTGTTAGTGCAGGAAGGAACTGCAGATGCTGGTTTAAACCGAAGATGGACACAAAGTCACAGTAACACAGCATCTCTGGATAGAAGGAATGCGTGACGTTTCGTGTCCAGAAATTTCTTCAGATTGTCTATCTGTTTAATTGTTATATGTTGTGACAACAGAACAATGAAATTCTTACCTTTGCAAATAATTGAGTGAAGACGATGTCACGTGTCCTTCCAAATCAAGTTTTAATGTCACTTTTCTCCCCAATTACGAAAGTGAATTGACAGAAGGGCAAAGGGAGACGTCGATGAAAGAAGAGAGGACGTGGCTTCAGATTCGTTCGTTGACGCTGCGCTTAGTCTGTGCACTCGCTACCATTAGCCACACAGTCGAGCTGAAGAATTCCAATCGGACAACAGAGAATGGTGTCGCTTCTAAAATTGACACACTACGTTATTTAATTCAACAGCTTGAATGTATCGTGCAGACGGAGAAGAAAAAGGACAAACAAGTTGTTCAGGTAGATTTCTTTGAAAGAAATGTAATTTGGTTCATAGTGAAATGTATGTTGCTAAGTTACTGCAATAAGTTGCTAGGTATAACTAAATTTTCCCTGATCTCAAAACCAAATTCTCACTGTTCTTTTCCCCCACCAAACCTTAACACGCAGTTTCCCCAGGTTCAGTTGACAAAGATCACAATACAGTAATTTGCGGAGAAGGAGGATCACAGAATCAATCCCTTGTATGTTGAAATTAAGAATGCATTTGTTAAAGGTTTGCCAATTTGCAAAGAAATTGGTGGTGATTCTTTTGATACCTGATCTGCTATGTGCTAAATTATGCTTGTGTGGATAAGAGTGTCCAGCAATTAAATAAATTACCAACTAAAAGAATGCCAGAAGAACTGGTACATTGGAATGCATTGTTCTTTATAAACAGTAATGAGAAGAGAGCAGGAGCTGTTTCTACATATCAAAGTGTTTTGGTTGGACCACAGCTTGTGACAAATATTTTAAAAGTGGTCTTCAAAAGCAGCAGCAGGGGGAAACTTTATGTTAACCTCTCTGATAGCACCGGAAATTGCATGCAAACCTGAGTTCCACATTCTGTTCTGTTCACAGTTTCTAGTCCAAGGGTCACCTCCAGCCCGCATGATCACTTACCTGGAAAGCACCAGCTGCTGGTGTCAGATTAACGCTTTCCATCTGGTTATCGATGTTTACGAATTGGATGCCAGTGGATTAGGTAAGAATCTAAACTACCATGAAAAGAAGAAAATTTACAGTTATAAAATAACAATGCAAATGCTAGAGGTGGAAACTTTTAAAGTTTGATATCAATCAGATATGTTTTCACCATGTTTAGTTTAGAGATACAGCAAGGATGTAGGCCCTTCGGCTCACCAAATCCGCACCAACCAGCGATCCCTGCATATTAACACTATCCTACACACACTGGGGTCAATTTTACATTTATTCCGAGCCAATTCACCTACAAACCTGTACGTCTTGGAGAAAACCCACATGGTCACGGGGAGAATGTACAAACTTCGTAAAGGCAGCACCCAGGTAGTCAGGATCGAACCAGGGTCTCTGGCGCTGTAAGGCAGCAACTCTACCGCTGCTCCACCGTGCCGCCCTCCCCTATAATCCAAGTTCATACAAATCCATTTCATTCAACGTGAACAGAAGAAAGTAAATTAAGTTTTACTATAGGGTAAAGCTTCTGAAATAGGGTCCAACCCGAAACATCGCCTATCCATGTCCTCCAGAGATGCTGCCCAACCTGCTGAGTTACTCCAGCATCTTGTGCCGTTTTGTAAACCACCATATCCAGTTCCTTGTGCCTAAGTTTGTGCAGTTTCTCAAACTGCTCGATTGATAGCAGTTGAGAATTACACTGCAAATTCAGATTCCAGTATCCATATGCCATTGTTTATCGTCTGCTCATGTATCCATCTCTTTCACCTTCAGCTGCTGTTGCAATCGAAGTGTGTGCAGCAAGCAATTGAGCACGGCTTGGAAAGCAGAAAGAGGGAGGGAAGTTGGAGACATTAAATGATCATGTCATATTAGCTTCAACCAAGAAGATTGAATACAAATAAGTAATATTTGTAGTAATAGGGCAGCACGGTGGCATAGCGGTAGAGCTGCTGCTTCACAGTGCCAGGGACCCGGGTTCGATCCAGAGTAAGGGTGCTTGTCTGTACAGAGTTTGTATGTTCTCCCCGTGACCTGCGTGGATTTTCTCCGAGATCTTCAGTTTCCTCCCACACTCCAAAGTAGTACAGGTATGTAGGTTAATTGGCTTGGTGTAAATGTAAAAATTGTCCCTAGTGTGTGTGGGATAGTGTTAATGTGCGGGGATCGCTGGTCAGCGCGGACCTGGTGGTCCAAAGGGACTGTTTCCACGCTGTATCTCTGAACTAAACTAAACTAAACCTGCATGGGTTTTCTCTGAGATCTTCGGGTTTCCTCACACACTCTAAAGATGTGCAGGTTTGTAGGTTATTTGGCTTGATATAAATGTAAAAGTTGTCCCTAGTGTGTGTAGGATAGTGTTAATGTGCTGGGCGGTGTGGTCTCGGTGGGCCGAAGGGCCCCGTTTACGCGCTGTATCTCTAAACTAAACTAAATTAAGTAAGTAGCACTAAATGACAGAATTAACCTTTTAGTGAGAGATTATTGCTTGGAATCTGCTGGGTTTTCCCATGAAGATTTTCTGATATAAAGTATACCGTGGGTTTGTGGAATTACATTTCTTAAATTATGCCTTGTAGTGTGAATGAAAATTGTCTCCACTATTTAGAAAATATAGTGAAATTTAATTTTAAAAATGTGCTCAGAGGAATGGTCTCTGCACAATAAAGTGATATATTATGAAAAGTAGATATCTCAATTATGAGAAATAATTTTTGCTCTTTTAAAAAAAAAAAAAATCTTTATTACTCCCATTTTTTATTTCTTGCAGAAGAAACACTGGATGTCCAAAACCGGATAGCAAATGATTTTAAGGCGTTATTAGGACAATTACAAGGTAATGATTTCTCCAAACCTTGCTTCCTCTTTGCTGTATATCACAGTTGCTGCAGCAGGGCATGTCGTATGAATCCGTTTCAGTGGGCTGAGGAGAAGAAACAAAATAGCTGATCTTCTCGAAGTTGCAGTTTTTGAAACTCATCAATAAAATAAATATAGAGGTCAAAGACAGGAACGGGTTTGCCGTTTCCCAGTTTGAAAGGCTGTCTCTTCCTGTGAGAAGAGTTACTACCACGACTTGTATAATATATCTGAGTAACTCATTATAACGTTCAGGCAATAAATATTTGGAGGAGATGAATAAAAAAATGGCTACTTCAATAAATTCTCCAGGAAACCTAAATCAAAATTTGTTGAGCCAACGCTGGAAATGTTGGCAGTGCTTGAGGTAGTCCACTATCATCATCTGAACTTGCATGAAAATAGCGTGACAGAGAGATCATTGTACGTGAAGGACATTTGTAACCTGTTTTCTTTTCATCCTCAGAGTTATTCAATAGTAAATGTAAAGGGAGTTTGTTGGAAGCTAACAAAACAAATTATACAACAAGACCAGAACTTTTAGAAAACCTGGTCTTTTTAGTTGAGGTAAGCGATGACAAAATTACCATATTTTTATTGTCTCTCTTCTTTGACCCAACACATTACTGGAAATAATGAAACTTGTATATATAATTGTGGGTCAGCCTGGTATTTTGGGACACTGAAGTAAAGTGGTTAAATGAGAACTGCACTTTTTTTTTACAATGTATTAACCCGGACATTCCACGATCAGTAGCTTTTAAGTTTTGTTTTTAGTGAATTAGTAGTCAATGTTGAATATTTTGACCTCGGGTGTCTGTGTTAGATTCCAAGTAGACCCCAATGCACACTCTAACCAATAATGTACCATCCATTACTACCCAGTCTATAGACCAGTGCCTACTTAAAACAATCTCTATTGAGTGAGCAAGTATCTGGGGCAAGCTCAGGCAAATGGGAATTGCTTGGGTGACACATCTTGATTCCATTGAACGTGTTGGGCCAAAGACATGGCTCTCTGACAAATAATTATTTCCTTTGTAATTATGATACCAGACTTTCTGTAACAATTGTGGGTAAATGCAGTCTTTTACCCAGAGTAGGGGAATCGGGAACCAGGAGACATAGGTTTAAGATAAACGGGGAACGTTTTAATAGGGGCCTGAGGGGCAGGTACGATGATGGGATAGGTTTCGAAGGATACGGGCCAAACCCAGGCAGGTGGGACTAGTGTAGATGGGGCACGTTGGTCAACATGGGCAAGTTAGGCTGAATGGCCTCTTTCCAAGCTGTATGATTCTATGACTCTCAATTTGCTTTGTGTTAAAGATGTACCCCCTTTGCTTTTGATATATACTGTTCCTTCAATAGCCATCTACACTAATTGACCAACAAAAGGTTGACTTAGAATCCACCATGAATGCCACCCTCTCTTTACTATCAGAATCTTTCTCCACTTCACTTCCTTAGCAGAAGTGTGAGTGCTGTGGTCCCAGATGATTGTTAATACCTAGCACAGATTGGTGAAGAGTACAGAGTCTAGGCATTACAGGGTGGCGCAGTGGTAGAGCTGCTGCCTCATAGTGCCAAGAGCCCGAATTCAATCCTGACTATGGGTATGATCTATGCGGAGTTTGTACGTTGTCATTGTGATCGTGTGGGTTTTCTCCAGGTGCTCCGGTTTCCTCCCACTTTCCAATAATGTGCAGGTTTGTAGGTGAATTGGAATCTAAATTGCTGCTAGCATGTAGGATGCAAAGCTGCGATAGCATAGAACGAGTGTGAATGGGTGATGGTCGGCATGGACTCGGTGGGTCGAAGGGCCTATTTCCACGTTGTATCTCTAAACTAAGCTATTCAGGCTAAAGAGCTCAGGAAAGGATGCTGAGTGAATTGACCCTCAACAAATGCCATCTATTTCCCCTAAAACTATTTGGAAAAACACTTCAGTGTTCAATTTCTGATTCTTATGTGCAATTAGCACTGACTTCTGCGTTTACATGTCATTGCAAATTTGTTTCTATTGGGATCTGGTTGTGTACACATTTTTCAATTAGTCTGGTCTCTTGAGAAAATGCTGTCGCCCACGTGCCAGTTAACTGTTGTATTCCTCTCAAAGGTTAAATGTTCAGGAGACATTGACTAATGTGGAGTCTGTTCTTGTCATCTCAGACTGTCTGCATAATCCTGTGGGTATCTTATTACTGTGGTAATGTCCTACGGCCGCTTAAATCCAGTTTACAGAAGAAAAAGAAGAAGAAAAAGGAAATCAATTTTGCAATGGTAAGAATCTCGGCAGAGAAAGGTCTTGAAAGTGGGGGGGGGGGGGAAACGATCGAAGAGTTCCCCTGAAAGTACAGCGATTTTAAGATGTGCCCCCTTTGCTTTTGATAAGTACCGTTCCTTCAATTGCTATCTAGAATCATTGACCGGGAAAAAAATTGACTTGGACTCCACCATGAACACCATGGTGGAGTCTCTTTATTCTCAGAATCTTTCTCCACTGAAATGTTGTTGTATATATTTACAATGACAATAAAGTGTATTATTATTATTCACTTCCTTAGCAGAAGTGTGAGTGCAGTGGTCACAGACGATTGTTAATACCTATCACAGAGTGGTGAAGAGTACAGAGACTAAGGCATTGCAGGGTGGCACGGCCAACAAAGTGCTGGAGGAACTCGGCGGTCAGGACAGTTGACGTTTTGGGTGGAGACCTTCATCGGATTGATGGAGTTGGTGGGCGAAAGCTGAAAAGAAATTGGAATGGAGCAAAGCCGGGCAAGTGATAGCTGGAAAGATGTGAGAGGGGAGATTGCCAGAGAGGCGGAATAAGTAACAGAGGCCAGAGGTGAAAAGAAGACAAAAGGTTGTTGGATGAGAGAAGGAAGAGACCAGACTCATTTGTTAAAATTGAATCTGAATCTGAATCTGAAGGGAATTAGCGCGGGAGGGAGAGATATAGGTGGAAAGGGAGAAGGGGAGGGGAAAGAAGGGAGATGGAACGGAAATCGGAGATTTGGGGATGAGAGGGGTGGGAAATGAGCGTGTGGAGGAAGGGAAAGGTGCAGGGTGACTGGGACGCTGGGAGAAATGGATGTACACCATTTTGGTGGGGGGGATGATGGGGGAAAGGGGGGAAAATGGGCTGGGTGGAATATTTCTTGAAATTGGAGAATTCAGAGTTTATGCCATTTGGTTGTAAGCTACTCGAGTGGAATATGAGGAGCTGTTCCTCCAGTTTGCACGTGGCCTCCAGCAATGAAGGAGGCCAAGGACAGAAAGATGGGACTGGGAGTTAAAACGGTTAGCAACTGGAAGCTCTTGAAGTCTGTAGCAGACAGAATGCAAGTGTTCTGTAAAATGGTTGCCTCGTCTGCACTTAGCCCAGCTATATAAAGGAAGCTACATTGGAAGCACAGAATTCAAAAAATGAGGTGCATATTATTTTTTTAATAGTACAGCAAGTTTATTGTCTCCATTTGTGCTCTATTAGCTTACAGAAATAGAAATTAAATTCAATTCCCTCTCTTTCAAAGGTAGACAAAAGTGCTGGAGAAACTCAGCGGGTGCAGCAGCATCTATGGAGTGAAGGAAATAGGCAACGTTTCGGGCCGAAACCCTTCAGGGTATTTCCTTCGCTCCATAGATGCTGCCGCACCCGCTGAGTTTCTCCAGCACTTTTGTCTACCTTCGATTTTCCAGCATCTGCAGTTCCTTCCTAAACACTCCCTCTCTTTCAAGTTTAGAAAGTACATCTGCAGTCAACACTCTTGATTGTGATGCCTCTACATCCACTAGAGGGCAGCTGTTACCTGATTTATTCACTAAAAGTCGCGTTTTAATGGCTGCACAAGATTAACAAATATGCTGCTGTCATTTTTTTTCTGAAGCTGCATTCACATCAGTGTGAATCATATGAGTGCTTACAAACTGATAATGGTGGGTCAAATTAACAAAGAATTCCTGCGCAAGCATCGTGGCATAGCAGTTGGTGCTGCTGCCTCTCTGCTCCAGCATCCTGGTTTGAATTTGTTCTGGGGGACTGTCAGTACGGAGATAGCATGTTCTCCCTGTGATTGCTTGGTTTCCTTCAGCTGCTCCAGTTTCCTCCTAGTGCAAAGGGTGTACCATTGTTTGGTGAATTGCCCACTCTTGGTTAGTATGGGTGTCAGAGGTTATGGGGACAAAGCTGGAGAATGGGGTTAGGAGGGAGAGATAGATCAGCCATGATTGAATGATTGGCAGAGTAGACATGATGGGCCGAATGGCCTGATTCTGCTCCTTTCTCTTTTATGAGCTTATGATCTATAAATTGTCCCCCACTGTGGGTGACAAGGTGAGGAGTAGATGAAGATGCAAGAGGAAAAATGGGATTGGTGTAGATGGATCTTGATGGTCATGATGGGCCATTTCCATCCTGTGCGATTTCATGACGCACGTTCCAACTCTAGGCTTTCAGGAAACTTAGTTGGCATTTGGCAATTCCTTCTGGTAAGCTTATCTTTTGTCTTACCGGTGAAGCTATTGTGAAGCTTTGATCTCTTTGTCAATATGAAAACGCTTTCATACTTTGCTTGTATGTAACACAGGTCAAATTTACATCTCAAATAAATCACTGTCTGAGAAGAACCAAAATATGAGCAGTTTTAAGTGAAGCCTAAAATTGCAGATTGCGAAGGTGCTGGCACATCCCCTGGGTTTAATCTGAATGACCACAAAGAACCCTTGGTGTTGGAAATCTAAAATAAAACTAGTGGGAGACACATCCTTTGTGCATTTTGATGCAGGGTTCAAGCCTGAAATATTAATGTCTTTCCTTTGGTGTGGATTGATCCCAGGATTCAGTCTCGTCCTCTGACAAATGAGATGTCAAAGCAGGCTCAGTGTGCTTTTGTCTGTGAAAGAGCTAACAATAGCAGAAGTGAATTCCTGCTATTTTTATCCCGCAAACAATAGTTAATCTGGTCGTTATTATGTTGCCACAAATGAAGGTTTGCAGCCAGTTGTAAAATCCTGAAAAAAACATGTACTTTTCTCTTTATACATGTGATGCATTTATTCTCTCTTCAGTATTATTACATACATTTTTTTTTTTTGTTCCACTGTTGCTGAATAGTCCTTTGACCAGTTTCTTATTGCACCATCAGTTAGTCCAAAATCTCCTCTATTTTTTGTATTGGCTCCTTTCTTGTTGAATATTAAACGTGCGTCATGTTGCGTTTACAATCTTCGATGAGTGTATCCACATTTAGCTGTCACTTAAAATCGTACCTAAACCAGTTGTAAACTAGGGAAGGGAGAAAGAATACTCAAAAGCAGTCACAAAGTGCTTGAGTAACTCAGTGGGACAGGCACCATCCCTGGAGAACATGAATATGTGGAGAACATGAATATGTGATGTTTCAGATTGGGACCCGTTCCTCAGTTTGATTGTAGAGGGGTGGAAGAAAGCTGGACGTGAAGAAGGGCAGGACAAAGCATGGCTGGTATTAGATAAACACTATGAAAGCAGTAGAAGGATGTAGATGGAGGGGGATGAGGAGGTCAAAGCATATCATACCAGACATTGTGTAAGAAGGAACTGCAGATGCTGGTTTAAACCGAAGATAGACACAAAAAACTGGAGTAACAGCGGGACAGGCAGCATTTTTGGAGAGAAGGAATGGGTGCCATTTTGGTGTCGAAGACCCGAAACATCACCCATTCCTTTTCTCCAGAGATGCTGCTTGTCCCCCTAAGTTACTCCAGCTTTTTTTCCTACCAGACATTGGTGTCTTTCAATGAGGTGCCATATGTTCTACTGTGATGATGTCTGTGGACATACTTATTCTAATATCTATTGGAGAATTACATATTTTGGAAAGGCTTTGGCTGTTTAGGATTGGAGAAAGGAAATTTTATAATTCAAAGTATATAATTTTTAGTTCATGTTGCAAACAAGTGATGACTTCATTGTCTATTATCTAACAAGATGTTCGCGTCTTTCCGCAGCCAATAGTTTTCAGCGGCTTCCAGGACTACGTGGCTGGATTACAGAATTTCTTGTCCGAAGTGGTTTACCATATTAAGGAATTAGAGTCTGCACTAACTGCACTGAAATTTGAGGAGCTGACGATGGATGGACATTCAGCCATTGAGGTACGGATTTGTTAAGGTTCATTTTCTTAAAACAGACAACTTACAATAAGTTAGGTAAAACCAATACAAGCTTTAAAGATCATTTAGCCAGCGAGAGTGCTAGCAAATACAAAGTCAAGCATACAGCAAATACTTAACTCCTCCTGGGCCATCACTCTAATGAATGAAGACATACAGCATCTTTTATAGTATTTCAGAAACAGAGTTTATACAGAGTTGCAACAATGACGTCTAACATGCAATCACAACTCTACCCATTCAAAGCATGCTTGTCACAAATACAATACTTCTCATGCTATGGTTATATTGATCACAAACTTTAGTTACGAAACCCCCAAATAACAGGAAGTTAGTCAAAGGTCTATTATCTGCAGTACCTTCTTAAACAATGCCCACAGAAGTTCCTGCTAGCAGAGAATATAAATTTCTCAGGAAGCTCGGCCTCTCCCACCATTGTCAATATCTTTGACTTTGACTTCGGGAGAAGAATGGAGAGCAGGGGAGAGACAAGACTTTGCATTCCATCACAGTGAGGAGGAGATTCACTGTGATGGATGTTTGTGTAAATTGTGTTGATGTGCGTCTTGGTTCTTTTCGTGTTTGAGTGCAGAAACCAAATTTCGTTTGAACTTCATGTGAGGTTCACATGACAAATAAACGGTGTTGTATCTTGCTTGGGCACAACAGGAAGCAGCTTGGATGCAGTTTGAATGCTGGCCTCCAATTTCCTGATAACCCAGCCCTTCTTCAGAACCCAAATTTCAAAGCTTTCATTTACTTAGAACCCAAAACCTAAAGAAGTCAAGTTAATCTTTACTTAATAAAATACATAAAATATTCCATTATTAACTAGGATATTATCAGATTGCTCTACTCTTATGATGCTTGTCATTTCCTTGCAAATGATTAAAAGTTGCTCCTGCTTCACACCCTTGTGTTGCTTGAGGACAGTATCAGCAATGTTGGGTGAGATGTGGAGAAAAATGGGCAATGCTGCATAGCCTGTGCAGAAACTACTGTTCTATCATTAACGGAAAATGAAGTACAGATAAGCTTCCACTGGTCAAGGTGGAAATGAGCAGGTGTATCAAAAAAAACTTAGAGTGGATGGTGAGAGGATGTTTCCAATAGTAGGAGATTCCAAGACCAGAGGGCACATCCTCAGAACAAAAGGATGTCTGTATTCGATCAAGGCTGTCTATTTTTCCCTCTCAACCCATTGTCGTGCCTTCTCCTCGTAGCTTTTAATGCCCACACTAATCAAGAACCTATCAACGTCGGCTTTAAAAATACCCAATGACTTGGTCTCCACCACCGTTTATGACAATGAATTCCACAGATTCACCACCCTCTGGCTAAAAAAAAACTCCTCCTCATCTCCATTAAAGGAGTTGAGGCTGTGCCCTCTGGTCCTAGACATCACCAACATGAAGTGGATTGAAATGCTACACATTTGTCCCTTTACATTTCCTTGACATGTCTATTAATGATCAGTATATGGAATAATCCTTTGTTTCTAACAGCTCCTTTAAGTAAAAGTAACCAGAACTTAACTTTAATGTTTTTTGTACAGTTGGCATGTTAGAAATTGATTGCAATAGTATCTTAAAACTTATTGCTGACATTCCAATTCCATATATTGGATCTCCACGGGAGCATAAAGAACGAGAATGAAAGCTTTCCCTGATAAACATAAAAAATAGGTGCAGGAGTAGGCCATTCGGCCCTTCGAGCCTGCTCATCCAACTCAGTATCCTGTACCTGCCTTCTCTCCATACCCCCTGATCCCTTTAGCCACAAGGGCCACATCTACCTCCCTCTTAAATATAGCCAATGAACTGGCCTCAACTACCTTCTGTGGCAGAGAATTCCACAGATTCACCACTCTCTGTGTGAAAAATGTTTTTCTCATCTCGGTCCTCAAGGATTTCCCCTTTGTCCTTAAACTGTGACCCCTTCTCCTGGACTTCCCCAACATCGGGAACAATCTTCCTGCATCTAGCCTGTCCAACCCCTTCAGAATTTTGTAAGTTTCTATAAGATCCCCCCTCAATCTCCTAAATTCTAGCAAGTACTATTGTACTCGCAAGGTGATACTATTAAAATATTAATCACATAATAAGGAGACGCCCATCATGCTGTTCTCAAACACATTAGAGTGTTTTTTCAAACAGTGTTTTGGAGGTGATGAAGAGGAAGCGGAGCCAGCCATGGAAACAGCTCCTCATGGGATAGTTGGCTTGCTTTCCCACCATCCATTTTGTTTCTATTACCCTTTGTTTTTGTTCCTTCTTGATTTTGCATTAAAATCAGCATTTTATCTATTGGGTATTGTTTTATTTATGCGTAATTTGTATAATATAGAGTTTCAGACTAAAAAAATGCTATAAATTCTTTCACTGAAGAATGTTAATGAAACTAATAAGAATTGATGAATTAGTTTTATTTTGTGTTGTCGATGCTGAGGCAGAAAGTCCATCGACTTTGAAGTCACGTGTAAATTGAGGTGAATTGTTTTTTGGCTGGACAGTCGTGAGTGTACAAGGATTATAGTAGGGGACTGAGCATCTATCCTTGCACTGCACTGGTGTTGAGGATTATCGTAGGGGCTGATGTGTTGCTTATCCTCGCTGATTACGAACTTATCTCATCAGCAAGCCCAGTATTTCTCCCTTGATCCTGGCCCTCAGGCCAACTGACTGTCCATTTTCCATCACTGATTCCCTGCAAGAAAATAATGATACTAGTTCTCCCTTCTTGGGTATTGTCCCCTTCCATGAGATTTCTCTTTAGAAAGAACCACCTTTGCCCCCCTCGTTTCATGGCAATTACAACCTCCCCTCCAATCTCTTTCCTCTCAAGTCTTTCGTTCTGCAGCACTGCCTCCTAAATCCGGCTGCAATCCTGTTTGATCAGAGCCACATCTCTGTTGTGCCAGGGAAAGAGACTAAATGGGAAAATTTCAGTCCAAATAACGTCTTTTTGACCGACCTTAATGCAGATGTCATAGTCATAAAAAGTATATGAACACATTTTCAACTTGGCTTCTCAAATCTTACAGTACTGAGAATACCACAGTTTAAGTGGGCAAGTGAAAAATGTGCCATCTTGGCACAGTACAAGTCCGTTCAAGGGTGAGCGCTGCCAGGACTCCTTGACCCGCATTACACATCCAGAATTCTTTAAGTTACGTGTCAAAGAACAGGTGGAGCCATATCCAGCATGTCATTAATCACAACCAATAGTTTTAGAGAGAACAAAAAAAAAAGCATTGGTTAAAATGATTAATTCCACAACTTATAATTGTATATTGAGAAATTACTGCAAATAAAATACATATAAAATCTCCAATTTTTAAATCAACATGTTACTGATATTTTTCCATGATGGTTTTACAGAATGGTTGCTAAATGTAACTCCCAATCAGATTGTAGGTGCTGCATAAAAGCTGATAATAATCTTTAAATTTTCTGATAAATGGATCTGAAACGGTTCAGCACAGAAAGCTGATCTTCAATAAATCAGTGTCTTGCCCTTAAGCCAAATTAAATAAAAAATATTACCCTTATGATATAATAATGTTGCTTTCTCCCACTGCTGCAAAATCTATCAAGCATATTTATAGCGAAAGTGCCTTTCTTGAAATAAGGAAAGGAAAATCTGGAGTCCAGTACATCTAGAAATGTTCTGATTATGAGAAATCACGAGAGGCCCTTCAGGCCTGAAGAAGGATCACGGTGTGAGCAAGTTGATCAAATATCACCTACCCAGGGGGAGGCTGGTTTTTGAGATGGACTGGGCTGCGTCCATATCTCAGCAATATCTTGCAAATTTGAACAAAGCTGTTGCCATACCAAGCCATGATGCATCCTAATAAGATGCTTTCTATAGAACTTGATAAGTCATTGGAGAGATGCTGAATTTCCTTAGCCTTCTGAGAAAGTTTGGAAGTTGGTGTGCTCTCTTGGCCATAGCATCAATGTATTTGGACCAGGACAAACTGTTGTGATATTTGCACCTAGAAACCTGAAGCTCTCAACCATTTCCACTTCAATACCATTGAAACAAACTGGGCATGTACTCTTCCTCCCTGTGTCCAGAAGTTGTCATATACACTAGGATATTATGATTATTACAGAATAAATAAGTATACATACAGTAATAATAAATACAGCAACAGGTGCAAAACAGCATGTTGGTGCACGATGTTAGTGCAAAGATTGAACAGTGCAAAAGAATATTTAAAGCCCATTCTTAGTCACGTGTGTGATCAAAAAGATGAAAAATTGTGGAATACATCTCTTCTAATTCTGAAAGCATAACAGATATATTGTTTTGTACTGCATATATGATTCATTTTTTTCGGTTTATCAAGGGAAATTTTTATGTTATGTTCATTAGGGTAAGAGGCCACATAGGACTGGTCACGTGTATGACATCACACGGAAACATTTTAGGAATTCTGTGAATTTTAAATAGCTGGAATGTTCATATCTTTAGCAGACATTCATTATAGTTCTGTAGAAAATAGCAATTAATAAGATTAACCTCCTACAAGAATCACTTGTGATGACATCTGGTCACGTTCAAGTTCAAATGAGTTTATTGTCATGTGTCCCTGATACGACAATGAAATTCTTGCTTTGCTTCAGCACGCAGAACACAGTAGGCATTTTGGTTCACTTTCCAAAAAATGGGCCTGAAGTACAATATTGGAATGACCTGCTGGGGTAGTTAAAAGCAAGTTTGTGGCAGCACTTCCTGGAATGGGGTGTGGAAGAGGGAGAAGATTGGACTTTATTACCTTCCATCACAGTGAGGAATGTGGGGAGCCGCTGTGGGGAATTTTTTTGTTTACTTTTATTTTATGTTGCTGTGGTGTGTCATGTTGCTTTTCACTTAGTATGGCAACTCAAATTTACCTGTACCTTAATTGATACATGTGACAATAAACTGACCTTGAAACCTTGAAAGAGGTGACTGATTCAGCAGTCAGATAGCAGTGGAGAAGAAGCTGGATGTCCCAGTGTTCAAGCTCCTGTATCTTTTCATAGAAGTGAGAAAAGGGAATGGCTCGGGTGATAGGCATTTATAATGATGCCATGCATCATTGAGATGGAGTGGGTGGAAGGAAATGACAAGTCTGTGATGGACTGGGCTGTGTTCTTCACTCTTTGCAGATTGAAGCAGTTAAGAGCCAGAGCAGTTGTCTTCCAGGGCTGAGATGCATCTTGTCAATACTTTCTATTGCACATCTGTAAATGTTGGAGAGAATCCTCGTGGACATGCCAAGTCTTCTCCAACGCTTGAGAAATATGATGATGATCATCTTGATTATTAACCTGACAATAATTTAGGTTAATTGTTACATATAGTTTAGGTTACATTTTAGTAACATGAATGATAAGAAGCAATGCAAAATGGAGGACAAACCTCTAAGAGACGTACAAGAACAGCAAAATCTCGAGGTATATGTATACAATTTCTTGAAAGCAGTTTTTGTTTTAAAAGGATCTTGAGCTTTATAGAGGCAAGTGCAAGGATGTTATAATGGGATTTTAATACCATTAGGAGGGTCTTAAATTGCTTTGCACATTTTAACGGGATTGTACATGGCATGACCAAAAATATCTTCATGCAGTATTGTCATTACGACATTGAAATAATGATGAGCTCAATTCGTTAAATTTGACAAGAACCTGCAAGCTTCTGACTGACACGAGCACCTGAATTTGCTTCTTGCTGCCTCTGTAGATTGCTATAACTGAGTCAATCTGGCATTCGGCATTGAGATTTGTAAAGGATTGCCAGTAAGGGAAATTATCCCTAGTACAGAGATGGTCATATCTTCCTGACCTTAAAAAAAAACAAGTTTATGTTGAAATCAAAGTAAAGCAAGTTTTATGCTTACGGAAACATTACCTATCCATGTCGTCCAGAGATACTGCCTGAGTGGCAGAGTTACTCCAGCATTTTGTTTTATTTTATTCACTGTAATGTTGCTTTAACTGACTGAACATAATTGACATTAATTCTCTGTGCCCCAGTTTATTTTGGCTCAGCTGTGCTATTTCTCAGCCTAATTGGGAAATGAAAAGAACATGTTTTCTGTGCTGCTGTGTGTATATAATTTGAAATATATTTTGTGTGCTTGTGTTTATTTGGTACTTTTGGGTCATTTATTCTTCTATCTTTCTGACTATAGGAGGCAGTTGATAAAATAAAATCATTTTTGTTGCTGGTTTCAGGGTGAACAGAAGTTCTCCAGGGTGGTGCGAGGAAAAATACAAAGCAGCTACCTGCGTTCCCTTCAGGAGATGGGAGAACTACTGAGAAAGAGACTGGACACAGTTAAAAGCCTGAAAATTTAACTCTTTGAGGCGGAGAGGGAAGAGGAAGGTGGGGGGGAAGACCAGTGGCAAATAAAAAACTGCTGGGCAATGCCGCTTCACCCCAATACTGTTATCATATGTTCCTAGGACCCCATCAGATGCATCAGCTGATCCAGAACATTTACCAGAGAGCATGAAGGACTTTGCAACAAAAGAGTTTAAAATAAAAGGTTTTTAGAACAAAAAAAGTTAATAAATTATGTACATAAATTCAGAGTCAGAGGCCTTCTCTCAGACTTGGCAGCAATATTTTTAGAAAATGTTGGGTGTTTCTCTTGTGTAGTTCAGTGCATGACACACCCAGCAATATCGCTACTAGATGCCGAGAAGTCAAGAGAAACATCAGACTGTGTTCAGTAGAAAATAGTACCTGTGTCGGTGCTGAAATTTTGACTGCAGCTTTTACATCACACATTGGTGTACAGACTGTATATGTTAAGTATCATATGTTCCATCATAATTTATTCAATATTTCAATTATAATGTTTTTATTTGTATAAAATTTATGTTGCCTAAGCAGAACTCACTTTCAGCAACTGTGAAACACAGAATATGTGCTCTTTCATTGTGAATCCGACTTCCAAATTCATTCCCTTATTCTACCGTTCTCTTCCTCAAGGTTTTTAACTTTGAAGGGATTTTATTTTGCTTTTAAGGTGCTTCACTGTCAATTTTTTTATTTTTTTTCCCCCCAAGGTGTGTGTAAGCCACTTACCTGCAGTTTGTTGCGAATGGAATTAATACTTACGGTAGTTCTGAACAGACAAGGGGAGTCAAAATAATCTTCAGGCAAGTTGTTCAAAACCAGAAGACGTCAATGCCCGTCATATTTAACGCTGCCTCTATTCGCTGCCTCTGGTTAAAAAAAAGAAAAATGCATTGCATCTAACAGAGGCAGCCCCACCATTTGCGTTCACATCAGTTGACAAAGAGAGGAGGAAACCTAATGTATTAAAGTTATAAAAGTATTCTTTGACAGGCGAGCCTGGATTTAAGAGATGAATTCAAATATTAAACAGAAGATTGGTACTTATGGTGTATTTATCCCAAGTGTATTGCAAATATCTATCACCCTCCTAGGCAAGAGAGTTGAGAGTGAAAATAATTGCAGGACCTGATTCATGCAAGCCTGGATCATGTGCTTCCCTAGTGGTTGAATGAGTTATATATTGTTGAACAATGTTAATCAAATTGATTTCATTTACGCTCGGTTTGTTAATGTCAAATTGGCTTTGAATTCTTAAATCAACAGTATTCCAAACTGTGAAGGATGAACATATCAAGTAACCCATTATTTTCCCGTAGTTTGTGCCCCACCCCCGCCAAGAGAAAGTATTCTAGTTTTAAATTATACTGGGGTCAGTGTATTTTGGTTGCTGTCAATTATGAAAAATCTGTCAACAGTCCTGATCTCCTCTTGGTTTTGGATAAATTGCAAAAAGACGTCCGACCGTCTTAAAATTTCCAAAGGATTGAGATGGTACTTCTAGGAACGTGAGTGGGAATAGGGAGAGGCAGGAAACTGAAAATGCTTCCTTGGCTTGCACATCAGTGTGCATTTTGTGCAGCAGCACCATTTCAAGTTTGTATATTCTCCAGCTTAAAATAAGCGAGGCGGTAGCATGTGAACGCAAAGAGCAGAGAAGCTACTCTCCTTAGAGCAAAGTAGGTTAAGATTTGACGAAGGTGTTTAAAATCCAACAGGGTTATGAGGGGACTTTTTCCGGTAGTAAATGGAGAAAACAGATTGAAGGTACAAGGCTAAAGTACCAGAAGTCAGGAAAGAAATAAAGATCAATACAATGATTATGATCTGGAAAGTCCTGCCTGAAAGGGTGACAGAAACCAATCCAACAATTTCCTAAAGAAAATTGATTAATTACTTGGCAAGACTATTTTCAGATTCTGTGGGAAAAGAACCTGGGGGTATGTGTATCATTGGGTTACACTGCTAAAAGCTGGCACTGGTAATTTGGCCTGAATGGCTTCCCTCGTTCTGTCAGCCCACAAGTAAATGTGATCCCACGTTGACCCAAGGTTCTTTCTACGTTGAAGCTGGGATCTTGTTTTCTGTTTTGGATCCCTTTGTAGGAACCTTTACAAGAAGAGTTTTCATTTTCTCTCAACTACATTCAAGGCACTGCATAACAATTTTCATAACCCATTTCCCAGAGCATAATGCTGTTGAATGGAAATAAAATTTGTCTCTGTAATATAGGTGTCTAAAAAAATATAATTAGGGCCATGATTGAGAGAGTGCCTGGAGCATTATTGCTCCAATCAATTAAAAATCGGCAATGCATGGTTAAAAGATGCAAAATACCAAAATGGGAACTTTTATCAAATTAGCCAAATGCGTATTATGTGCAGTGTGGAAATGATATGAAGGCATTAAACAACTGGATAACATTCTTTTAAGTCTAGTTTTTGCCCTTAAAAAATAAACTCTTTATCTTTAACTATCAAATCATATAGTTTCTCATTGTGCCGTGTTCTTTTACAACAGTGAACTAAAGTTACACAGTTTACCACACTTTATATGAATGTGATCTACCCCATATTTTTTTTTACATGAATGTAACATTGATCAGCAGTTTGAACTTCAATGTGCAATACAAACCATGTCCTGATCTACCATTGCCTTAGTAGGATGCTATTATTGTCCATTCTTTCTGTTTATAATAGGTACAATGGAAAATATTCATGGCCAGACGTTGCTATGGAATTGGGTGCTGCTGGCAGTCTGGCGTTTGCTTTCCACTCTATTGATAATGTGTTTAGACACAAAATGCTGGAGCAACTCAGCAGGACAGGCCGTGTCCGGATAGAAGGAATAGGTGATGTTTCGGGTCGAGACCCTTCTTCAGACTGAAGGAGGGTCTCGACCCAAAAAGGCACCCATTCCTTCTATCCAGAGATGCTACCTGTCCCGCTGAGTTACTCGAGCATTTTGTGTCTATCTTGGGTGTAGTCCAGCATCTGCAGTTCCTTCCTGCACATTGATAATGTACTCCCTGGCTCGGGATGTGATGCTTTTTAAAATACCGTGTTGGTTTTGAGATCTAAAATATAAAATTTCGAAACTTTTTGTAGTTTTAAATTTTAAACTTAAAGATCTGGGTTTGTGAAAAACAAAATTGATGCCACCGTTAATTTTTCCTATTCCTTACAAGTGGAATTCAAATTCAGATTGATTTTAAATCTTGGTTAATGTTTACTGCCTTTATATTGCATTAGGTCTTTCAGCCATGATCACATTGAATGGCGGTGCTGGCTCGAAGGGCCGAATGGCCTACTCCTGCACCTATTGTCTATTGTCTTCCTGATTCATCTAGCCATGTGGTTCCAGGAAGATTTTTCCTTTGTGCTCACCACTCTTTCCCCTCCTGTGGAGTCTTGAGTCATAGAATCTTACAGCATGGAAACAGGGCTTTCGGCCCAACTTGCCCACACCAGCCAATATATCCCATCTTCACGAGGGCCACTTGCTTGCATCTGGCCCATATCCCTTCAAACCGGTCCTATCCATGCACATGTCTAACCATTTCTTAAATGTTGTGATAGTACCTGCCTCAACTACCATTCACATCGTTCCATTCACCCACCACGCTTTGCATGATAAAATTACCCCTCCGGTTCCTATTAAATCCCCCCCCCCCCCCCCCCCCCCCCCCCCCCCCCCCCCCCCACCCCCACCTAAACCTATGTCCTCTGGTTCTTGGTTCTCCTACTCTGGGCAAGATAATCTGTGCACCTATCCCATCAGTTCCTCTCGTGATTTTGTACACCTCGAAAGGTAGTTTTGCCCAGCAGTGGCGGACTGGGTCTAAAAATATTGGTTGCCAGGAGACAAAGGGGGCCCACTTGATATAGGGGGCCCAATTGCCATCGGGCAAGCTGACACCCTGCCCAGTCCGCCACTACTGCCCAGTTTCTCCTGGTTCAGGAAAGATTGGGAGCTGATTAGAAAGTTGCAACATGGAGTTGCAATTTTGCTTTGTTGCTGAAACGATATGGCTCAGGTACAAATATAGGTGTTCGATATCAAACATGATTGATTGTGGTGTTTTCCCCCGTAATGATCTACATGACATGAAGCAGAATGCCATAGAAGCTGTATATAATATTTATAAAAAGCTCTGAATTCCCACCACATTGTTAATGATTACACAAGCCTTGCGCAATTCAAATTGGAAGCCAGCCTAGAATAAATAAATATTCTGATTTTTAATATCCTTAACTGTACATCTGAATAACTGCATAATTGTCCACTGTTCAGGTTTTATCATTTAAAAATAAATTGGATAGTTATATGGATGGGAAGGGAATGGAGGGTTATGGTCTGAGCGCAGGTATATGGGACTAGGGGAGATTATGTGTTCGGCACGGACTAGAAGGGTCGAGATGGCCTGTTTCCGTGCTGTAATTATTATATGGTTATATGTTCAACTGTACGCCAGAATAATAGTGATTGACATGACCTACACAAATTCTAAACTTCCTATTAAACTCAAACATGTAATTAAAACAGAAAATCGGTTCAGGCAGGGTTCAAACACTTATTAATTTCAATTTTTCAGCATCTACAATTAACAAATTTGTATCATATAACTATTTATGGAAATTGCCCAAATTTAAATTCTCAACATTTACTTACATCATGGCGGAATATAAATTGATTACACTTTCCTTTTTTTCCCTCGACAGTTTTTTTTATTCCCTACATTAGGCGAGGGAGATTCAGAGCACCTTTGCTCGGAGGCTGGATCCTATGAACATTGCAAGCTTGGCATAGAGGACAGACAAATAAAGCTGGAGTAACTCAGCGGGACAGGCAGCATCTCTAGAGAGGCATAGAGGAACTCTCTTTAGTCCCTTGCAATACTCCATTGAGGTGAGGTAGGAAGCTTCATGTCTCACCAGATTGCAGGAATTGGAGAAGTAACAACACAGAAAGCATTTAGAATAATCCCAGTTCCCAAGACTAGCTTTGTGGGTTGTGGCATAGTGAATATTCATTGTGGTATGTTCAAATATAATGAGGTTTGTGACCTCCATCACTCTTTCAGGCAGTCAATTCTACAACCCTTCTGCTCATTAGGTTGAAAAATAATTGTTTCCTCTGATGTTTCTGTCAAATGCCTTTTACATTTATCCCCTTACTATTATTGACTTCCTTGTTTGTGGAAACGTCTGTCTTGATTAACCTATTTCACTTTAAATCCTGATTTTCATTATCCATGAAAACCTTCCCCATTAATTTGTCCACCAAGATGCCAGTTGACACATTCACCCTGTTTAAGAAGGAACTGCAGATGCTGGAAAATCGAAGGTACACAAAAAAAATTCACATTCACCCTATTACCTCTTTAAACAGAAATAACAGATTTACAAATTCCTTTACAGTCTTCCAGCATTGCACTGATTTGGGGGAAAAGTTAAAGAGCAGTGACAATAACAATTTTCCCCAATCTTTTTTCATAAAGGAGAGCAGGTATTGCACTCAAGGAGGAAGTGAGGAACAATTGATATAATAGTCAATATGGGAGGAATTCTTCAGGTGCTTATTATCTTTAATGAGGCAAATAGTCTGCAATTCATTTTGTGCTGGCAAAGTACCTAATTAAAGATAAAATTCCTTCCCCATTGATCATCTTATCCAATATTACTCACTTCCTCCTTGACTGCAATGTCTGTACCAATTCCCCTTTGTGAAGACATCTCGGGTATTTCTTTAGAACCACTATGTAATCTGCAAACATATTTGGGTTCTTTCTTTGTGTCACTATTGGACCTTGCTCTTTTTTTGTCCTATGTTGATAGAAGCATTCTTGGTTTCCTTGATTTTTACCTCTGCTTTCTGCAGTTTTGAACTGCAGTTGTAACTTCATCAAAAGCTGCCCTTCTCGCAGCAGCCTCTGCAGTATACTGCTCAACACCATGTGGATCCAAGTTTTGGAGTTGATCAGCTTTCCCTTCGAGGCAACATTATTTGATTGTCGTTACGACCATGAAATGCAATGTTTGTACAATGACCATCAATAATCATTTCAGATTGCTGTCAACTCAGTTTTGACTGATTTATTGAGTAACTCCGTAAATCTGCCAGTTTAATTTAACGTGTACCAGATATGCCCTGCTCTTTTGTTCTATTTAAAGTCGTTGGCAAATTCACTTGCCAATTAGTCGTACAGTTGTAAAGTATTAGAAACAGGCCCTTCGACTCACTGCATCTATGCCATCCACCGTATCCATCTGTCCCACTTGCCAGTATTAATCCCAATCCCTCTATGTGCTGACTCTGCCGTTTCTGTTCCTGAAGTTCAATGATATGCAAGAAAAATATTGTTGCACCTGTGTCATGTTTTGTTTATAACAAAAATCTCAAAAGCTGCTAAAATGAAGGAACGTGAAGAAATGTAAAGCTGTTTTTATTTGGGAGTGTCTTCATTTGGTACATTTAGTTAATAGTAGAACTCTTGGTTTAAGCAATTATGCTTATTTGGGATTGTTCATTCCAGGCTTTTTAGTGTTTCATTAAAATGAGGAATATAAAGTAGACATTTAACATAAGTAGATCCAATCTTCTTTCTATAGATTTTTGACATAGATGAGTTGGGCCAAAGGACTTGTTTCCCTGCTGCATGACTCTAACTACTTATAGTGCTTTTAAGGGGTGAATTTAACTTTTAAGATGTTTTCATGGAAATCTTTAGGAAAATTGCAAACATGATCTGAATTCTTAATTTACAAGTTTTATCTATATATGGCTTTCCCTTTCAATGCTGATCATGCATTGCAGAGTTTTCAATGCAAGTGAAAAAATAAAGCCTGTGGTTTTCTTCACAATAATTTTCTGCCTTCTTCCACAAACCTGTCAAAAACGTTGACTTGCACTTCGATGTTAAACACACATAAGCATGTATGCGTAAGAAGGAATTGCAGATGCTGGTTCTGAAGAAGGTCCCGAAACATCACATAGAAACATAGAAATTAGGTGCAGGAGTAGGCCATTCGGCCCTTCGAGCTTGCACCGCCATTCAATATGATCATGGCTGATCATCCAACTCAGTATCCCGTACCTGCCTTCTCTCCCTGATCCCCTTAGCCACAAGGGCCACATCTAACTCCCTCTTAAATATAGCCAATGAACTGGCCTCAACTACCCTCTGTGGCAGAGAGTTCCAGAGATTCACCACTCTCTGTGTGAAAAAAGTTCTTCTCATCTCGGTTTTAAAGGATCTCCCCCTTATCCTTAAGCTGTGACCCCTTGTCCTGGACTTCCCTAACATCGGGAACAATCTTCCTGCATCTAGCCTGTCACCCATTCCTTCTCTCCAGAGATGCCTGTCCCACTGAGTTACTCCGGCTTTTTGTGTCTGAGCATGTATGTTTCGAGTATTGCTTAGATGTCTGCACTCCTGGCTGCACCTTCCCCCCCCCCCCCCCCCCCCCCCCCCCCCCCCCACCCATTACCCAATTTGGTCATCATGTGCAACCCTATTCATGATTCATAAATTGGTATCAAACACTTACATTCATGCTTTTTGGAATTTCTGGCAGCTTAAAAGATGACATCTAGGACTTGATGCCGCTCCACCCAGATGACTGGATTGTTAACCATAGCACGATATCTTTAAAAGAAAATAGCACTGTCAAAGATTTTTTTTTTTTTCTAAATCCAAGAGAGCCTTGCATTGAAAACCAGGAAAATACATAAAAATGGGGTGAGTTTTCGCATCATCTATTTCTACACAAACACCAAAGTTTAACCCTTGGTTTAACCCAAAATCAAGTTGCTCATTGATGATCCTTGAATCTCTGTCTGTCTCTTAATCAACTGAGCTATCCACACAGCGTGGCTGGATGGACATGTAGATATCAGAAATTGACCATTTTTAATGGGCAAAATGGATTCATTAATTCAGAATCGAAGTGTGATACACATGCTGTAATCCTATTGACAAACCAAACAGGGTGTTAATATAAGGATTAAAGAATGCTATCAGATTATCTAATACGAATTGTGCTGGATTTTCTGTTCGAGCCAGCCTGTTGATTTAATAAAGGGAGGGATTTTTTTTTGGTGATTGATCTGTATGACAGTTCACGGTGATAAACTAAGGAGCAGACAAAAGTATCGGTACCGCATCTCTGACCATGACAATCACAAAGCATATTTAATATATGCTGCAGCAATTTCATGTTTAATTTGGTTAATAATTCATGGAAAGATAACGAGTTTATCCTGGGCAAGTAAAATTCCTGACTGGAGTTGGGCCCTTACTTTGCAATAGATGTGCTTCTAGCTTACAGCTTTCTAAGACAATTTGTCCAATTTGAAATGAAGTTTAGTGAGCCTTGCATTTCTTTTAATCCTGCTGCATTTTTCAGAGCTGTAGTCATTTTCCTCATTTCATTCTCCTTTCCAAATCTTGCTCTTGGTTATAGATTCTGCTGTTTTATCTGATACATATTTGTAAATACTGTTTCTCTTTGAGTGTCTCCATATTTAATTAATCCAGAGAGTTTGGATTTACTAAGGCTGTGACGTCTCCAGAAGACCATTTTGTATGTAACAGAATTGGACAGCCGAGAATTCAGCAGGTTTCTGGGTGTATATTTAAATCTAAAGATTACTAAAGCAATAAAGGTCAGCTAATAATTAAACTAACTTTTCAGCGTTGTATCTGATCTTTTACAACTGTTGTCTGCATCTGCATCTGTCTCTTGCAATAGATTGAAATACTGTCCTTCCATGGGATGTCATTGAAGCATTATTGTACATGCAATTTTGGACTTGCATTTACAGTATGTTTAACTGTATATAGTCCTATAGCTATCCATGTTGTCCTCTTTCTGGGGAAACTCCAATAATTCTGTTTAATTCACTCGTGTTCCTGCTTGTTCGTGAGACTTTAATGATTTTGTTCTCTGCCACAGAAAGCAGTGGAGGCCAATTCACTGAATGTTTTCAAGAGTTCGATTTAGCTCTTTGGGCTAACGGAATCAAGGGATAGGGGGGAAAAAGCAGGAATGGGGTACTGATTTTGGATGATCAGCCATGATCATACTGAATGGCAGTGCTGGCTCGAAGGGACGAATGGCCTACTTCTGCACCTATATTTCTATGTTAACAGGCCTAAGGAATTACTCATTAAAAATTACGCATTCATACAATTACAAATGCACTGGTCCACCTAGCACCGAATGATGACAATTGGCACCAAACAATCCTAAACTAAAAATTATTGTAGCTTTAGTTAAATTCACCAAATTTAAGAGATTCTTGTGATTGTGAAGGGACTAACTTTATAAAGTCAAACCCAACTTGAAAGCGCTGATCAGGAAGCAGATGACAACGGAAATGACTTTGAGATGTTGAGCTTTCAACATATGAATTGTTCAAAAATTATCATTTAGGAAATGGATTGCTTTTAATCTGCAGATGCAGTTCTGTGGGTTTGACTCATTGTGATTAGAAATCGATCAACTCCATAAGTTGAAGTATAACAATATTTTGCAGGATTCCACATCAGTGATACAAGTGTATAAAATCATGAGAGGAATAGATCAGATAGATGCACAGAATCTCTTGCCCAGAGTAGGGGAATCGATGGACTAGAGGACATACAATGCCCTCCATAATGTTTGGGACAATATATTTATTTGCCTCTGTACTCCACAATTTGAGATTTGTAATAGAAAAAAATCACATGTGGCTAAAGTGCACATTATCAGGTTTTAATAAAGGCCATTTTTATACATTTTGGTTTCACCATGTAGAAAATACAGGAATGTTTATACATAGTCCTCCATTTCAGGGCACCATGTTTGGGACACAGCAATGTCATGTAAATGAAAGTAGTAATGTTTAGTATTTTGTTACATATCCTTAGCCTGCAATGACTGCTTGAAGTCTGCGATTCATGGACATCACCAGTTGCCGGGTGTCTTCTGGTGATGCTCTGCCAGGCCTGTATTACAGCCATCTTTAGCTAATGCTTGTTTTGGGGACTAGTACCCTTCAGTTTTCTCTTCAGCATATAAAAGGCATGCTCAATTGGGTTCAGATTGGGTGATTGATTTGGCCACTCAAGAATTGACCATTTTTTAGCTTTGAAAAACTCCTTTGTTGCTCTTGCAGTATGTTTGGGATCATTGTCTTGCAGTTGAATGAACTGCCTGCCAATGAATTTTGAGGCATTTGTTTGAACTTGAGCAGAGAGGATGTGTCTATACATTTCAGAATTCATTATGCTATATCCCTTGATTCTATTCGTAGAGTATATCCGACTCATCTAACTAGTGCTTTTGTTATGCATAGTTGTATCATAACATTGCTGACAAAAGTTATCCTTTTAAGTTTTTCCCCAAAATCGGAGTCCTTGTTATTTGTTGAATTCTGTCATTTAGTGTGTATATATCTTTATTTGTGTGGTTTTTGTAATCTTAGTCAATATATCGTTAACAATCCTCCTTCCCTTTCTCTCCACATGTCCTTGGTGCTTCTTTATTAATATGTTGAATTCTTGTATCTTCCGAGGGTACAGTAGACATTCTGTACCTAACATGAAATGGCAACAGACTGTCCTGGACTTGAAACAAAATGGTTGAGACTGCAAGATAAAATGAGGCAACAGGCAAGATAAAATGAGGAAGTCATGCTGCAGTTTTTTGGACTTAGCTTCGGATGCATTTTGAGTATTGTGTGCAGTTCTGATTGCCCCATTATGGATAATAATATGGAGGCTTTAGAAAGGGTGCAGAGGCATCGGGAATAGAGGGTATTAGTCTGCTCTGTCTCCGACCGGAAAGCACTACAGAGGGTGGTGAAAATTGCCCAACGCATCACCGGTTCCTCGCTCCCCTCCATTGAGTCTGTCCAAAGCAAGCGTTGTCTGCGGAGGGCGCTCAGCATCGCCAAGAACTGCTCTCACCCCAACCATGGACTGTTACCCTCCTACCATCCGGGAGGCGCTACAGGTCTCTCCGTTGCCGGACCAGCAGGTCCAGGAACAGCTTCTTCCCTGCGACTGTCACTCTACTCAACAATGTACCTCGGTGACTGCCAATCACCCCCCCCCCCCCCCCCCCCCCGGACACTCCTCCCACAGGAAAAACACTATGTCTGTATACATGTAAAAAGATTTATTTATTGAAATCATATTCTATGTCGCTCTTCCAGGGAGATACTAACTGCATTTCGTTGTCTCTGTACTGTACACTGACAATGACAATTAAAGTTGAATCTGAATCTGAGTTACAGGGAGAGGTTGAACAGACTTGGATTGGTTTCTCTGGAACGCTGAAAGTTGCAGGATAACCTGAGAGAAAAAAGGATAACCTTAACAAAAAAAGAGGTATGGATAGGACAGACGGTCCGAATTCCTGCAGCAGTAAGAATTTCACTCTTGGTAATGCATTCAAGTATCAAGCAGAATAGTTAAGACACAAAGTACTTGAGTAACTCAGCGGGTCAGGCACCATTCTTGGAGAAACAGGATGGGTGAAGTTTCGGGTCGGAACCCTTCCTCTGAAGGCTCCGACCCCAAAACGTCACCCATCCTTTATCTCCAGAGATGCTGCCTGACTTGCTGAGTTACTCCAGCACTTTGTGACTATCTTCACTATAACCCATGATCTGCAGTTCCTTCCTGCACAATGAATAATGCACAAGCCTGGGCAGCATACGGTAGTTTGGGTATTTATTTGAACCCAGCTCCAGCTGACATGTAAGATTTTTCACCCTGCAGCTCAACATGATGTATAAATACTTGGGATTAACAGTAACTTATTCTGAATCCCAGGATGTCAAACCGAACACAAGGCACAAAGAAGGCACGGTAAGAGTAAATTAATAATTTTAATAATTTTTTTAATCAATTAATTCATTAGAGCACACAATTGTTTTCACATGTGGACAAGCATAACACTGATAGACTGGGGGGGGGGGGGTAAAATCTTTTGAAGAATGGGGCGGAATGTGTTTGGATGTTACCAGATTTTTCCTTATTGCCACAAGTGCTGGGACAATTTGTGAACGTGGGCGCAGAGAAGCAGGATTTAGTCTCAGCTTTGTTCATGAGGAGGTTGCTTTAGATGATGCTCTCAGAATGGAAGGGTTGTGATGTGAGAGGATTTACTGGGGGGAAAAAAACGGGGTGAGATCAGCTTGACCTGGTGGGAGACAATAAATGTTCTCGCGTTCCACTTGGCTCGTGCTTTGCACACCAACACTACTTGGGTTTTAAGGTGAAGGGGAAAAGATTTAATAGGAATCTGAGGGGAAACTTTTTCCACACAAATGGGGGTGGTGAGGATATGGAACAAGCTAACAGAGAAGGTAGTTGAGGCAGGGACTATCCCAACATTTAAGAAACAGATAGGACAGGCTTGGAGGGATAGGGGCAATACGCAGGCAGGTGGGACTAAGTGTAGCTGGGACATGTTGGCCAAGTTGGGCCGAGGGGCCTATTTCCATGTTGTGTCACTCAATGACAACATCTAACCAGAAGTGTGGACCTGGACAGGGATTTTGTACAATTCCTCCTCTTATTCTCCAGCGACATTATTCGGGAATGTTTCTCAAAGGCGTTGCCAACGCAGCAGCGAGAACAAAGGCGGCTAAACTACAACGGTATCCAGTGTTAGTGAGACAAACTTCTGCAAGGTTATTCCCTTAAACCTCTGACTTCGGTTTGCAGACAGCCAAATTGGGACACGTTTGTAATGAGACACAGGTTTTTGGAAGGAGAGTTTGTCACATGTTGCTTAATGCTCAACAAAACATCAATGAAAAGGTATTTTTAAGATATTGAAATTGTAAAAAGGCTTGTAAACAATTAAGACTCAGCCATGTCACTGCTGAAGAGTAAAATTCACCGTAATTTATTTTATGCTTGAGTTTAAAAAAAAAAAATTGTTTTTAATTTAAATTTGGATTCTTTTGGTACAACTGGCAGAGTTGTGCCATTTGCCATTTCCCTTTGTGGTGTAGTTAGTCGCTGGTTAACTTGGGATGCAGGGAAATGGATCATGGCACAACTGGCTTCCACGGTCCAACACCAAGAGCTGGGAGTGAGGTTGGGCCGCACAAGGGGTGATATTTATCTATCTCACCGTTGCTCATCAACAACGTACTGCCAATCACCACCCCCCCCGGACACTTATTATTATTTATTCAAATCGTTTGCTATGTCGCTCTTCCAGGGAGATGCTAAATGCATTTCGTTGTCTCTGTACTGGCAATGACAATTAAAATTGAATCTGAATCTGAATCCTGTTGTATATCCAGTGGGCGATGCTAGGTGGCAGCTGAAAATGAGCTGTTAGATCGCAACGATCAGGAAAGGGAGATGTGCAGAAGGCAGGTGCTCTCTTTCCTGATCACCTTAGCAGTAACATGGCTTACGGTAGGAAGCTTTTTTCCCCGGTTAAAATGGATTTCCCCATCCACCACCACCACCACAACCACCCCCCTCACAAATCCTCTCTTGGTGAGTTTGGTATCTGGAACGAGCTCAGGATGTTCTGCCGCTTCTGGAACTCCACCTTCTTCGCTGAGCTCATCTTGCTCTCTTCCAGCAGTTTGCCGATCCGCGCGATCTCCGAGCTAACAAACGGGTCGCCTTGCGCCAGCATCTTGCTCATGATTTTGTGGTACTGCTCCCCCAGTTTCTGATCGGACTCCGGCAGCTTTTCCATCCTGTTCTTTGCCTTCCCCATGATCTTCTGCCGTTCTTCCACGCTCCTCGTGCTGCTAAAATCCTGGGCAAGGAAATCGAACGCCTCCAGGCAGCCGAGCATCCCCACCCACACACCTTTAGTCTTCAACCACTGCTGAATGCCTTCCTGCTTAATCTCTCCGGTAAACCGGGCCGGAGTCTCCAAATCCCCATCGATGAACAGCAGGTAGACCGGAAAGTCATCTTTTTCCACTTTATATTTCTCCCCAAGTTCAGAATTTTCCTTATCGCCATAATCTGTTTCAAAACAAACATTAAAAAGTAACGATAAATCTTGCACCTCTATAATTAAATCAAAATCTCACAGCTTGGCCCTAAAGAAACATTTAGACAGGCACATGGATGGGATCCATCAGAGGGATATAGTTGGCCAAAAGTGCTGGAGAAAGTCAGCGGGTGAGGCGCTCTGAAGAAGGGTTTTGGCCCGAAACGTTGCCTATTTCCTTCGCTCCATAGATCCTGCCTCACCCGTTGAGTTTCTCCAGCATTTTGTCTACCTTCGCTTTTCCAGCATCTGCATGGTCCATGTTAGTCGGCATAGGCAATTCGGGCCGAAGGGTCTTTTTCTACACTGTACGTCTCTATGATAAAATGGACAACGCTACTCCATGTGACAACTGAGGGTTTAAAGAAAAAACAATGGCCACAAAGACATTTTATCTACTGGTATCTTTTCCAGATATCCCAGAATTGATATAGTCAATAGTCAATAGTCTATTTAATTGTCATTTGGACCCCTGGAGGTCCAAATGAAATGCCGTTTCTGCAGCCATACATTACACACAAATAGACCCCAGACACAACATAATTTACATTTTACATAAACATCCATCACATAGCTGTGATGGAAGGCCAAAAAAACGTATCTCTCCTATAGTAACTTACAGTTACTATATAGATAACTGTAAAGGTGGAAGAACTATAGAGAACAATGCAATTGGATTGAGGCTCTTATGGATTAGGTTTCGTTAACAGATGATGTCAAAATAAACATTGCATTTTCAAGTTAGTAACAAATTGTGTTTTTGTATTATTACAAAGGATTGGAGTGTATCATTTAAAGTAGATCTCACTGCTGCTACACACAGTGCCCTCCATAATCTTTGGGACAAAGATCCAACATTTATTTATTTGCCTCAAATCCACAATTTGAGATTTGTAATAGAAAAAAAATCACATGTCACATTGTCAGATTTTAATAAAGGCCATTTTTAGACATTGGTTTAATCATGTAAAAATCACAGCTGTGTTTATTTATTTATTTCCGGGCACCATAATGTTTGGGACACAACAATGTCATGTAAATTAAAGTAGTCGTGTTTAGTATTTTGTTGCATATCCTTTGCGTGTAATGACTGCTTGAATTCTGCGATTCATGGACATCACCAGTTGCTCTGCCAGGCCTGTATTGCAGCCATCTTTAGCCTATGCTTGTTTTGAGGGCTAGTCCCCTTCAGTTTTCTCTTCAGCATATAAAAGGCGTGCTCAATTGGGTTCAGATCGGGTGATTGACTTGGCCGCTCAAGAATTGACCATTTTTTAGCTTTGAAAAACTGCTTTGTTGGTTTAGCAGTATGTTTGGGATCATTGTCTTGTTGTAGAATGAACCGCCGACCAACGAGTTTTGAGGCATTTGTTTGAACTTGAGCAGATAAGATGTGCCTGTACACTTCAGAATTCATTATGCTACTACCATCAACAGTTGCATCATCAAGTGAGCCAGTATCTTCAGCAGCCATACATGCCCAGGCCATAACTCCCCCACCACCGTGTTTCACAGATGAGGTGGTATGCTTTGGATCTTAGGCAGTTCCTTCTCTCCTTCATACTTTGCTCTTGCCATCACTCTGATATAAGTTAACCTTCGTCTCATCTGTCCACAAGACCTTTTTCCAGAACTGTGGTTGCTCATTTAAGTACTTCTTGGCAAACTGTAACCCGGCCATCCCATTTCTGCAGCTAACCAATAGTTTGCATCTTGCAGTGTAGCCTCTGTATTTTTGTTCATGAAGTCTTCTGCAGACAGTAGTCATTGACAAATCCACACCCGACTCCTGAAGAGTGTTTCTGATCTATCGGACAGGTGTTTGGGGGTTTTCCTTTATTATAGAGATAATTCTTCTGTCATCAGCTGTGGAGGTCTTCCTTGGCCTGTCAGTCCCTTTGCGATTAGTAAGCTCACCAGTGCTCTCTTTTTTCTTAATGATGTTCCAAACAGTTGATTTGGGTAAGCCTAAGGTTTGGCTGATGTCTCTAACAGTTTTATTCTTGTTGCTCAGTCTCATAATGGCTTCTTTGACTTTCATTGGCACAACGTTGATAAACAGCGATAAAAGTTTCCGAAGGTGATGGAAAGACTAGGTGCTGAGAGCTCTCTTATACCTGCATTAAGGAAGCAATTAAACACACCTGAGCAATTACAAACACCTGTGAAGCCATGTGTGCCAAACATTATGGTGCCCTGAAATGGGGGGGGACTATGTATAAACACAGCTGTAATTTCTACATGGTGAAACCAAAATGTATAAAAATGGCCTTTAATAAAATCTGACAATGTGCACTTGAACCACATGTGATTTTTTTCTATTACAAATTTCAAATTGTGGAGTACAGAGGCAAGTAAATAAAGGATGGGTCTTTGTCCCAAACATTATGCAGGGCACTGTACATTAAGCATGTTAAGTCTATGCAAGAGCTTCCAAGTTCAATGGGCTGCAACCACGTGCTGCTGATATTG
The DNA here is from genome assembly GCF_028641065.1 of Leucoraja erinaceus. Lineage (NCBI taxonomy): Eukaryota > Metazoa > Chordata > Chondrichthyes > Rajiformes > Rajidae > Leucoraja > Leucoraja erinaceus. The sequence continues at coordinate 26,129,910 of NC_073401.1, forward strand.
TTGTACAAGGACCAAGCTACGCAAAGTGGTTGAGTAGAGGACACTGGATGGGTGACGGAGCAGACCATACTTTTATATCATTTGTTTCAACTTGGACAAGCAATATAGTTCCTACCTGATATTCCCACTTCAGCCACCAAGAGTTCCTTGCTGGAAGCAGAGTTTTCCACCAATTTCTTAAACTCATCTTGCTTCTCTCCATACGGATACTGCGTGTCAATCTTTACCAGGGCATACTTCAGTTTGGGGATGACCTGCAGAGAACAGCGACATCTCAGGCACTGAGTTTGCAAAACTCTACAACATTTGAGGGATTTGACTTTGGAAGGACCTCCTTTATAAGCAAACCAATTTGTTCAGTAGCCAAGAGTGTTGCGGTACTTAATGCATTGATCAGAGTGAAATATAATGAAGAAATGTTCGATTCACTTTCTATGCCTTCAACTTTTTGTTAGTTTAGTTTTGAGACTGAGAACCAAGAATAAAACTGTTAGAGACATCAGCCAAACCTTAGGTTTACGAAAATCAACTGTTTGGAACATCATTAAGAAGAAAGAGAGCACTGGTGAGCTTACTAATCGCAAAGGGACTGGCAGGCCCAGGATGACCTCCACAGCTGATGACAGAAGAATTTTCTCTATAATAAAGAAGACTTCTTGAACAGAAATACAGAGGCTACACTGCAAGATGCAAACCACTGGTTTGCCGCTTAAATGGGATGGCCAGGTTACAGTTTGCCAATAAGTACCTAAAAGAGCAACCAGTTTTGGAAAAAGGTCTTGTGGACAGATGAGACAAATATTAACCTACATCAGAGTGATGGCAAGAGCAAAGTATGAAGGAGAGAAGGAACTGCCCAAGATCCAAAGCATACCACCCCATCTGTGAAACAGTGGTGCGGATGTTATGGCCTGGGCATGTATGGCAGCTGAAGGTACTGGCTCATTTATCTTCATTGATGATACTGGTAGTAGCATAATGAATCTGAAGTGTATCCACAATTTAGACACATCCTATCTGCTCAAGTTCAAACAAATGCCTCAAAACACATTGGCCGGCAAGACAATTATCCCAAACATACTGCTAAAGCACCAAAGAAGTTTTTCAAAGCTAAAAAATGGTCAATTCTTGAGTGGCCAAGTCAATCACCTGATCTGAACCCAATTGAGCATGCCTATTATATGCTGAAGAGAAAACTGTCCCCCAAAACAATCATAAGCTATAGATGGCTGCAATACAGGCTGGTAGATCATCACCGGAGAAGACACACAGCAACTGGTGATGTCCATGAATCGCTGACTTCAAGCAGTCATTGCATGTAAAGGATATGCAACAAAATACTAAACATGACTACTTTCATTAACATGACATTGCTGTGTCCCAAACATTATGGTGCCCTGAAATGGGGTGACTATGTATAAACACTGCTGTAATCTCTACATGGTGAAACCAAAATGTATAATAATGGCCTTTATTAAAATCTGACAATGTGCACTTTAACCACATGTGATTTTTTTATTTTTATATTACAAGTCTCAAATTGTGGATTTGAGGCAAATAAATAATTATGGTATCAGTGGGTGCAGCAGCATCTATGGAGCGAAGGAAATAGGCAACATTTCGGGCCGAAACCCTTCTTCAGACTGAAGAAGGGTTTCGGCCCGAAATGTTGCCTATTTCCTTCGCTCCATAGATGCTGCTGCACCCAGAGTTTCTCCAGCTCTTTTGTGTACCTTCGATTCTCCAGCATCTGCAGTTCCTTCTTAAATAAATGATGGTTCTTTGTCCCAAACATTATGGAGGGCACTATTATTTTACTCTAGAGATGCTGTCTGACCCGCTGAGTTACTCCAGCTTTTTGTGTCCGTCTTTGTTTTAAACCAGCATCTGCAGTTCCTTGATACACTGGTCAATGGCCAGCCTGTTTTCTGTGTGCAAGAACAATATAGCATTTTACAGAGGAGAAGCTATTTCAGAGAATTCTTTGAGATAGGATTTGCTCGCATTTGGGAGAATGGGATAATTAGCGAAGTCGTGGCTTTGTGTGCAGCAGGTCATATTTTATTAACTAGCTTGAGTTTCTTGAGGAGGTATCAAGGTGATTGATGAGGGTAGGGCAGTGGATGTTGTGTACATATATGTTAGGAAGGCATCTGATAAAACTCCTTCATGGAAGGCTGATCCAGATGATAAAGCTACATAGGATCCATGGGGACTTGGTAGTTTGGATTCAGAACTGATTTGTCCATCGAAGACAGATTCGTGGGGTAAAGGTGATATCCTGGCTGCAGGTCGGTGGCCAGTGGAGTTCCGCAGGGATCTGAGCTGGGACCTCTGTTGTTTTTGATACGTATAAATTACTTGGTTGGAAATGTAGATGGGTTGGTTAGTAAATTTGTAGACTGCTCCAAAATTGGTGGAGTTGCAGACGGTGAAGAAGGCTGTCAAAGAATACAGCAGGATACAGAAATGGGCAGAGAAATGGCAGATGAAGTTTAATTCGAGCAAGTGAGAGGGGTTGTAGTTTGGGAGATCAAATGCAAAGAGAAAATATACAATTAATGGCATGATCTTTAACAGTATTGATGTACAGATGGATCTTGGGGTCCAAGTCCATAGCCTGCTGAAATTGGCAATATAAGTAGATAGAGTGGCAAACAAGGCATACGGTATGCTTGCCATCATCGGTCAGGGCACTGAATACAAGAGTAAGGAAGATAGACACAAAAAGCTGGAGTTACTCAGTGGAACAGGCAGCATCTCTGGAGAGAAGGAATGGGTGACGTTTCGGGTCAAGACCCTTCTTCACATTTCGACCCGAAACGTTCTGCATTCCTTCTCGATAAAACCGAGATGAGAAGAACTTTTTTCACACAGAGAGTGGTGAATCTCTGGAACTCTCTACCACAGAGGGTAGTTGAGGCCAGTTCATTGGCTATATTTAAGAGGGAGTTAGATGTGGCTAAGGGGATCAGAGGGTATGGAGAGAAGGCAGGTACGGGATACTGAGTTGGATGATCAGCCATGATCATATTGAATGGCGGTGCAGGCTCGAAGGGCCGAATGGCCTACTCCTGCACCTAATTTCTATGTTTCTCTCCAGAGATGCTGCCTGTCCCGTTGAGTTACTCCAGCTTTTTGTGTTTATCTTCAGTTTAAACCAGCATCTGCAGTTCCTTCCTACACAAGAGTAAGGAAGTCAGGTTGCCTTTCGGAATCCTACAATTAACAAGCAGTGTTTGATGAAAATACTATTTTGGAATAGTTCCAGCTTTTTACAAATAAACAATGTTCTACTTGGTTGCAGCAACGCTGTGCATGAGCAGGTTGGACTCTCACAAAGTCTCGTGGTTTGTGCTGGGTCATCAATTTAACAAAAGCAGCAGAGATTAAATGAAAAAACAGCGAAACAGTCGGAGCAGGGAGTGACCAGAAGGTTAATTGTGTATTGTAATGTAGATGGGGGCAAAATAATTTTAAAAAGGAGTTGAAAGTAGAAGTGGTGGTCTGCTGATGGCAGTGGTCTGCTCTGCAAATGTTGTGGACCCGATGAGCTAAATGGCCTTTTATTCTGTTATCAGTAAGGTGGGGTGGGGAGTAGTCAAGCAGGGCAGAGAGCAGGAGACAACCAGGGGTGAGGGTAGGGTGGACAAGGAGGTACCTCAGAGCTAGAGGAATGAGATAGGCAGGGGAGAGATGGATGGGGCAGATAGAGACTGACCAGGTGGGCATAAGGTGAGAAAGGGGGAGGAAAGGCAGGGCAGAGTCTAGAGGGAAAGGTGGTTGGTCAGGCCAGAATGAGAGGGGCACGGAGAGGCTGGGCTCAGGGGAGAGAAGGGTAGTAAGAGGGGAGGGCAGAGGGTGAGATAAGGGAGTTCGACAGGGGCGAGAGGAAGAAGCGTCTAGGAAGGAACTGCAGATGCGAAGGTAGACACACACACAAAGCAGGAGTAACTCAGCGGATCAGGCAGCATCTCTGGAGAGAAGGAACAGGTGCCTATTCTGGTCGAGATCCTTCAGTTCAGACCGAGAATCATGAAAGGGTTAGGCAGGGTCGGGATAGAGGAGACGGGCAAGCTAGGCAGAGAGCAGAGAGCAGAGGAAGCCGTGCAGAAACAAGATGGAGCTGGCGAGAGGGAGGGACAGAGTACGCGTGCAAAGAGGATTGGTGCTCGGGTGATCGCGGCTGTTGGTTGCACATATTCTATTGGGTTTTTGATTATCTTTATCAGGCTGGTTTAAAAATGCTCAGTGGCGATCCGGCTCCAGGAAATTCTGCAAATTCTGCACATCCTGAACCCTTACATAGTTACATGTGCCACACACACACACACACACACTCGCCCACTGACAGGGCGAGCAGCGGGGACTGAAGCATCTTCATGCCTACACCACAATGTAACAAAACTGCCTCCACATTGCAGCCATCCGGCGCGCTTCACGTTCCTGTTTTTATTGATTCATTTCAAAAATATTAACACGGGAATAACCTGCAAAAGACTCAATGCCAACCCCGCCGCTCCACGATGAATACAATTCAAACATTATTTATTCCCTTTAAAAGAAATTCCAAGCTGATTAATTTCACCTTTTTTTCTGCTCGTATCTACCATGCCGTCTCGATTTTTAAAATCTATTCTATAATTTGAATGTTGCCGATGAAATTGTGTTCCAGTTGCATCCAAACATTAAGTAAGAGGCAGTAATGTCAGGCTGGTGAGTACGTTTTCACGTTAAAAGCATTCTTGTAAATACTGTACTTGATGGATCCATCGTGCTGTCGAATTTGACACTGGGTTTCTGGCGGTTAAATGAGTTAAAACATTGAATGCAAGCGGCTTTCGGGGTCCACTCACCTTGTAAAACGTGACTGTGTCCAGAGGCACGGAGCCGACCGTGTGCAGGGCACCGGCGGGGACAGAAAGGTGCAGGAACGCGGTGAGCAGGAGGAGCAGAGAGGAGCTGCCGGCATCCGCCATCGTTCATCCCCTTTCACACTCGGCACCATGTGATCCTCGCAGCTGGGAGTTTAATGCAAATTGTTCCAGCCCCCCCTCCCTCGCCTGCTGACCACCCCCCAAACGCTGTCAATTCAAGAATCAAGCGTGTTTTATTGTCATATGTCCCAGATAGAACGATGCAACAGTGCAAGAACCCGTGATGTATAAATTTCACCAAGTCAAGCTAAGTTTATTCGTCACATACACATACGGGATGTGCAGTGAAATGAAAAGTTCAACTTCAACTTCAACTTCAACTTCAAGTGAGTTTATTGTCATGTGTCCCTGATAAGGACAATGAAATTCTTGTTTTGCTTCGGCACACAGAACATAGTAGGCATTTCCTACAAAACAGATCAGTGTGTCCATATACCACAATATAAATATATATACACACACATGAATAAATAAACTGATGAAGTGCAAATAACAGATAATGGGATATTAATAATCAGAGTTTTGTCCGAGCCAGGTTTAATAGCCTGATGGCTGTGGGGAAGCAGCTATTCCTGAACCTGGTGGCAATGCTCGCGGACTTTGTGCAAAAAACATACAAACACACACAAACAGACAAACAAACAAACAAACAAACACAAACAGACAAACAAACAAGCTACAAATAGAATGGAACAGAATCACATATTTTACATATTACATATTGTGGAAGGAAGGAAAAAGGAAAACAAACATCAATTAAAAAAAAAACAGTAGAATGGTACAGTAAAGTTAGTCTCTGGTGAGATAGGAGTTTACAGTCCTAATGGCCTCTGGGAAGAAACTCCTTCTCAACCTCTCCGTTCTCACAGCATGGCAACGGAGGCGTTTGCCTGACCGTAGCAGCTGGAACAGTCCGTTGCAGGGGTGGAAGGGGCCTCCCATGATCTTATTGGCTCTGGAGTTGCACCTTCTGATGTGTAGTTCCTGCAGAGGGGCGAGTGAAGTTCCCAAGCCTTCACCAAACCCAAAGCTATTAGGAGCAGACGAGGGCATTCGATCCAATTTGAGATACCAGCTACCAAGACAGATGTGTACAGCAATTCATTCTTCCCCCGCACAATTAAAGCATGCAATAGTCTTCACCCTACCATAGTTACTCAACCAGAAGCAACTACATTTAAGGTAACTTCTTCTCCAAGAACCCTTTTTTGCTTAAGTCCACCCTCCGCCACCTCCAGTTTAAATACCATTTGGAATATTTTGGAGGACCAAGGACCAAGTGGGGGAGGTCAACAATGCTTAGTACACATGGTCAACGAAAGGTGCAAAGTATGCAGAAAGAGAGAAATGTATTATTATTATTATCGGTGAATTTATAATGGGGTTTTGTTTTTCTAAGTTATCATAAGGGATAGGAGTAGAATTAGGCCATTCAGTCCATCAAGACTACTCTGCCATTCAATCATGGCGGATCTATCTTACCCTCCTAACCCCAACCTCCTGCCTTCTCCCCATAACCTCCAATACGTGAACTAATCAAGAATCTATCTGCCGCTGCCTTAAATATATCCACTAACTTGGCCTCCACAGCCTTCTGTGGCAAAGAATTCCACAGATTCACCACCCTCTGACATAAATTTCTCCTAATCTTCCTAAAGAAACGTCACCTATTTCCTTTGCTCCATAGCTGCTGCTGCACCCGCTGAGTTTCCCCAGCATTTTTGTGTACCTTCGATTGTCCAGCATCTGCAGTTCCTTCTTAAACACAAAATCCTTTAATTCTGTGGCTATGGCCTCCAGTCCTAGACTCTGCCACTAGTGGAAATATCCTCTCCACATCCACTCCATACAAGATTTTCACTATTCTGTAGGTTTCAATGAGATTGCCCCTCATTCCTCGAAACTCCAGTCCAGCGAGTACAGGTCCAGTGCCGACAAACGCTCATCATAGGTTAACCCACTCATTCCTGGGATCATTCTTGTAAACCTCCTCTGGACCCTCTCCAGAGCCAACACATCCTTCCTCGGATATGGTGCCCAAAATTGCTCACAATATTCCAAATGTGGCCTTACCAAGCGCCTTATAGAGCCTCAGCCTTCCATCCCTGTTTTTGTATACAAGCCCTCTTGGAATAGATACTGGTATTGTGTTTGCTTTCTTTACTACTGATTCGACCTGCAGATTAACTTTTTGAGAATCCTGCACCAGCACTCTTAAGTCCCTTTGCACCAGTGATTTCAGGATTCTCACCACATTTAGAAAATAGTCTATGCCTTTATTCCTACTACCAAAATGCAGGACTCCACACTTTGCTACACTATATTCCATCTGCCATTTCTCTGCCCACTCTCCCAACCTTTCCAAGTCCTTCTGCAGAGTCCCTGCTTTCTCTACACTACCTGCCCCTCCACCTATTTTCGTATCATCCACAAACATTACCACAAAGCCTTCAATCCCCTCATCCAAATTATTAATATACATTTATCTCTGCTATCTTGTGATGTTAGGGGGGATCTTATAGAAACTTACAAAATTCTTAAGGGGTTGGACAGGCTAGATGCAGGAAGATGGTTCCCGATGCTGGGGAAGTCCAGAACAAGGGGTCACAGTTTAAGGATAAGGGGGAAATCTTTTAGGACCGAGATGAGAAACACATTTTTCACACAGAGAGTGGTGGATCTCTGGAATTCTCTGCCACAGAAGGTAGTTGAGGCCAGTTCATTGGCTATATTTAAGAGGGAGTTAGATGTGGCCCTTGTGGCTAAAGGGATCAGGGGGTATGGAGAGAAGGCAGGTACAGGATACTGAGTTGGATGATCAGCCTTGATCATATTGAATGGTGGTGCAGGCTCGAAGGGCCGAATGACCTACTACTGCACCTATTTTCTATGTTTCTATGTTCCCACATCCATCCGTGATGGACTCTCGGTTTAAGTTTATTATTGTCACGTGTATCGAGGTACAGTGAAAAGCTTTGTTTTGCACACAATCCAAACAGATCGGATAATACTATACATAAATACATTTGAGTGAGACTCGAGTGTAATAGATGGAGCAAAGGGAAGATAGAGTGTGGAAATGGTTCTCAGCATTATAGTGCATCTCAAGTGTTTAAGAAGGAACTGCAGATGCTGGAAAATCAAAGGTACACAAAACTGCTGGAGAAACTCAGTGGGTGCAGCATCATCTATGTTCATGTTCAAACGTTGCCCATTTCCTTCGCTCCATAGATGCTGCTGCACCCGCTGAGTTCCTCCAGCATTTTTGTGTACCTTAGTGCATCTCAAGAATGCAGACGTGGTCTGCATTTATGGAACTATTACAAGCATAAGGTGCAATAGTAATTTAAAATATAAATGGTACCAGGATCTGGTAACGGGGGGTATAAAATTAAAAAAAAACACGGTTGGTATATCCTTTTTTGCGGAGTTTTGTGTTATAATAGAGCGATTGTTTTTCCTTTTTTTTCCTTTTCTTTCGAGGGTCTATTTCCTTTCTTTACTTCCTTCTCTAACTTCTTCCCTAAGGGGCTTTCTTTTCCCAACACTCTCCTACACCTTCACGATTCTTGCTCAATTTCCTTATTTCTTTTATTTCTACCTCTTTTAAAGCTCGAAAAAGAAAGTGGTACAACAAATGTAATAAGTTATATGTTATGTGTACTACTGTAATTTACTGTACTTCTAATAAAAATAAAATAAAATAAAAAAATTTAAAAAAAGAATGTTTTCATCGTCATATGTCCCAAACAGAACAAGGAAATTGTTACTTGCAGCAGCACATCAGAATATGTAAACATAGTACTCTGTAAACAATATAATAAACGAAAAAAAGTTGTGCATGGGTATATACAATGTGTGTGTGTCCATGCACTTAAGCAAAAATATAAAACTAAGTCAATAATAATAATAATAAATTTTATTTATGGGCGCCTTTCAAGAGTCTCAAGGACACCTTACAAAAATTTAGCAGGTAGAGGAAAAACATGTAAGGGGAATGAAATAAATAGTGTAGACATGACTAGTACACAAAGTAAATACAGAATTCAATACAAAACACAGTACGAGGCAATTAATGCTCAGATGAAAATGGACGGCACTGGGGCTAAGGATAGGCAGAGGTGAAGAGATGGGTCTTGAGGCGGGACTGGAAGATGGTGAGGGACACGGAATTGCGGATCAGTTGGATCAGCGGATCAATGTAATTCAGACTTTGTGGTGTTTAATAGTCTGGTGTTTGCAGGGAGGAAGCTGCTCCTGAACCTGGGCGTGAGTTTTCAGGCTCCTGTACCTTTTTCCTGATGGCAGGAGTGAGTGAGCGTGTAGCCAGCTCTAAGATCTTTGGTAGCCAGGGTGGTGTGGGTCTCTGATGATGCTGGCTGCCTTTTTGAGGCCTTATTCTGAAATTAGCCACTAGGAGGCAGGATAGAAGAAGTTATACAGGGACCTCTCATTATACGTGGGGGTTGTGGCACGTAAATCAACCGAACCACACATGTGACTTCGCCGCCTTATGGTGGCAGGCGAACATTTCAGCGCGTTATTCCGAAAATAGGATTTTTATTCAAGAATAATTAAACTCTGGGAGCAAATAAGGCAACGTGTTATTATAAAAACGCATGCATCAAGATGGAGGCTCTTTGCCCTTGTTCACCCTTGTTCACCCTCTGTTCATGCTCTCCCACAGCAAGCCTATTTAATATAAAGTAATCGCAACACGTCCTACGCTCCATACATTTCTTAAGCAATGGCTAGACTGGCATCTTGCCGTTCTCATTACGGAGCTGAAACTTCCTCTGCAACGTGAACGCTCAGGAACGAAGAAGATTGCAAAAAGTGGTGAAAGTGATCATCATCAGTGATCTACACACCCTGCCATGGGGAAGAAGGTACAGGAGCCTGAAAACTGTAACGTCCAGAGTCAGGAGCAGCTTCTTCCCTACAGCCATCAGGCTATTAAACACAATGAACTCCAACTAAACTTTGAACTACATAGACTTGGGGAGGGGGAGAGACACCGTTTTTTTTGTGTCTCAGCTGAACAGGCAGCATTTCTGGAGAGATGGGAGGAATGGGTGACGCTTCGGGTCGACACCCTGAAGAGGGGTCTCCACCCGAAACGTCACCCATTCCTTCACTAGAGGTGCTGCCTGTCTGTCCCGACGAGTTACTCCAGCATTTACTAGAGACTTGACACTCAGTAGACAGGCTGACTCAGCAACCATGTGATCACCATCTTAACGAAATGTGGTGGGGGAAAAAAATCAGTCGGTTCACTTCAGGTAAGGAAACCTCACACCCCTGATCCTTATGTGACCCCTAAACTATCAATGTGGTTGGCTCTTAACTGGCCTCTCAGTGCAGGGGCAACTAGGGTGGGCAGTGAATGTTGACACCGCCAATCCCCAAGTGTCATTCCCGTGGAGTCAAGTCCAGAGTCAGGAGTGTTTAGTTGTCATATGTCCCAAAACAGAACTATTACATTCTAACTTGCAGCAACACAACATATACTAAACTGGTCTTTGTTTCCTTTGTTTATGTGCCAGTGGTAGATTTTTTTTTTAAATCGGTGAAAAAACGTTCACTTGCAAAATAGAAAGCGCTGAAGGAGCTCAGCGGGCCAGGCAGCATGCTGGAAGAGAATTGGGAATAGATGCTTCGGGTTGGGACCCGAAACGTGGACTTTCCATTCTCTCCACAGATGCTGCCTGACCCACTGAGTTACTGAATTACCCGCTGAGTCTGAAGAAGGATCTCGACCCGAAACCTCACTCATTCCTTCTATCCAGCGATGCTGCATGGCCCGCTGAGTTAAAACTCCCGCACTTGACTTTGTGTCTATCTTCGAGTTATTCTGGCCACTGTGTGGTTTTGTTCGAGATTCCAGCATCTGGAGCCTTCTCTCCGCTCTAAGATCTTTGCTCTCGTGTCTCAAAAACTCTTCCTTGTTATGGAGTGGGTGAAATCCCAATGTGATCAACCGCGTCTCCACCCTCCCCCCCTCCCCCCCAACATTCCCTGGCCGTGGATATAAGGCTCTTCCGTAAACCCCGGGCGTGGATGTGGAGAGGATCTTATGAGAGAACAGTAGATTCTATCTCTCTCTTGTGGCAATCTGTGCGCACAGCATCGGATCCCAGTCTCACCCCCACTCGCTGCCACTGCCAGCTCACAGAACCGGTTTGCCCAAACTTCGAGACAAAACAACATCGAGCCAGAGGAGGAGGAGGATCAGGGAAGAAAGGAGGAAATTACAATGGAATATTTAACACGGAGGCAAGGGGAATCTCTCGGGACTTGGGACAGCAGCGACGCCGCAGAAGGCGACTGGACCGAGGTGAGATGCAACTTTTGTAGAACCAAGGAACTGCAGGTGCTGGTTTACACAAAAGGACACAAGTTGCTGGATTTATCCAGCGGGCCAGGCAACATCTCTAGAGGACGTGGACAGGATTAATCCACCCATCCATGTTCCCCAGAGATGCTGCTACCTCGCCCCCTCTGAGTTCCTCCAGCACTTTGTAAATGTCCTTCCACTGTTTATGTTTCATTTATTCCGTTGCCAGGTTCAGTGTTTGCACAGTCCAATCAAAAACAACAAGAAAGCCCAGATATTTCCAGATTACGTTCTGGTAATCTGGAAATAAAACAGATAATGTATATATTTATGTAATGATATATGGACACAAGTAACCCTTGCATCCTCTCTCTCCCCACATCTCTCCCCCACCCTGGCCATCTATTAGTTTCATTGTCATCCTGTTGAGTTCCATTGTCTATGTAACTCATTATCACCTAGCTCACAGCCAACAATGGACCATTGTGGGCTCCACCTTTCCTTGATCATCGTTACATTCTGCATATCTTTCATTAATTTGTCCTATATCTCTCTATATCACCGTCTATATCTCTTGTTTCCCATTCCCCTGACCCTCAGTCTAAAGAAGGGTCTCATCCCAAAACGTCACCTATTCCTTTTCTCCAGAGATGTTGCCTGACCCCCTGAGTTACACCAGCTTTTTGTGTCTATCTACTGTGATTCTTTTTCCTTTCTCGGTACTGTTTTGTTCTTGTGATGAAGATGAGAGATGTTAGTAAGGAAGGGAAACAGAATATTTTCCATTACAAACACATACAATAACTGTATGGGTGGCACAGTGTCGCAGTGGTAGAGTTGCTGCCTTTCAGCGCCAGTGATCCGGGTTCAAACTTGACTACAGGTGCTGTCTGCAAAGTTTGTACCTTCTCCCCATTACCTGCGTGAGTTTTCTCTTGGTGCTTCGGTTTCCTCTCACAAACTTGGCTTGGTAGAACTGTAATTTATCCCTAGTGTGTAGGATTGTGTTAAGGGCCTGTGCCAGCACCCGTCGTAGGACGCCAAAATGTTCAACATGTTGAAAATTCAGCGGCGACCAGAAAGACGCTACAACTCTTTGGAGACCTCTCACAACCATAGGAGACCTCTCACAACCGTATGGTTGTGAGGTCTCCTATGGTTGTGAGTGGTCACCCACGACATGTCGCCAGGGGTCGCCTGTACGGTCGTGAAAAGTCTCCAAAGAGTTGTAGCGTTTTTCTGGCCGCCGCTGAATTTTCAACATGGCGTAAGTGGGACGCCTGTAAAGGTGGCGTAAGTGGGACAGGCTTAGTGTGCGGGGATGCTGGTTGGCGCGGACTCGGTGGGCCAAAGTGCCTCTTTCCGCGCTTTGCCACCACGCTAAAAAACGAGACAAATCTAAAATCTGTTGAATATACACAATGACTGAGATTCACACCTCTTGTGGGCAGAGAACTCTCAAAAAGTGTCTTCTCATTTCACTCTTGAATGGACAACCCATTATTTGGAGACTGTGACCCTCCTAATTCCAGATATCCCATCTGGCGAAAACATTAATAATGGCCCTGTCCCTCGATGCGAGCTCTCCCGAGTTAAAAAAAAAAATCAAACTCGTGGTAAGAATGAACGTAGCGGGTACGTCGGAGTTCGGGGACGTCTCTTAGCGGCTCATAACGCTAACGGCAGGTACTCGGGAAGACTCGCTAGCGGCAGGTAAGCTCGGGAAGACTCATGAAGATTTTTCAACATGTTGAAAAATGTCCACGAGAGCCCCGAGTACCCACGAGCGGCTATTACCGTAATTCTCCGAGTTCAAATCAGGGCAAACTCGGGAGAACTCTTTGAATGAACTCGTACAGTGGGACAGGGCTTTTACTCAACTCCAACTCCATCAAGTTCTTTAACAATTTAGTGTGTTCCGATGAGATCACTTCTCATTCTACTTAACTTTGGAATTCAGGTCCAATCTGCCTGTGCACTCCTCACATGACAAGCCCATGGTCCCACAGGTCAACCCGATGAATGTTCACTGCACCCCAGCATGTACTCATTGTGAGAAGATAGACACAAAATGCTGGAGTAACACAGTGGGACAGGCAGCAGCATCTCTGGAGAGAAGGAATGGGTGACATTTCGGGTTGAGACCCTTCTTCAGACTCATTCAGAGTTTGAGTGTTGTAAATAACCCTCGTACATCAGTGTAGATGGGTCAAGTGGTCGATAATGGACAAATATAAAGAGTTGTAAAGGACAGAAATGCTTGTGCCATACAACACTATAATTTTACATTTGGTCTGTTTGAACTAAGTTCCTGAAATACTAATGGAAAAAAAAATTACAATATGTGACCAGGTCTGGTAAAGGGTATTTTTTGTGTTTTCCAGTCGGTTATTCAACATGCTATTTCTGCTTGACGGAAATTGTGGTTGTGTCATTTTTGTCTCATCTTTATTTTGGCCTTTTTTTTCCATTATCTGCTAACTGCTCAGATTCATTTAATGGCGCCCTGTAATAAACCTTGGCTTGTTTTACGATGTCAAAAGGTGGTATTTAAACACAGGCTATTCAACCTGTTGGTTGACGATCCCTTTGTCCCTGTCCGCTGCCTAATGCCAAGGAAAATGGGAGAGAAAAAGCATTTGTTAAATGAATGTATATAATGAATTCAAGGTAAACTGATGTATCAAATGCAATGCATTAAAACCTTAAAGAAAAGTTTGAACATTGAATAGAGCCGTCTGTTTTTGATTTAAGTCATAATAAAAATACAAGTCTGTTCTTTTGCAGTTCTTCACGGCATTGCGGTGGATAGAATTTTCAATGGTGATTTTGAGGTTAGTATTTAAAAATTGTTAGCACTCATGCCCATTTTGGATTTCAACCCATCCTCCATTTCCCCTCAAGATTTTTCCCTCTTACCTTCCCTGAGGATGCGACCTCTTTCTGGAGTTCCCCATGAGATAGCTTATCTTGCACTAGCCAGTTTATGTGAGGCTTAACTATTACAGTCGATAGTGGGAAGCACCAGAGCTGAACTATTTATTCCCTGCCTTGCTTGCATCAAAACATGCGTATGTTCCAGTCGAACGCAATCAGCACGAGGAACTCCACTGCAAATTCTCCTCCAGGGATTCCTCCTCCTCTCTCCGACGTAGTCTGCAACACCCTTGCTCAATCTGTCGTTTTCACAACCTTAACCCTCCATATCTCTCAGCTCCCTCTCGCCTGACTCTCTGTCTGAAGAAGGGTCTCGACCTGAAATATCACGCACTCCTTTTCTCCAGAGATGCTGCCTGTCCCGCTGAGTTACTCCGGCATTTCTATCTTCGAGGTAGCCTTGTCTTGCCCATGTAGACTGTGATCAGTACATCACTCATAATTCTTTGTCGACAAACTCAAGATCAAACCAGGGATCCTCCTGGAGTCAGTGCCTATGTTTCACTGATCAGTGCATTTGTTCACATTGCTTTGGATGATAGTCTAAGTTTAAGTTTCTCTACATTTGAAGAGCAATAAAGAAACTGGGGAACTCAGCGGGCCAAGCAGCATCTGTGGAGGCAGAGAAATGATCAACATTTTGGCTCGAGACTTGGGGCTCACAGCGTCTGCAGTCTCTTGTCTCTGTTTTTGAAGAGTTATTTTAAATTGCAATGTGCGCAATGAATGTATTGTTTTTCATTTTCCTCTCACTTTTCTCTGTTATACAGCACAGAAACAGGCGTTTCACCCCAACTAGCCTGAAACAACGATCTACATTAGTCCCACCTGCCTGCGTTTGGCCCATATCCCTCTTAACCTTTCCTATCCATGCACCTGTTTAAATATTGTTATGGGATCTGCCTCAACTTCCTCCTCTGGCAGCTTGTTCCATGTACTCCACTCTCTGTGTGGAAAAGTTGCTCATCAGGTTCCCATTAAACTTTTCCCCTCTCACCTCAATGGTATTCTCCAAGGACCATTTCTACTGGTTTCGACGTTGTGTATCGCAGCCACCATTAATGCCACAGTGACCACAGGAAGTCTGGAATGCAGGGTCTGCAGCTTGGTCCTGTCTCATTGACCAGGCACATGAATCTTTAGTAGGAGCCACCAGATGGCACTCACGAGCACCACAGAGACCACCATTCCACAGACCCAGGGCATTGGGCATTAACCAAGGGTTAAATCTCTCTCCACAATTAGACACCCTTTTGCTAATTTTGCTCATCAAGGGAATGATACAGATGGTTCTCACCCGTGGCGAATTCTTGACTACCATCAGGATTTGTTTGGTTGTTTGGTTGTTTTGTTGTTTGCCTTTTGCACAAAAGTCCGCGAGCATTGCCACTTTCATTTCACTGCACATCTCGTATGTGTATGTGACAAATAAACTTGACTTGACTTGACTTGAATTTGTTTATATTCCAAGTGGATAAGGGGAAGACTGCAGATAAGCATTCGTTGGGTTTAGAGGATACATTTATGGCGTTGTCCTCAACACTGTAGTATCTGTATTGTTTGTTTGCATTATTCTCCATTTTACACTGTGTGTATTTTAGATTCATTCTGCCACCTCACTCTGCTACAAATTCTAGTTTCATACTCTAAATGTTTGCCCCATCATCCTTTATCGGTGAACTGTGGACAGCTTGATTGGAATCATGTATAGTTTTCTCGTTGACTCGATATCACACAAACCAAGGCTTTTCATTTCTCAGTACATGTAACAATGATAAACTAAACTAAATATTGTCTGTACATGTTTTGTGGGTTGTGTTTTAATACAGGATGTTCTCTCTTTCAATCTTCTCCCCCCCCCCCCCCCCCCACTCTCCCTGTCTCCCTCCCCTCCTCCCTTCCCTCCCATCTCCCATCCTCCCCTCTCTTCCACCCATCTCTCCTCCACCTCCCTCCTCGCTCCCCCTCTTACCCCTCCCAGTATAGTGGGCTCGGGCTCCATCATTGGATACACAGCGTTGCAGCGGCTCATACGAACCCTGGAGGTAAGTGGTCACTTAGTTCCCTCTTTGTTTGAATTGGACGCCCGTGTGTTCACACTGGGCAACATACTTGTGTCTCAATTCCTCCTTGATGTTTCAGGCCTCACCTTTAAGGAATTGGGGCTGACTGGGGGATTCCCAGAGGCTTACAGCCGTACTGTAATGGCAGCTATTACGCAGAAATTCTTTTGTATTGTATTTGTTAAATATTTAAACTAAATTACATTCCCAGTAATCTTTGGCACCATTCCCAGGATATTCGGAACCTTAGTATCGGAATCATTGACCCACCCTCCAGAAATCCCAACGTTGCCCAACTCTCCTCCCCCCCCCCCCCCCCCCCCCCCCCCCCCCCCCCGTATCTGCAATGCTGCTGATAATTTAGTTTTAGTTCAGAGTAGGCCATTCAGCCCATCTACTCTGCCATTCAATCATGGCTGATCTATCCCTCCCTCTTAACCCCATTCTCCTGCCTTCTTCACATAACCTCTGACACCCGTATTCACAAGGGACTGTGGTAACTGTGGAATCGAGAAGGATGGAATGCGTGCTTTGTCCGTGATATTTAATGTATCGTTAGCTTTTAGAAATGTTTGAATGCTGCACTGACTGGCTGACAATTTAAATTTCGTTGTACATGGTTCATGTTGCAATGACAATAAAGAAACTATTCTACTATTCTATTCTAACTCAGTAGAAAGTAATCGTTGCCTGCTTCTTATAATAAATGACCTGGAGTGGTCAGTAAATTCCTCCCATCAAGAAATGAAACTTGGATGAGAGTGGACAGGGAATCACATTGGCACGTTGGCGCAGCGGTAGAGTTGCTGCCTTACAGAGCTTGCAGCGCCGGAGACCCGGGTTCGATCCCGACTACGGGCGCTATCTGCACAGAGCTTGTACGTTCTCCCCGTGACTACGTGGGTTTTCTCCGAGATCTTCGGTTTCCTCCCACACTCCAAAGACGTGCAGGTTTGCAGGTTAATTGGCTTGGCATAAGTGTAAATTGTTCCTAGTGTGTGTAGGAAAGTGTTAGTGTACGGGGACCGGTGGTCGGTGCGGACTCGTTGGGCCGAAGGGCCTGTTTCCGTGCTGTATCTCTAAACTAAACTGAGCATTGGAGGAGGGTTTGAGTGATGCGGTTTTGTACTCAATCACCTAATGACAGACCTGGTGTCGTTGTTTCTCCAGATACGTCCATTGTTCTGTCTGAGTTTGAACGATCTGTTGCTGGCGTTTTGTTGGCTGATTGGAGTTCTGTTCTACGGAGAGTCGTTCAGTGCTCGCAACATTGCCTGCTATAACGTCCAAGCGCTGGCACAGGTAAGTGTTCTGAGGGCAAACGGCGTTAGTGTGGGAGAGGAGGGGAATGTTGGAAAAACGAAAGGTCAATCAGCATCTATGAAGAGAGAGAGAGAAACAGTGAACAAATCAGGTCTGAAAAATACAGCATGTTCGTCTACACTTCTTCTCACCCTGCCTCTTGCAAGAATGATATTCCCTACTATCAGTTCTCTCCGTCTCCACCGCACCTGTTCCCAGGATGAGGTGTTCCACACTAGGACACCTGAGATGTCCTCAATCTTCAGGGAACGGCGGATTCCGCATTCTGTCACAGATGGGGCCCTTACAGGTGTCTCTTCTGCTCTCACTCCCCCTACCCCCAGAAGCAACAAGGACAGAACCCCCTTCACCACCCCCCTCCCCCCCCCCCCCCCCCCCCCTCCCGAACCAGCCTCCGCAGCTAACAAACACATTGTGCTCCGACGTTTCCGTCACCACCTCAAGGATCCCGCCACTAATCCCATCTTCCCATCTCCATCCCTTTCTTCCTTCTGGAGAGACTGCTCCCTCCGCGACACCTTAGTTCACATCCCTTACCACCCACCGCCTCCCCAGGTACTTTCCCCTGCAACCACAGGACATGCAACCCCTGTCCCACGGCTTTTGGATTGGCACGTGGATATGCAGGGATTGGAAGGAGTGAGTTTAATGGTTCCATGCTCCACAGATTGGGCAGCAGGGTGGCCCAGCGGTAAGTTGTCACAGTGTCAGGCACCCGGGTTTGATCCTTACTACGGGCGCTGTCTGTACAGAGTTTGTACGTTCTCCCCGTGACTGCATTGGTTTTCCCCGGGTGCTCCGGTTTCCTCCCACACTCCAAAGACGTACAGTTTTGTAGGTAGATTGGCTTTGGTAAAAAAAAAATTATATTGTCCCTAGTGTGGAAGATAGTGCTCGTGGATCATTGGTTAGCACAGACTAGGTGGGCTGAAGGGCCTGTTTCCACGCTGTATCTCTCAACGAAACTAAACTAAAGTTAGTTCTTTCTTATCCAACCATACCAACTTAACCCGGAGTTGCTTTTTCCGTCATTTTCCTTTCCCCTAAATGCATGCATGTAAGTGATACTAAGTTCCACATCCTAAACTCTGTCCAGGCAAAGACATCTCCCTTGAAATGCCGAGGTGTGCAGGAAGTAACTGCAGATGCTGGTTTAAACCGAAGATTGACACAAAAAGCTGGAGTAACTCAGCGGGTCAAACCGAGAAACCAACCATTCCTTTTCTCCAGAGATGCTGTTTGACCCGCTGAGTTACTCCAGCTTTTTGAGTCTATCTCTTGAAATGTGGGAATTGGCTTTCCCCTCTAAGAGGGCAACAACTATATTCTTGAAGATCTTTTTTATTGAAACATGTGAAGTGTTGATGTTACTGTAATGAGAACAGCACCTCATATTTTGTTTGGGTAGTTTACACCCCAGCGGTAAGAACATTGACTTCTCCAATTTCAGGTAGTCCTTGCTTTCTCCTTCTTTCCCCTCCCCTTCCCAGCTCTCCCACAGCCCAGTGTCTCCGCCTCTTCCTTTCTTCTTCCCGCCCCCACCTCCCCCACATCAGTCTGAAGAAAGGTCTCAACCCGAAACATCACCTTTTCCTTCTCTCCATCGATGGTGCCTCACCCGCTGAGTTTCTCCAGCATTTTTATCGACCTTCGATTTTTCCAGCGTCTGCAGTTTATGGTTCACCTTGTGCGTTGCAGGTCCTGTACACCTCCTCATTTTGCTACATTCTGAACTATACCTGGTGCCTGTACAGTGATATGAGGACGAGGGTTCATGCCACGTTGAATGGAACATCTTGCCAGGTGAGCATTTCTTACAAGAACACGTATTAATCCTCCTTCAACCATCTTCTCCTCCTTATCCCAATTCACCCACCAACCCATCACCTTCCCTTTCTCAACCCACCTTCATTATCAAAAGGATTCATTATTTTTAATTATTTTTAATTAAACTACATGACTACAGAGGTGCATGATGCCCTATAAACATTGACTGGCTAATTTCATAAGGTGCAGGAGCAGAATTAGGCCATTCGGCCCATCAAGTCCGCTCCGCCATTCAATTATGGCTGATCTATCTAGGTATGTTACAAAACCTACCTGAATCGTCATTGGGAATCTGCCCTCAGCCATGTCGGCGATTTTGGCGCTGTTTGGAGGGGGCGGGTTTAAAACGCGATTTTTACTAGGCTGTACTAATCGCGCATGTTCAACCTAGTAAATCATTAACGAAAAATCGGTGCAAGACCCGGTCGCAAAAGGTATTATTAGTTTTATAGGCCTCGATAATATAGTTCTAATAGTTATAAAATTACTGTTTCATTCCGCAACCTCTCGCCAGCCCCAGGGTTTTATAGAGCAAACAATTAAAGGTATGTACCTTATTTTTACATTAAATGGGGCATATATATAACCCTATATATCAAGTTATCTATAGCGAGTAGCTCATTTTGGGCTTTTTATATCCCGCAGTATTTTTCTCGGCATTTGAGGGCACTAATCCAGCGCTATGTCAACGTTCTAAACCAGCGCGTTCCACAGGAACCCACTAGAAAGCCGATTTAAATGGGCATTTATTTACAGCAATTGAACACTAAATTCCTTCCATTTGGCCTATAAATTAATGTAAATTAGATATAAAAATCATGTTATATTGTGAATTATTTGTGAATAATCTTTGGACACTTAGGCTATTTAAAAATGTTAATCTTTCCTTAAGAAATGGGCTTTTGATTATCCAAGATCACAGCTTTTTTGTAATGTCCATTGAAAATCAATAGGGAACAAGATGCTAATTTCCGAGTATGAAAATGGTCATAACTTTTTTAATACTTGAGATATGAAAGTGAATTTGGTGTCAAATTAAACTTATTGTTATGCTTTATCTGATGGGATAAATTGCAGACTTGATTTTTTAAATCTCAAAATTTTGTAACATTGCTAATCTATCTTGCCTTCTCCTGCCTTCACCACATAACCCCTGACACTTTTAGTAATCAAGAATCTGTTAATCACCACCATAAAAATATCCATTGACTTGGCCTCCACAGCCTTCTGTGGCAATGAATTCCGCAGATTCACCACCCTCTGACTAAAGAAATATCTCCTCATCTCCTTTCTAAAGGTTCTGAGGCTATGGTCTCTAGTCTTAGATTCTCCCACGAGTGGAAGCATCCCCTCCACATCCACTTTATCCAGGCCTTTCACTATTCGGTAAATCTGCTCATCCCCAGAAATGCTCTGGGTGATAGTGCAATGTTTCCATGTGGTCAACTAGATAATATCAATTGGGCAATTCAACTGCAAGACCAACAAACCCACACCAACAGCTTGCTGGTCAGGACTGATGAAGGTTCCCGACCTGTAACGTCACCTTTCCACCTTCTCCAAACTCACAGAGTTTTTCTTTGTAAACCGGCTTCTGCAGTTCCTTGTATTCACATTCCTGGACCTTAAATAAGATAGGACTTGGCAAAGGTAGACTGGGATCATCTACTGGCAAGATAGTCTACATCTGCTCAGTGGGGGGATGGGGGAGTTCGAAAGAGCAACAACAAGAGTTCAGGACCAAGGGTGAAAAAGAGGATAAAGACTAAACTCAACCTGTCCAGGTGTTATAATACCTGCCTCAACTACCTCCTCTGGCTAGTGTATTGAGGGATCAAGATTGATCAAGGTGAGATATACAGGTAGATTCAGTAGTTAAGAAGGCACATAAGATGTTGACCAGTCTGATGTTTGGCATTGATTTGTTCTGGCCTTTACTCACCTCCAGTTCCCCGTCCCCCAAGGCTCTTTCAGTCTGAAGAAGAGTTCCGACCCGAAACGTTACCTATTCCCTTTCTCCAGAGATGTGTCTAACCCACTGAGTTACCCCAACATTTTGTGTCTATCTTCAAGGCAGACCATAGTTGGGCTGTTGGGCTGTGTGGCCCCGTACCACATCTGACACAGAAGTAACTGGAGAAAACTGCTCTCTGTCAGCAACAGATATCGTTCTTAAAATCAGATTATCACCATCTCTCATGTATTTCTAAGATTTATAGAGCCATACAGCATGGAGAGAGACTCTTCGGCCCAACTTGTCCATGCTGACCAAGTTGCCCCTTCTACACTAGGCCCTTTGGCCGTCTTTGACTAATATCAGAAATATTATTGAAACTTGAATTGACTGATGTTGCAATGCTTTAATATTGTTATTTGTATCTTTATCAAGGCGGTGACAGAAAAGAGTGTCAGACTGAACAAGATTCTGGTTACCTCGTCCAGGTAAATATGTATATTTTATTCTCTTAGTCATTCGTTCAGTTTCTGAATCTCCATGCTTTTCAATCAACTTGCTAACACCCATTCTATGCAGGTGTAGGCTCACTATTCATCAACACAATGTGTTACAGTTGTCAGTGGTGGTCCCAGCCACCCAAAAACACATTTGCACTTTTCACCAGAGATCCATCTTTCTTTTTTCCCCTCTAACACGGCAGTTCCACATCCAGTTTGGTGCTCAGCTACTGTGAAGATTGCAATGCTTTAACTATTTAGTTTAGGGTTTGAAACTGAGATCTTTTTTAATCCCTGTTCATCCATGCCATGGGCCACTCCAGACTTGCTTATTCCAATACCCCCACTGGCAGGACTTCGACCTTCACCCTCGGTGAGCTTTGGGTCATCCAAAAGTCTTCTGACTGCACCCTAACTCCCGCTCATCCATTTACTGCAACCCACTGACTCTGCTTCGATCCTGACTACGGATGCTGCCTTTACGGAGTTTGCACGTTCCCCCCGTGACCTGCGTGGGTTTTCTCCAGGTGCTCCGGTTTCCTCCCACACTCTAAAGACATACCGGCTTATAGGTTAATTGGCCTCTGTAAACTGTCCCTTGTGTGTAGGATAGTGCTAGTGTACGGGGTGATCACTGGTTGGCACGGACTCGATGGGCCGAAGGGCCTGCTTCCACGCTCTATCTCTAAAAACTACTCACCCTTCACCCCAGTGCTTGCTGGCATCTCGTTAAACGGCTCCAAAAATAAAGAGGAACGGCAGATGCTGGTTTAACTGCTGGTTTAAATGCTGGCAAAACGCTGGAGTAACTCAGCGGGTAATGCAGCACCTCTGGAGAAAATGGATAGGTGACGTCTCAGGCTGGGACCCTTCCCAAAATGTCACCTACCTCTTTTCTCCAATGTTGCCTTACCCGCTGAGTTACTCTAGTGTTTTGTGTCTATCTTCATATAATGTATTTTTATGTGGGTTGGTATCAAATTGCTTTGATGGTGAGTGGTAACGTCTGTGTAACAACTTGATAGATTTTATTAGCTGAACAGTGACAAACTGAGCAGGAGATAGTAGCTTTACATCGGTGATAGACACAAAATAGTGGAGTAACTCAGCGGGACAGGCAGCATGTCTGGAGAAAAGGAATAGGTGACCTTTCAGATTGGAGAAGGGGCGAGATCCTTAAAGTCACCCATTCCTTCTCTCCAGAGATGCTGCCTGTCCCTCTGAGTTACTCCAGCATTTTGTGTCTATCTTCGGTGTAAACCAGCATCTGCAGTTCCTTTCTGCACAAGTTGTACATCAGTAATAGTCTTGAACTTTTTATCCACTTGCAGGTTGTGGTGTTTTGTTCTTGCAGATCAGTGTATGGAGCAGGATAAAGCTTATCCTCCAACACAGCGACGTGTCTCATAACCATAGACATCCATTCACAGAATGTGCACTATCATGCTGTGCTGTGTCTCTGCGGCTGGCTGCAAATGCAACACCTGCTTCAACGTGCAGCTCAGTGGCCAGGGTGATATCAGATGCCCCAGGTTTTTGAGAGGGATAGACAGAGTTGACGTGGAAAAGCTTTTCCCACTGAGAGTAGAGAAGATTCAAACAAGGGGACATGACTTGAGAATTAAGGGACTGAAGTTTAGGGGTAACATGAGGGGGAACTTCTTTACTCAGAGAGTGGTAGCTGTGTGGAATGAGCTTCCAGTGAAGGTGGTGGAGGCAGGTTCGTTTTTATAATTTAAAAATAAATTGGATAGTT
The DNA here is from genome assembly GCF_028641065.1 of Leucoraja erinaceus. Lineage (NCBI taxonomy): Eukaryota > Metazoa > Chordata > Chondrichthyes > Rajiformes > Rajidae > Leucoraja > Leucoraja erinaceus. The sequence continues at coordinate 26,153,544 of NC_073401.1, forward strand.
ATATGGACGGGAAAGGAATGGAGGGTTATGGTCTGAGTGCAGGTATATGGGACTAGGGGAGAATACGTGTTCGGCACGGACTAGAAGGGTCGAGATGGCCCGTTTCCGTGCTGTAATTGTTATATGGTTATATGGTTTTTGAATAGACTGGGACCTTCAAACCATTAGACCGAACAACTAACGCCGAAATGGACACAAATAGCTGTAGTAACTCAGCGGGGCCAGGCCGCATCTCTGGACGAGAAGGAATGGGTGACGTTTCTGGGCGAGAGTCAGGGGAGAGGGAAACTAGAGATATGGAAGGGTACAAAGAGCATGTGAGCTTTGAAAAGGACAGATCACAGCAGACGATGATCAAGGAAATGTAGACTGGTTCATTGTTGGCTGTGGGGAAGGTGACAACGAGGCACTCAAACAGTAAAATTAATCTGGACGGCAGTGAAACTAGTTGGAGAACTAGGGTGGGGGAGGGATGGAGGGAGAGGGGAAGCAAGGGTTACTTGAAGGACGATAAATCAATGCTTTCTTAGAATATAAACCTATTTTTCTATTCTACAGTATATAGGCTTCCATTGAGGATTTTTTCCTTCTATTTAGGCTTCTCTTAGTGCAAACTTTATTGTAGGTGTTACGATTAATATTAAGTAATTCCCATCTTAATTCGGTTGTCCAGTAGTGAAGAGATGACTGGGGAGCATTATGCAAGTTGCGTTCGAATTTGTGAAGATTAATGACCATTGGTCAGAAAGGGATTCGACTAGAAGATTATTATAATCCGGATTATGGCAGAACAATTTTGAATGTTTTATGATGTTCATTTCTTCCAGTTTGGTTCCTGTTGTACTGATGGTTCCTGTATTTTGCGTTGGAAATAGATACCGCTGTTATGCCCCCTACAGCAGCTCGTAAGTATCGCACACCAGAGTGTAAATGTCTCGAGGCATTGTAAAAAAGCTTTGTTGTCCTTTCTATATTCCCTTCCCTTGGGGCAACACAGTGGCACATTGGTAGAGCAACCCAGACACCCAGATTCAAACTTGTCTACGGGTGCTGTCTGTGCGGAGTTTGCACGTTCTCCCTGTGACCACGTGGGTTTTCTCCGGGTGCTCTGGTTTCCTCTCACAACCCAAAGGCATGCGTGCTTGTAGGTCAATTGGCTTTTTGTAAATTGTCCCAAGTGTGTAGGATAACTGGTGTGTGGGTGGTTGATGGTCACTGTGGGCGCGGTGGGCCACGGGCCCCGTTTCTACGCTGAACTGGTGAAACTGAACTAAACCAAACGTCATTACCATGGCCATCCATTTCCATCTCCGTGACATCGCCAGTCTATCCTTCCTCTCCACCTCACAATCACACACCCTCTGTACACTCACCAATGCCTCAGTCACCTCTAGACCCAACCATTCCAGTCCATCAATGCCCGGCTTCCTGACGGAACTCTTTGCAAACGTCATCTTATCCAAAGCAATGCTGCCTAATTGCTACTTTATTCCAAGTCGCCTACATCCATTGAAGACTACTTGGCACAGTTGGGCAGCACGGTGGCGCAGCAGTAGAGTTGCTGTCTCACAGTGCCAGAGGCCCAGGTTCGATCCTGACCTCGGTGCTGTCTGTGCTGAGTTTGCAAGTTCCCTTTATAACCATGTGGGATTCCTCCAGGCGCTCCAGCTTCCTCCCATATCCCAAAGAGGTGCGGGTTTGTGAATTGGCCGTCTGTAAATTGCTGCTAATGTGTAGGGAGTGGATGGTAAAGTGGGAAAGCATAGAACTAGTGTGAATGGCTGATCGATGGTCGGCTTGGACCCGATGGGCCAAATGGCCTGTTTCCATGCTGTATCTCTCGAAACAATGTCCTACATTGGCTCATACAGTTTGATGAAAGGTGGTCGATCTGAGCTGTTTACTGTTTCTTTAGTTTAGTTTAGTTTAGTTTAGTTTAGAGATACAGCATGGAAACAGGCCCTTCGGCCCACCGAGTCAGTGCTGACCAGCGATCATTATCACCATAGGCTAGTTCTATCCCACACATTTACAAACATGCATGACTCTGGGGTGTGGGAGGAAACTGGAGCACCTGGAGAAAACCCACATGGTCACAGGGAGAAGCTGCAAACTCCATACAAACCGCACCCTTAGTCAGGATTGAACCAGGGTCTGTGGCATTGTAAGGCAGCAACATCTGCTACTGTGCCACCCCTCCCATGTTGCCTCATAGTTCTGTCGTCAGTACGTGATATTTAAACACCCTTCACGCCAGGCTTGTAATTAATCTCCAGGTGGGCCATAGACTGGTTTGGCTCAGCCACCAAGCACGACACCTGGAGGCTGCAGCGAATCGTCCGATCAGCAGAGACGATTATTGGCTGCAACCTTCCCTCCATTGATGAACTGTACACTGCAAGGGCCAGGAAGCGAGCGGGCAAGATCATCTCTGACCCCTCTCACCCTGGCCATAAACTCTTTGAATCACTTCCCTCTGGAAGGCAACTCCGGACTGTCAAAGCTGCCACAGCCAGACATAAAAACATTTTTTATCCACGAGTAGTTGCTCTACTGAACAGCCAAAAATCTGTAGCCTCCCTTTGATCTGGTATTTTGTTGGTTCACATGCTTGATCAATGGTGTTTTATCATTAATGTTTTATTATTATTAATGTTTAGTGTTTTGAGTCATTCGTAACTGTCACTGTATGTCATGTTGTTACTTGTGGGCGGAGCACCAAGGCAAATTCCTTGTATGTGAATACTTGGCCAATAAACCTACTTACTTACTTACTTACTATTGTGCATCTGAAATAAGAACCGAATGTTCTGGAATTTCAGTGGGTAGAATGCTAAGATAGACACAAAATGTTGGAGTGACTCAGCGGGTCAGGCAGCATCTCTGGAGAGAAGGAACGGGTGACTTTTCGGGTCGAGACCATTCTTCAGACTGGAGAAGACTGAAGAAGGGTCTCGAGCAAAACACATCATTGGTTCCTCTTCCCCATGGATGCTGCCTGTCCCGCTGAGTCACTCCAGCATTTTTTGTGTCGATCTTCAACGTGTTTCTTTGTGTGTTGGTACAAGTTGTGGACGAACTCGAAACCTTAACGAAGACGGTAGAACACTAAGGGCAGGATTGCTGTAGTTTTTGTGTGTCAGTGTGCGTGTGTGTGTGTGTGTGTGTGTGTGTGTGTGTGTGTGTGTCAGTGTGTGTCAGTGTGTCAGTTCTTGGTTCAGGCTGACCAAGCGAAAAGTATGACTTTGAGAAATATTTCAGTGAATGACCACTTGTGTGTGTGACCATTTTCTACCCAGAATTGTTTTACTGTTTGCTTTTCTCTGCATGGAAAGGTTAAATGTTGCAAGCAACCAAAGGTTGACATCTGTCTTGCCTGGTTCATTACAG